>NC_086321.1:47634891-47951141 GCF_036172605.1 Pelobates fuscus | reverse complement strand
AGTGCATGATAGTGAACATGGAGAGTCATCAGTTTATGTAGATTGGATGAGAGAGCAGTAGGTGTATTTATAATGTGTGTATAGTGCATGAGAGTGAACATGGAGAGTCATCAGTTTATGTATAGTGGATGAGAGACCAGATAGCGTATCACTAATGTGTGTATAGTGCATTAGAGTGCAGATGGCATATCACTAATGGGTGTGTAGTGCATGAGAGTGCAGATGGTGTTTCACTTCTGAGTGTGTAGTGGATGAGAGTGCAGATGGCGTATCACTAGTGAGTGTGTAGTGCATGAGAGTGCAGATGGCATATCACTTATGGGTCTGTAGTGCACGAGAGCGCAGATGGTGTATCACTAATGGGTGTGTAGTGCATGAGAGTGCAGATGGCGTTTCACTAGTGTGTGTGTAGTGACTGAGAGTGCAGATGGTGTATCACTAATGGGTGTGTAGTGCATGAGAATGCAGATGGCGTATCACTAGTGGGTGTGTAGTGCATGAAAGTGCAGATGGTGTATCACTAATGGATGTGTAGTGCATGAGAGTACAGATGGTGTGTAGTGCATGAGAGTGCAGATGGCATATCACTTATGGGTCTGTAGTGCATGGGAGTGCAGATTGTGTATCACTAATGGGTGTGTAGTGCATGCGAGTGCAGATGGTGTTTCACTACTGAGTGTGTAGTGGATGAGAGTGCAGATGGTGTATCACTATTGGGTCTGTAGTGGATGAGAGTGCAGATGGTGTATAACTAATGGGTATGTAATGCATGAGAGTGCAGATGGTGTATCACTAATGGGTGTTTAGTGCATGAGAGTGCAGATGGTGTATCACTAGTGGGTGTGTAGTGCATGAGAGTGCAGATGGCGTATCACTAATGGGTATGTAGTGCATAAAAGTGCAGATGGTGTATCACTAGTGGGTGTGTAATGACTGAGAGTGCAGATGGTGTATCACTAATAGGTGTGTAGTGCATGAGAGTGCAGATGGCATATCACTAATGGATGTGTACTGCATGAAAGTGCAGAGGGCGTATCACTAATGGGTGTGTAGTGCATGAGAGTGCAGATGGATTATCAATAATGGGTGTGTAGTGCATGAGAGTGCAGATGAGGTATTACTAGTGAGTGTGTAGTGCATGAGAGTGCAGATGGCGTATCACTAGTGAGTGTGTAGTGGATGAGAGTGCAGATAAGGAATAATCTATCATGTATAGTGGCTGAGAATGCACATCGATAATCACTAGTATATAGTGATTATCGATGATTATCGATGTTATCGATTGGTTCTTCCTTTAAATATGAGATAAGTGCATTAGCAGAAAACACACTGTTTATTATACCTACGATTAGCACAGATCACATAATACAGAGGTATTTAAAGAAACTAATCCTGGAATGACACGTTCTATGTGCAACAGTCAATCCATTACTCAGTCATATCAAAGACTTAATCGTTATTAGACTACAACTCCCAGCACAATTTAGCTCAAGTCAAGAGTTAAAGTCAATAATCAGCTCTAGAGTTACATGTTTTGTATTGCTGCAAAGAGTAATTAATTAGCGCTATTATTAACCATGACCTTATTTCACTAGACTCCCTGCAGAAACTGCGGGGTTAATCCCATATTGCAGATAGATGGAAAGTTAATAATTTGTTCTATGCTAAAGGCTTATTCATTCCACAGGCAAATCAGATTTATTTTTTACTTCTCATCCAATGAAGCCTGAGTTTTGATACTTCACTACCACTGCATTAAATTGATTAAACACTGGAACATTCAATTCCTTGCAGCAGAATTTTCTCAATAAACTTTGCTCTGTTTTTTTTTTTTTTATTATTATTATTATTTAAGAAAAGTATGTGCCGAAGGGGGTATTGTTTCTTTATTTCATTATTTCATACTTCAAGAATGCACAGTGATGATTATAGATGTATTATATACAGTGTCTAGTGCTCGAAGCGTAGAGAACGGACAACTAAGTCCTAATGTCTTACTGTAGGAGACAAGGGCAGCACAAATCTGACCTGTCAGGGGCTACAATGTCAAAATTCACTCATCCAAAATTCATTGCTCAAGGTGCTAAATCAACCAAATCTACACCTAGTATCTATTCTTTCATACTGATTCGACTTTCATTGTATTTAATTTATTAACAACAAAGCAACTCTGACAATTTTACGGGCCTTGTTTAACACCCAGTCATTAGTAGCAGAGCTTCCGTTTGGACTGTTTGGGATTTCTTTTTGTTGTATTTTTTTTTTTTTTTTTTAACGTACAGTGGGACCTCGGTTTACAAACGTCTCGGTTAACATAATTTTCGGTTTACAAATGAAAATCCATTGAAAATAATGCCTCGGTTTACAATACAAAGCAAGATTCCCCAGGATGCATTGCACCTGGGAGGTTTATAGCGCCACCCCTGTGCATGCTGGAGCCTGTGGGTTGCACGTGGCGTCAAGTGTGGAGGTGTTGGAGTGGCTTTAGCATCGAGTTTTGGAGCCATTCTGGAAATTGTTTGCAGCTGTTTTGGGACTTTTTGGTGCATTTCTCAAGCTGTGGAAAGGTAAGGAGCTGAGCTTCATTGTTTGCATGCCTTTTATTGTGTGTTCTGCATTGTGGGTTAGTTTCCATGCCAGCTCATTTTTGCTTTTTTCTGACCTCCCGAATGGATTCATTGGTTTTCAATGCATTCCTATGGGACACCGCGTTTCGGTTTACAAATGTTTCGCAGTAAGAAATGTCCCGGAGAACGTATTAAATTTGTAAACCGAGGTCTCACTGTATTTTTAGAATAAATTCATTCTCTACCAGACTCTACTTGTCACTTAGGAATAAATCCATCAATTGTTTGCTGTCTCTCTCATTCGCTCTCGCCTAGCTCAAAACTACAGTGTACATGTTGGTAAGGACATTACAAAGAGACAGATACAGATGTCCAAATCAGTGCTAAATATAATAATTGTAATATTGCATGCATAGTCACGCACATGTTAAGGCATGAGCATTTGCACACACACTTACATACCTGTAAGTACTGCTTACTACACCTACAGAAATTTTTTAAAACATTTTTTAGACAAGCACATTGCATGGGTAACTGGTACCATGTACCATGAGATGTAGTATGTACAAACTGACTTACAAAAAATATTTTGTAAGTTAGTTGTAAAATCACAAAATATTATAAAACATAGCCCCCATATAAAAGTGTGCAGGGGTTGGTTATACATTTGGTTATAACATGGTTTATACATTTCCCCCTTTAGCCTGCACATTGAAACATAATGTAAAAAATTAGTAATAATGATCTTTGATCTGCTTGTCAGGGGCTCAGTTGTAAATAGCTAAGGGGGGGGGGAGGAGGGGGAAACCAATTCCTGCATCAAAACGCGTACGTTGCATTGTCGTTTTTTTTTTTTTTGGTTTACTGTTGCAGTTTGTGGGGAAAGTTTATGGATCAGCAGATCACAGTAATTATCACACAGGCTGTTCTGCTAAATCTAATCTAACCTTTTATAGTCTTGTAGCACGAGGCCTTTTTAAGGCTAAATTGGCGACTTTTTTTATGGGCACTAAATCATGGCATCCGCCAGATTCTCATGCGTACAATAGGGGATGAGTGCATTAATTGAATGGGTGGGTGTGCAATAGTGTGTTATTGATAACAGCGATCAGGAGAGATTGGATGGGGAGATGTATTGCCAGTGACCATACAATATGGCTTTGGATTTATGCAGAGTAAATAAGACTCTTTGCTGGTTTTTCCATTTTCTACACAAGTTGCTTGATAGATCAAGAGCATAATCTTAAGTGAAATCAATGCACATGATCTGGAATCTACTCCAGCAGCAAAACAGGCTGCCGGATAATAGATTCGCTTTTTAAAACACAATTGCCATTGACAGTAATGACAAATCACAGCTAAATAAACAAGGTGTGTGATTTACTGCCCGTTTACATGTTTACAAGTGTTTGTGCGCTAGCTGTTTGTATTTGTAGTTTTATACCTTTTTAAAAGGGTTTGATTTGGCAAATTATTATCATGTTTACGACAATTTTTATTATTCATCTTTAGAAGGTGTCTACATAACCTGCAGCACAGCGCAGCATTTTTCAAAGCATAGAGGCATGAAAAAAAGTGTATTCTATAAAGGTAGCACATAGGGATATGATATGTAAGATACAACTCCTATCATCCACTCACAGGCATTGGTCATACAATTAACTCCCATTCTAGTTAGATATTTACTGGTCCAATACCAAACTCCTATCATGCTGTCAGAGTCAGTGACCTAATGGCCAACTCCTATCATGCTGTCAGAGTCAGTGACCTAATACCCAACTCCTATCATGCTGTCAGAGTCAGTAACCTAATACCCAACTCCTATCATGCTGTCAGAGTCAGTGACCTAATACCCAACTCCTATCATGCTGTCAGAGTCAGTAACCTAATACCCAACTCCTATCATGCTGTCAGAACCAGTGACCTAATGGCCAACTCCTAGCATGTGTTAGAGCCAGCGACCTAATACCCAACTCCTATCATGCTGTCAGAGTCAGTAGCCTAATACCCAACTCCTATCATGCTGTCAGAGTCAGTGACCTAATACCCAACTCCTATCATGCTGTCAGAGTCAGTAGCCTAATACCCAACTCCAAGCATGTGTTAGAGTCAGTAATAGCCAGCTCCTGCCATGCTTTTACAGCTATTAGCTTAAAGGACCACTATAGGCACCCAGACCACTTCAGCTCAATTAAGTGGTCTGGGTGCCAGGTCCAACTAGGGTTAACCCTGCAGCTGTAAACATAGCAGTTTCAGAGAAACTGCTATGTTTCACTGAGGGTTAAGCCATACTCTAGTGGCTGTCTCACTGACAGCCGCTAGAGGCGCTTCCGCGCTTCGCACTGTGAAAATCACAGTGAGAAGACGCTGACGTCCATAGAAAAACATTGAGAAATACTTTCCTGTGGACTGATTGAATTTGGCGGATGACGTCAGAAGAGGGAGGAGAGTCCCCTGCGCCAAGGGAGCCCGGCGCTGGAGAAAGGTATGAATTTAACCCCTTAACTTATCTTGAGGCTGGCGGGAGGGGGGCCATACGTGAGGGGGGGACCTATTAACACTATAGTGCCAGGAAAACGAGTTTGTTTTCCTGGCACTATAGTGGTCCTTTAATAGCCAGCTCATACCATGCTTTGACAGCAGCAGGCTTTAATATGACACAAACTTCCACCCATAAGAATGTTACACTGTATATTCGATTCCTAGTATAGACATTGTTCCCATTGTATTACAAAGCTGATTGTAGGAACCGCACTCATACGTCAGCAGCCACCGGTGCTCTGGAACAGGACCAGCAATCCCAATACATCAAGGCAAAAAAATAAATCTCCAGGCACTCTAGTGTTAAAGCTGCAGACAGATTTTAATGGAACAGAAAGAACAGCAACGTTTCGACCTCCACGGAGGTCTTTTTCAATTGTTCCCATTGTAGACAACAACCAGATTGTGTCTTTTTCCCATGATACTGATTGTGCAATACATCTACATAATTACACAATGTGCAAGACATCTGCTACATCTCAAGTACCCTTATCTGTGCTCTTTGCATGGTTCCTGTACGTTGTGCCACTATGTTGTCCGTTCTACAGATGTATATCAGTGGACACAGTATAAATAAAGTTAGATAAGATATTATCGCAAACAATCACCCATCCTTTCCCCATTTTCTTGCATCTGAGGTCAACTAAAAAGGTTTTTTTGTTACACCTACTCCATAAACTAGACGTTGTACCACAAGTAGGCAAATTATGACCATTGTAGCTTGACTTCTAGCTAAGGATTATGGGACTGGTTGTAGAATCTTAGCTGGAAAATGTTGTTTACCACTGTACAAAGCTGCCAAATAAAGCCAGGATTAGGTCTGCAAGTTTCTAATTGCCTCTAGTCTCAGAGCTCAGAAGGAAGTTTTTTTGGCTGGATGAAAAAAAAAGGCAGAATAAGTGGCTAGATGTAACAGGACCCTGTTAGTCAGCCTGACTCCCCTTCCACCTTGACAGTCATCCCACGTAAATCAAGGATTATGCTTTCACGCCTTTTTCCCAGTCCCCACTAAGCTTTGGTTCGAAGCATAGCCTCTAACGAAGGTGTTCTGGAGACATTTGTGTTTCTAATGAAAAGTTACTGTGCAAGAGAGACACAAAATCAATAGCAGCCAATTCAAGTCTGGCCAAAAACTGCAGCGTAATTCACAGTGCCCTGCTCTCGTTTTTACAGCTGAATTGGATGCTTGTTAATGAATATAATAGTTTGTGAAGTATGCAATTTGCTTGCACAATGGCATGTCAGGTAGGTTAATGTTAAAATGAGACACCATGGTTGGTTGTACCCCAGTAAATATTGCAATTTTTGAAGAGCAAAAACGGTTTCATTGGTCCCAAGTGAGATCCTGCCGATAAAATGTGCTTTGACTCAAAGCCAATAAAAAAATAACTTCTATTTCATCTACAATAAGGATCCTTCTGGAAATTGTCAAATACTCTGCATTGTATTACTGTAACATTATCAGAATCTTCCCATTTACATTACTTTAGTTTTTTTCTACATGACTGAATCTGATTTTTAAAACTGATGTTAGATTTATATCTCTTAACAGTGAGTTATGGAAGGTTAAGAAAATAGTTCAAAAAAGTTTCAGACAAAATAGAGTTGGAAAAATTCTGCATAAAGCATCAGTTGTAGAATTGATCCATCCTAACGGTTTTAGTCTATGATACATGCTGGTTTGGGGTTTTGCAACTCAGGGGTAATGCATATACCCAACAGTGTTATGGGAAAAAATCATCTTATAACTATATATATATATATATATATATATAAATAATAGTAATACAAATATCTGTGTAAGTGGTGCATGGTGAAGAAAAAAATATTATGAAGGTTAATTGGCAGGAATATGCAGAACTTTAAACAGCAATGAGCCCCACACTCCATCTGCAGACTGTTTGGTATAGCACCGCAGATCATAGTAACAGAAGGCCCCTCTGTCTGTTCCTCATCTCCCACTGATCCCTGCACAAATCCCTATCTTCTCTCCTACATGGAATAAGCATGCATATGATGAGAGTAAAGATACCAGGTTCAGTCACATAAGTGGTAAAGTAGATTTTTATTGCACAGTTGTGTATTGGTTGGATGCGACCTCTGCCACTTCCTCATTTGGGCTGCATTAAACTCGGCAATAATAATAGTGAAAAGAATGCTTCATGGTTAAATTATGTGGTGAAGAAGTACAGGTGAAAATGAAATGTTATCATGTTCACTAGACTTGTGCATGGCTAAAAAAACATCTTTCGGCTAAATCTTTCAGCTGAATCGGTTTGGCCAGAATTTTTTTTTTCTTTAAGTTGGATAATTGGAAGCCGCAATTTTGTCTAGGCAAATGATTCAAGATAAACCATTTGGGTGAACCAAAATAGCGCAAAGATTAACCTATCATGCAAAATATGTACATGAAACCTATATGTAAATATATTTAGCAGTACAGTAGTGATAAGTTAATTTTCACTAATTTTATACTAAGGCTAATATCAGTCAGAATTTGGTCGATCAAATTTTGACCAAATTCCGACCAAATAGAATAGTGGTCAATATTTGGATTTTGAGCATCTGGTATTTTTTGAGCATTTGGTTACGTCATTTTAAGCTTTCAATCCAGACGATAGGTATTTTTTTTCTTTATTATGTCTTTGATAAAATCTTTATTTCTTAATTTATTTAACATAGTGGCTGTCCCGTAACCATCAGTCTTTATTTTATGGTGCCATAAGCGGAACTCCAAATCACGAAACAAACAACCTAACTTGTTCATTGACCATTTTGTGATTCAGTCATATGGTGATTTGGGGTTATCGGAAAACCCACAGATTGGCCAAAATTCAGACAAATCGCAATTCTTTTGAAACCAAATGCACAATTCTAATATTCACCATTTCAAAACTCTTTACAACAGAGAGCATGCGATTTTATAAACTACCTACATTTTTGGAAAGGTAGTTTGCTGCTAAAAATACATCATTTATTCATTTGAAGTTTTAATTTAAGTATTTTGAAAGGTCACACATCTAGTGAGGTTAATTCATAGGTTGGAAATAGTGCTAGAGAATGCTAGATAATTAGAGTAACCAGGGGTAAAGGAGGAATGGACCGCAGCAAAGGGTTTAATATATGGAGAGGGGATTTTTTGGAAATAAATGGGATTTCACATCCTGTTGATGACTCTTACGTAAATTGTAGAAGTGTTGCTCATACTGTTATTATTTCAAGAATATTCTCCTAAGGACAATACATCGATAATAAGCTGTGCTGGGGAGCGAAGAGAGGATTTGCATTCCTTGTGCCTTAAGGCACCCAATCTTTGCCTCTACTCACCACCTGCACTTTTAACAAACCCTGAAGCAGAAACTCAAGGTGGATCAGAACAAATAATTACATTTTAGAGCTGTAGGATTATGAAAATCCACCGAATAGGGGAAATTTACATAAAATTGATTTACGATTTAACGTTTAGATGTGGCTGCTTACAAAGAGGTTCCCCAATCCTAAGTGCCCCATAGACAGACTGCTTAATGAAAAATCCAACTCAAGGGGGCAGGAAATTCTATATTTAAATTTAAATAATGTCTGGTAGTACTTACTACAGTTATTAATAACTACAGTTATTAATATTACTACCTATTAACCTTCCAAATCGAGTACTAAATTCCTATTAACTCCTTTCTCTTAGTCAGTTCTTTGAATAAACAGATCTATACAATGTATGGAGAGAAGGCAGAGAAATAGCCTCTATCCAATCTAGCTATTAGCACTGATTATCAGGATCCATATAACCCGCAGTAAGTTTGAAGGTCCTTTACTGGTTCACCATATGAAAATTGGATAATCTTGTTAATATTATTATAGATAAAACACTTTTGAGAAAGCCTCTTGCCAGGTGAAAAGTGTTAAGTGTATTTATTATTATCTACCTCACTTTGAGTGTATTTTTTCTTGTTTTATATTTTTATATTAATCACCTTTAAATAAAAGTACTTTTTTATTGGACCAACCTTTGCTGCTATTCTGCTTGAACTACCGTATCCGTGGTGGGGATTGTACCACCCAAGCCCGAGGGATAGAGCAGTCCACATCTGCTCCATCAAATGTGAGTAAATTTCTTACCACTTTAATTGTATTCTGTGCCTTACAGTATACACTATTTTGTTTTTTCTCTTTTCCTTTTTTTCTGGAGGGAAAAGACCATTATCTATACCTACAAGTGGGCACTACACTATAATATCCTAAGCCCATATCCACAGAGCTGCTTATGTTTCCACCATTTGAGTGACTGCTTGTGAGTGTATTTCTTTTGTTTTATTCTATTTCTTTGGACAGTGACATACTACACTATTTATTTTCCCTTTTTTTCTCCCTGCTTTTATATATATATATGTTTAAGGATGCTTTAGGCGCTGCACCACTCCTTGTACTTTCATCTGTTTGTGGACGGGAAGAGAGACCCCAGCTCTGGTGATTTAGCTGCCATTTGGACTATTCCAGTTATTGCTTAGCGCTGAATACCCTTTAGCTTTTTCGATTATTCAAAACTAGTTGCAGACCACTCACAGTGTCCATAATGCATACAGCTCAAATAAAATTACATAGTAAAGGGGTTTAACGAAATGTATTTAAAAATGTAGGAAAATTAAAATTTTCCGTAAAATTACGTTTTAGGAATGAAAAGGTAAAAAAACTTAAACAAAAAGATGCAGCCAGCATTTAGAAAAGAATGTGGATGACTTAAAAATTAGTTAAGGCATTTATCATAATTTAATGCTTGCTTTTATTTGATAATAGTTCCTTCAGAATTTCAAACTGTGTTGCAAGGTTTTTACAATCCAAACTATCTTTCAGTTATGATGTATCGTGTTAAAAATCACTCTGAAATTTAAATAGTGTTTACTTGTTGTCATCATTGTTGACTACACAATATCAAGATCAAGAAGAAATTGTGATGTTAACAACAAACCGTAATTTTGCACATGCAAAGTAATTTCACGTGTCAATTGTTTATCAGCTCCTATGGGCTGTTGAATTTGATAAGGGAATCTTTGCTTAGTTAATGTGTCGATAAATCTTATCGGGACTGATTACAATCTCTTAAGCTTGTCTGTTTACCTTAAGGTATAGGACTCTTTTTTACTAATCTGATAATGCCAAAAATGTTGTTGAAAAAGGTGTGATTGTATCACATCCACATTGTTAATGGCTTATCAGCTGCTGTAGCATGTCAATAATTATCAGATAATAGATATAATGATTGCCTAATATAGTAACATCTTTTGTCCCTTGGATGTCAAAGATTATTGACTTGGATGTCCCAGATTTTATGTTGTAGGTTACAATAATGGAAACAAGTTGCATAGATAGATATATAGATAGATAGATAGATAGATAGATAGATACTTTCTTAAGGGGTGTCCTTTTTTATATCTCTTAAGTTTATACCACCAATATTAAATTTTTTTATGATATTGTTTGTTGGTTGGTATCTTTGACATGGTTTATCATGGTGTTTGATTGCTCTTTGTATTCGTCTTTATTTATTGCTATGAAATATCTGCTTGGACTGTCTTAGGTATTCCAAATATTACTTGTCCAGAACCTGATATATTATATTTATTTACTTTTTGTTCTGTGGGTAGATTACATATGAAAATTAGCTATATTTAAGAGAAAAAAGACAAACCTGCTTTATACAGAGACTTAAAGATAGTTTCCAGGAGTGAAGTGTTTCCTTTTAGTGATTATATATCATTCCCTTTGTCAGCCTGTGTATCCTTTTCTTTTTAAACATTAACCAATATACCACATATAAAAGAACAATGTCATGCAGCTACTAAACGTCACATCAAAAATGTCTAAAATTGCAAGCATAAATATTTAATATTGACACATAATCTGGCAATAGAAGAAGACAAGCAGCTACAAACCATCTATAGTGTTTATTATATGTTGTTAAAACATGTTGGCTTTTGGTTACAAAACACTTTGGCATCTAATAAATAAGTAAATGCTAACATTATGTTTTGACGTTCAGCGGGGCCTTGTATATCTGTGTGCCTGGATGTGCACACTCGCGTTAAAAGACCCAGGTCCGTAAAAAGCTAGTTTTAACCCCATCTTTCTTTAAGGACTCCACTCAGTCTTCAAGTCAGCATGGCATGAAAACAAGATCTTATAATTAAAATCATCCGATTAAAAAAAAAATCTACCACACTCGACAGCAAAGCAGGGTTAATTGCCGTAGTGACACCATTCCCTAAGACGTGTTCTTCTGAAACCTTTTCCCTGCATGTGCCATGTTAATGTAATTTGTTCAAATCAGCAGATAAACAAACAGCCGTAAACCCTGTGTGTATTTGTGCATTTGGCAACAGACAGGTGGACACATATCAGTGATAGCATTTTAGAAACAGAAAAGCATTTAGGGTTGCTAAGGTGATACTTATTGCTAATCATTCATACCACACCTTCTTCGCCAGAAGCAAATTCTGTTGGAGGGCACTCAATAACTAAAATATTGGAAAATACAAGTAGAGTTTATTTACTAAATTAGGAATAAGCAGACGAGCAGGCAATAGGGGCTGAGCTAGAGAATTTTCAATTCCCTTGTCAGTTACCTATAATTCCGAACTTGGAAAAAAAAAAAAACGTTGTGCGTCGATGTGCGTATGATGTTCATATTTCTGCACATGATATGGTGAACTGAGAGCTTTCCCAATTTAGTCATACTTGCTGAGTTCAGAACAAAATCTCACATTGGATTCAGATTGACATTGTCCACCCTCTGTTGTTTGGGCTTTCACTCTATCTATGACAATATATTGTCCCAGACAGAGGTCTCATATAGAGTAATCAACGCACCTCAACACACTTTTTGATTTAGGAAATTTTCGATTCTGGTAAAATAGTAGCATTGAGAAAAATCTGAAACATTGAGTGTTAGGATTTAGAGCAACTGGATCTTGGGGGCATGGGTTACAGGGATATGACCTATAGATGGTTTTTGCTTTTCTTAATATTATTTTATATATTTTTTAACTCATAAATATGATTTTTATCTGAATCTCTATCTGAGGCATGTTGGCCTCTGTTCTCTTTACTGAGAACAGGTATATTGTTTGAAGATATATATATATATATATTTATATATGCTGTAAAGAACCAGTTAAAGGTTTTGTCCTGCGAGTATAGTCATCCTCGTAGTTCTAGGCCAATAATTAAACAAATAAGACAATAAAAAGTTAAAATTAAATTATCCACTGGTTTCGCTTTTCAACCAACTTAAATAATACTTACAAGTTACAAAATTACCCTTTGTGTGTCAGGTGATCATCTTGAGGCATTTAAAGGGTCAAACATGAGAAACTATTCTGTTATTACATTAGAAAATCTGGTTACCATTCATATAGAACTAAATTAGATGTATAAAAAAAGTAGTGTTTTTTTTTTAATTGTTTTGCTGTTGGGCAATAAGAACAATCTCGTTATTTGTACAAAAAGTATTAAAATCATTTATTCACTACACTTAATTGGGCTATGCTTTTTTGGTGCTTATTTACATTATTTATTTTTTGTATATGAAAAAAAACAAAATAAACTGTTTTAAACGGCAGTAGCCAAGTCACATACAGCGCAGTAAAAGTTCGGTGGGTCAAATGACAAGGCACTTATCACACCCCGGGGGTTATTACACTAGGTCCTAAAGATTCAATAAGGAGATATTGAACAGCGATTTCGCTCATTGCAAAACAGACTCCAGAAACAGAGTTTTAAAGGGACATACTAAGCACCATGTCCTAATGAAGGGGTTTTGTTGCGTAGAAACTGCCCCTTTGCTCTGACAATGTAAACTATTTAGAGGTGTCTCTCCCGACATATCAAATGGACATAACTGTGTGTGAGTGGGCTTGAGGCCTTAGAGGTAAAATATATTTGTGTGAGGGGCAAATAAGGCCGTAAGGAAATAAAAAATAAAAGGGGGGAAATAAGTCGGTGGAGGTGTGCCGGAACCGACGTCGTGGTAGGCCTGTAATAAAAGAGGGCCCGCCCATCAGGTGTGATGAAATATAAATAAAGGGAGTGGAGGGTGGGGACATGTGAATCGCCAAAAACGAAACGGGACTGAGGAAGGTGAGGAGGGGGTGTAAGTAGGTTAACATGCCCCTCCCACAACTGCAGGCCATGCCTTAATATTTAGTTAGTTGTCTATAATTCCCAATTTAATGAATAAACATTTTAAAATTCAAACATTCACAACATTTGAAATGGACAAAGGAGGATACTTTAATGTAAAGGGTATGAGCATGGGTATGGCCAGGAGCGGGGCTGCTCAGATACATTTTAGATGACATTTTAATAATTTATGCAGCTAAAATGCTACTTAGGTCAAGAATAATATATCCTATGTTCAGAGATTTCTAAACACATTTATAGTATTGTAGTATAAAGAGCATTATTGCTGTGGAGCTCTGTTATGCACCCAGGAACACCAACAATATGGAGCTCCTAGAAAAGAGGGACATTAAGATTGAAAAAGATGGACAGAGGGATTTGGGCCAAAATATGGACTGTCCTTCCTAAATAGTGACACATGAGAAGTATGCCGTTAAAGAGATATAGCAGTGTTTAAATTTGTCCAAAAACACACTGCTACTGGCTGTCAAGCAATCCATGGAAATAAAGGCAACTGATAATCACACAGAAGACAGATTGGACTGCAGGAGACTGTCCCAGTACTGATTTACAGGGAAGTTTAATGTGTTTTTTTTGTTGTTTGTTTTTTTAAGAGACACCAAACATACATGGGAACACACTAGCAATTCAATCCTTCTCCGCAGAAGGAATGGCTAGGGCAGAGAATACACTCTACATTCACTATACCACGCCAATCCAGCAAAGCTGACTATGGCTGGGTAATTTTTTAAAGAAAACTTCCTTTTCTTTTTTTAGAATGATAGTTTTAATATGACAATCATATCTCTAAATCGCAGTCTATACATGGGTAGCACAGGTACCCTCGTAGGGGGTGCAAAATCACTGGAAGTACCTAAAGACTTGGCTTACAATTTGGCCACCACTTTTTATGGGCCAGTAAACTATTCACTAAAATGCCTCTCACTACTATTAGCAAGTATCGACTGCTTACCAGCTAACACATTCAACAACTACTGAAACTCAGTTACTTTGTAGTGGGTAACACCTTCCCTCAAACATCACGGGAGCCACAACTCTCTGCATAACAACTGGTTTCTGAGTAACTTCCGATGAGTTTCCAAACTTGTCGCTACTCGGTACCAACTGCTGCTAACCCACAAAACAGACTCTTGCTGAGTGCAAATAAAACTTTTAACAGCTCTGCATTAGTCATATGACACCACGCAGTACAACATGTATTGCAATACGTGGCTGACACTGTGCTGTATAAGATTTTTCATCTGTATAAAGGACTGGCTGGACATGCAGGTTTTGGACTGTTATGAATCTAGTCTCTTTCCAAATAGTGATATGGCAGGAGAGGAATTGGGAAAACAAAGACAGAGGAATTATATCTCCCGGCATATCAGTAAGAACAACAACCACAAATATCACCGTCTGCCTTTGAGCCCCACCATTTGTGAGGTGGTCAGGACAATGTTTACATGAAGGAATACGAGTAACAGGTTTTTTTAGTTATAGATTTGGTTGTAAAGAAAATGAATCTACATGCCAACACGCACAATACTTGGCTCTTCTGGCGCAATCCAAATACCAGATACTCAAATCTGTTTCCAAAAATACATCTTGATCATACTGACTGCCATTTGTCTTTTTGTATCTTGTCAAGTACAAAATGCTAAAGTATACATTTGAACCCATTCATGGCCAAAACCAATAAATTAAAAATGTTTCTGGTCACTGGCCCTGTAGTGGCCGTATGGCTGATGTGGCAGCCTTACCCAATAACGTTAGTCAGAGATTAAGGCTTTGCCTTCTTTCTGCACAGAAACCCCACAAAAATATCCCTTATAGAAAAGTAAAATTATGTTATATTCATAACATCTTTCCAAAATATGTTGTTCTGTAAAAAGCAATTCTGCTTGTTAACCTTGATTATTATGCTGTAAATTAGTTGCCATTGTATCTATTTCTTTCTTTAGATTGCCTGTACAGTGAGAAAGGTTTACAGTTCGAGGATCGGAATTTTGGCAGCAGAGTTTGAAGGAAATATGTACAGAGCTTTAGAAACTAGAATTTAACCCTTAAGGACCAACGCCTGTCTGTGCCTTTATCACAACAAGAAAAATATTTTCTTTAAGGAGTCTTAATAGAAAATGGAATGACTGACTGAATAAACAATCTCAGGGCTGTATAAAGTTGAACATGCTGAAAACCCCCCCAGTTTATTCCTCGTTCACAGCTCATTTTAAATGATCGGACTGCAATGATGGAAAACAATATAATTTAGCACTTATAGGGTTAAATGTGCAGAACTGCTCCCATCGCAAAATCACAACATGTCAAATAATTTTATGTCTATTAGTCACTACAGTGCAAAATGCTTCATTTGCATATAGGGACTTTTACAAGGTGTACAGGCAATAAAAAATCTAAACTAGACTCAGGGAGAAGCAGAGAATTATGGGACCGTGTGAGGGTCGAGAATGTATAGCTCAGCTCTACACTATAAAATCTGCAAAGGTGGCAAGGTCTCTTTTATTTGTCACATTTCATCGACTCAAAAAATTAAAAATGGCTCAGGTTATACATTAGGAAGATGGTAAGATAGAGACATACGGAAAGCAATCTGATAGCGCTGCTATCTACAAAATAATATCCAGATGACACGTATTCCGAGATTGATATTAATGCTTAGATGTTCCGCATATTCGTGTTCACAGACTAATGTATAAATATAGATTAATGATAAAATAGAGAAGTAAATATGTTGATGATAAGATTGCTGATAGAAATATATGAGCTACACAGAATGATTTGATATACTTTGATGAATAAAGAGAAGATAGGGAGGGTAATAGGAGATTGTATAAAGAGGTAGCATATGGTGGAAACACGCTGACTGATGGAGGCTTAAGACAGGAATACAGATGTAATATTACCTGTATAAACTGACGTTTGTTCAGATTTCACATTTCAGAACAGGTAGCTCATAATAATTTATCTAAAACAAACGATTAGTGAATTGTAAAATGGCCCAAGTGTGGTCCCAGTGGTCAAATGAAAATGCTAAACAATTATAGTAATGTAGAATATAAATGAAATATTATTTTTTAAAAAGGTTTAACTAATTAAAAAGACAATAACAATATATTTAATCTGACAATTGGCAAATATTGACCAGTATTGTACCATTTACTCAGAGCTAGGATATAATTTATTCTTTCACACATTTGAAAAAGGAATAATGGCAGCCAACATTGCATGCACCTGCATGAAGTAATTTTGCAACACCGTGTACCTTCTTTTAAAGAAACATTGTAACCTTAAAATCAATATATTTATTTTCAATGTTATTGCTCCTTCAGCTTGAATTATGGGCCTCCCTTTAAAATGAAATTTCAATAAATACATATAGTGTTTTTACTAATCTTTTATCCAGTGCCTTGTATTATCTGCTGGGCAGTCGCTCTTCCCCAGATTATCTGTCCAGATTCACTTTGGTCTCATCTTGGGAACATATTGGGAGCCACTGGACTTGGGCAAGCTTTCTTTGAGTTGAAATGTTTGCCTTGGCTTTGCCTGTTCTAAACTGAACATTTCTGACACTGTGCTGCCTGACAGTGATGGGTTTAGTAACTCCTACTGCACATAGCCACCATCTTCTTTAAAGTGCTCAGTCACTATACAGCTGAGACCTGAGAAACTCATGCTGTGGTTATTTAAAATGTTGTGACTGCATGACTGGGGCTGTGACTCTGATGACTGATAGTATCATAATTTCAATTTGTTTTAATATGTAATAATTGTTGCTCCTGCAGATTAATGTACTGTACTGTGTACAGCTATGTGTGTTATTTTTCTGTATTTTGTTCAGCATTACCTGTTGTATGGGTATCTCTGTAGTCTCTCCAGCTCTGTGTATTTTAGGGGTATCTTTGTGTTGTATCCAGCTCTGTGTATTATATCTCTATTTTTTTTTCTCAGCTCTTTTTGTGGTATGGTTATCTCTTTATCATACTCAACTCTATGTATTTTATAGATATCTTCATGTTGTGCCCAGCTTTTTTTTTTTATTAGTATCTCTGTACTGTATAGGGAGAAGTAGAATTCTGGTTGAAGAACCCCACCATCTTAAAATGTCACTAGCTGCCACTGCCTATACAGCAAGAATCTTGATTAAGTTCCTTAGTATAACATTTATGTTTACTGAACATTGAAGTCACTTTTGCAATGATATGAATTCTTGAAAGACATTGTATCTATAGTTCATTCTGTAATTTCCATTACTATACAGTGACAGAATTTTCTTTAAATGTGTTATGGGTATTTGCAATGTCATTTTGATATGTCCAGTTGCCATAGTCCTTCAAGATTTCACAGGTGGCTTTCATGACCACAGATGCAGCTTTTGTGAGTGGACATGGTTGGAAGATGAATAATTGATTCTTCTGGGGTTGTGGACAAAAAAAGTCAATATTTATGCTGCTAATGGGAGTGTACATCATGTGCAAAACGCACACATTTCTTTCAAGTCTTTTGCAAACAAATGGTGTGTTTATTGGCATTTTTAGTTTATTTTTTAAATAAATGATCTATCAATAATGTATGTTTGTTCCATTCAGTTTTCTTTAGGGATTAGGAAAGAATTTGGTTTCTGTAAAACTTTGTGGTACAGTAAATAGAAAAATGAATCACGGAGGAAGACATTCATAAGACGCTCCCAGGGTACATTTCTGAGCCAAGGTTGTGAAATGCTTTGAATGATAAGCGTACGTTTTAATATTTCAGGCTTATTAAATTCCGGTGATATTAGATTTATATATACAACTGTGATACTCTCCTTTAAAAAGCAAACAATAAACGTGTGTTAGCAAATCTTATAAGGCACTTATAACAACATTTTCAGAGAAATAGTTTAGCTGGGTTTCAAAAAGAAGCTATCATCAATTTTATATTTTATTGTATTCAGTATTGTAGCTTCCAATTTAAGGTGGTGACAGGTAGCTCTGTGTAATATCAAAATATAAATGCCAAGTTTATGTTTCCTAATAGTTTCACTGACCTGAAATTCTTACCTGTAGGCAGACATTTTGTCTTTATAAAGTCGGGCCTCTGACACTCTACTGTGAGAATTACATACCAGAGTACTGCTTTATGGCATGTCTCGATTAATAACTCTCAGTTCTCTGTGGGTTCTATGGAGGTTCCATAGATAATGAATGATTCCCATATTTGACCATGTCTTTCGTCCATGACTAATTGTGTTCTTTCAGGAAAACGGTTTATTTGTACAGTACAGACAATCTTGGCTCGATATAGCATTATTTAGGGAGAAAAGTGTGGAATGGTGCATGTAGAGGAACTGCAAGTTGTGAAATCATAAATGTGAATAGAAATACGATATAATATAGGATTCATTCTTATCTCTTGTATTTTTTGCAGCATTATTTTGTTTTTTTCACCCTGAACATGCAATGAAAAGACAATTAGAGACTTAACAGAACTGCCAGTGATGAGTAGGACCTTATATAATTACATAAAATCCCTCCAGTTAGATTGAAATGTGTCTAAGCTGCTATTAAACATTATGCATATTAACAGATCCACTTACATACATTTTCTTCTTCTTCAACTGAGACTTTAGAATAACCCTTATAGTTAAAATATTCCTATATAAATTGGAGTCACCATCATATTCAGGTAAAGGTCCACTTTTTTAAAGAATCACTTCAAACACCATAACCACTGCAGTCTTATGTAGTAGTTACAGTGCCAAGAGTGCCCTGGTGACTTCCCACTGTAAGTAGTCAAACCATCTCAGAACGGTTTGGCAACTTACCTGGAATCTGCCAGATACCCACCAACACCTCCTTCAAAGTCAAAAGGCCCTGCACTGAGCTAAGCCAAGCAGTGCAGGAATGAGCTCATTGGCTGAGAGTGCTCAGCTGACTAACAAGCGATTCAGCCAGCGGAGTTCATAGAAGATCCTTATGGTGGCTTTTGTCTCCAGATGACTATCAATTCTTCAAACCTCTCAGGTTATATCTAAGTAGTTAAAGTAACTCTTAGAGATACTTTGACAACCAAGAGCTGTTTTTATTTTGGGATTCCTTGGCATTTAAAAATATAGTAACCAGTCCATTTTAACAGAATCTCCTTGCATTGTACGCTTTAAGATGTGTAGCATTTAGACATCCAACTGTGAGCTGTACAATTCCAAGACTAAAAGTTATTTTAAATCAATTGTGAAAGAAAGATGGTACATATTGTTTATACAAACCTTTTTGAAGAACTGGCAGATTGTAAAACTAAGATAAAAACACAATGGGTCCAGCAATTTTATGAACAAAATTGTGTTTTTTTTTTTTCCTGTATCAGACAGAGGCATTTAAGGCTATGGAATAAATCAATGGTTTGCAATAACAGCTAGCAGACCGATGACCTTTTCATATAGGCAACTAGTTAAAAGGAATTTTCTAACACAAATACAGCAAGTAGATAACTTAAAAAAAAAACAGGTTTATTAATCATTAGCAAAGGTTCCTCTAAATATAAGTCTCTCTCTCTCTCTCTCTCTCACTCTATATATATATATATAGTGTAGATTGGATTAGCTGTATTAGTCCAGTAGACAAGATGCCAAAATACCAGAGTATTGCAGTATGCAATGACACCTTTTTTATTGGACTAACATGATATTTCAAAGACAAGCTTTCGAGAGTTTTCCTCTCTTCTTCAGGTCTGAAGCAGTATTATATATATAAAGAGAGAGAGAGAGAGAGAGAGAGAGAGAGTATTTTTTAGAGACAAGCCATCTATTATGTGAGGAAGGCTGAACTTGAATCTTTTCAGCTATGTAACTATGTAACTATGTAAAATTAGCCAGAAAATTCTGCTTAATCTTCCAAAAGACAATAGAAAGTATACAAAACACCACATACGGTTATGCACTAGACCTTGAATTGAGGAAAATTAATAAGTGAGTGGCCCTTATTAATATATATATATATATATATATTTTTTTTTTTTAAAGCAATTTTTGTCTAAAATGTGCAATTCTCCCTCCAGTTCTCTATAATTCCCATTTTAGCAAATAACTGCAAATGTGTCAGCCAAAACAGAATATACAATTCAGTATATATATATATATATACAGTGGTATATTGCTCATTGGCTAGTCATTTCCTTCAAAATTGATCTAGTTATATAGATGCATTAAAGATATTTAAATCAATCCTTTAATCATAGTGAACGAGTATGACCCAAGGAAGCTGTGATCTCATAATTGGCGTCCATGTTTTATCCCTAGTGCACATGCCCCTGGCTCTTCCACTTACTGCTTACCTGCCATCAGTAGAGTAAGGGAGGGTGAAAGAAAACCACACCAGTAAGACATATTGAGTATAAGTGTATAACAAATCTTTGCACCATTAAAACTCAACGTAATTTCTCCACACCAATGGAACTCATAGTAATGTGCAGAATGTATGAGTGTATTGCAGGTCTCCACACCAATGGAACTCAAAGTTATGTGTAGTGTGAATGAGTGTGTTACATTTCTGCAACTTCCCAAAATTATCATGCAGTGCCCCCCCCCACCCCCCCCTCCCAGTCACTGGATCCATTCCAGTTAGAAACTTACTTTTTTCTTTAATTTGATTTTTATTTACTGTCTGTACAGTATTTACATATTTTTTGCTCCTGTCAGAAGTTTCACTTAGAACATACAGTGAACACGGAAGCTAAAATTCACTAATTTGTCTTTAGTGCAAACGCAGTCGTGTTCTCTGGGGAGATCAGTGTCTAAAATCATTACAGTCTAAAATGTGTTTTACATCTTTCTAATCTCACTGGATTCAACGTGGGTGACCTGGAATTCAGCAAAACATATTTTTCTGCCTTAGGGTCAGATTCTTGCATTTTCGACTGAAATATCTCAAAGGCAAGGCCTCAAAGAGCTTACCTTGTAGAACAGAAACCTTGGATTTTTTTATATGTGTGTGTGTATGTGTATGTGTATGTGTGTGTGTGCGTATGTGTATGTGTATATATATTATATTGACTATATATATATATTTATATTTGTATATATATATACTTGTGTTTTTTTTTTTTTTTTATTGAATTTTTAAAGGTTTATTCCCTCCGGGTGCAGAGATGTAATTTCTGATGGATATTAAAACAGTAGTAAAATGCTAATACGGGATGGTTTAAACCAGGCCTGAGGGCGAACATCGAGGCTGTGTTTGTACGTTAGTACAGACCTATGCAAATCTCTCTCGTTGAAATTAGAACACTTCTCACTGCACGCATAGAACGCCATGCATATGTATAAGACAGATAACTGGAAAATAAATCTCTAGTCTATAAATTGCCACATGCCGTTGCATTTGTATAACTTTCACCAAAAAATGCAAAGAATCTACGTGGAATAGCAGGACTCGTGTGCAGCTGTGAGATTGAAAACCACATGCGAGGTACAATGAGTGTGAAAAGCACCTGTATTGAAGAAAATTGCCATTTTAACCCTTCGATCACTTGGAAGGTGTATAAAAAAGTTGTTTTTTTAAATGAACCAAAAAAGTGAGAAAAACTTAGTAGGAACGGACAGCCTCTTACATATTTAAAGGGACACTCCAGGCACCCAGATCACTTGTGCCCATTGGAGTGGTCAGGGTGCCAACTGCCACTACCCTTAATCCTGCAACTGTAATTATTGCAGTTTTCATAAACTGCAATAATTACCTTGCAGGGCTAACTCCTCCTCTAGTGGCTGTCTTCTAGACAGCCACTAGAGGGCACTTCCTGCTTCCTAGCACAGGTTGTGCTAGAGCATCGCTGGACGCCCTCACGCTGTGTGAGGACCTCCAGCGTCGCTCAATTCCCCATAGGAAAGCATTGAAAAGCATTTTCAATGCTTCCCTATGGAGAGCTCTAATGCGCATGCGCTGCATTGCCACGCATGCGCATTAGGTCTCTCCCGGCGGCTGACGGGGTGAAGGGGAGTATTGGCGGCGATCCGAAACCACCACTGAGGGACATCAGCGGGGGTCTCAGGTAAGTCACTGAAGGGGTTTTCACCCCTTCAGCAACCTTAAGGGATTAATTTCCATTACGTACAGCCAGGCTTGAAGTTATAACACTGTACAGCGCTACTGTGGAATGTGTCCTTATATGTATTGTAATTATTTGTAATATTCATTGGACTCCTCATATTCCACATGAGAGCTGCACAATGTTATACATAGGATTATGTGCCATCCCTAGCCTACGTGTGTCTCGATGACTATTTTTGCCTTAATTTACAAAATTGACAGCTCACTGCATCTGACAGTTTAGTAAATATACTCTGAAAATATATAAACCACTTTATTATTATTATGTTATTTATTATGTTATTTATATAGCGCCATCAAATTGATACTTAACTAGTTGCAATCACTAGTAATTCCTGAATCCCCATAGCCACAGGCCACAGTTACATACAACTAAATACAAATTTATCATTACTTTGTACAAATATCTTGCCATCCAATTTAAGTCCAAATCTTATCACATGAGGCTGTAATAGAACCCTTCTCTGTTACAACAAAGGAAGGCCCATACTCTTTACACAAACCTTTGAAAGCACTGGCAGATGGAAAAACAAAGATAACAATGTCACATCTGCACGAAAACTTGTCTGTTTTCCCATGTTGACAAAAACATTTAAGGATACAAAATAAATCAATGGATTCTAAGAACAGACAATTTAACGCTGACCTTCTGATATGAGTAACTCAATAAATAAAACGTTCATTTTAAAAAAAATAATTTGTTTTATTAAGATATTTCACAATAGCACTAAAACAAAATTACATTGACCCTGACTTGCCAGTACTATTTCAGTGTCAAAATCTTCTTCTCACTCATATGAAGTGAAGCACAACCTGGATGTAGAAGACACTGAAGATGTGTTTTTGGATTTCAATGCCTCTGAAAGGCAAACTTCTACACATGTATTTCTATATACTGTCAATGCTGCATGCCTGCAACAGTTACAATCGTAGTTACAACTACGCGGCAGCAGAGGCAGAACGTAGGCTTGGAGATTCCATGCGCATTGAGAAAGGATAGTTATAATAATAGAAATAGTAATAGTTGCTGTAAAATTAGAAATCCCATTTGTTGTCCATCAAATCAGATTGTGTTTATTCTAAACACCAATCCAAAATATGTAACCTAAATTAAAAAAAAAATTATATATTTTTTTTCATGCACTTAGAGAAAGAATAGTTATAATAAAAATAATTGTAATAATCTTAAATCAAATAATAATTGTAATATTTGCTTTAAGATTAAAAGTCCCATTTGCAGTCCACATAAATTAAAGCTAATCGGATTATCTTTATGTTAAACACCAACCAAAAATATCTAACCTAAATGAAAAAAAATAAAAAAAATAAAATAATATATATATATATATATATATATATATATATATATAATCATAATTAATAAAAATAAATATAATAATAAAATAAAATAGAAAATTAATAAAAAAATATATATAAAAAAAAAAAAATATATATATATATATATATATATATATAATTTTTCATTTAGGTTAGGTTTCCACCACTATAGAGCTATACATAAAATATTGGACTAAAAAGTAGAAGGATTTATACACTAAACTAGTCATTTCTGCCAGTTGACATGTGAATTGCAAAACTGGAAAATTAGTGAATAATCCAGTGAGTTGGAGAACTTTATAACATTATCAAACTGATTATTTTGGCCTAAAATGTGTCAACGTGTGTCTACACTATACTCTTCCTGGTGAACAAAGCGGTTAGGAAGGGATTTTTAACTGTATTTGAAACCCCTCAAAACTAGATAGAACATTAAAAAAAATGTTCCATTAAAAGATTGCAACATTTAGTTATATAGACCAGAAAATAGTTTGTTCAACACATTCAAAATGCACCTCACAACAGTCATTACTGTATGCATGGGCTGTGCCAGCTCCCTATAGAACGGATTCGACAAAGAAAGAAGCCTAGTCTCCCTTTAGGCTTCAATCAAAATTCTCCAAAAATCCAAGCTTCTCACACTCATGGGAATAAAACCAAGCAAAGGTCACCTCTCACTCAAATCCAAGTATGACTGACAGGCTCTCTTAAAATGTGAGATTATCGAAGCAGAAAGGATTAACAGAGACCCTCTAAGATGCTCTAGTTAACCCTTAAAAAAAACTAACTTTCTTTCTAAAACACATAGGGTTAACTAGCTTTTGTGACGTTTACATTACTCCATCCTGCTTGCAGTGAGAGCCTTGAAAATTCCTAAACTGAATTGATGCAGCAGTAAGTGTACCAAAAATATTCCTATGCAAATAGAAAAAAAAATGCCTTATTAGCATTAATATTATACACAGGGTGGACAAATCAGACATCAATTTGCAGTGTCATTTGAAAGACGAAGTACATCAAGGGAGATATAATTATATTCAAAGAAATCAAAGGATCAAGAAAAACCGAACAGGGAAAAAAAAAAATCTCTTTGGTGATGTGCTGACATTTATATTTAAACAACACCTGCTAGATGTAGTATTAACCATTCATATGCCGATGCAAAGTCATGATATTTTGGCCTATTTAACATAAAATATATATTTTTTTATTTAACCCCTTAAGGACCAAACTTCTGGAATAAAAGGGAATCATGACATGTCACACGTCATGTGTCCTTAAGGGGTTAAATAAAGCTTTGTCATTCTAACTTTTCTAGCCCCAGGGTAGAAGAACTGTATTAATTTGTAAATCAATGTTTTACTTTCTAGATTCATACTCCAAAAAAATTATTTAGAAAAAAAAAAATGCCTGTTTGAATTGCACGGCAACAGATACATTTTTCACCAAGCATTAAAACTTGTTGTCTTCCAATTTTAACAGGACGTAAAAGTTTAAATAAAAAATATTGCACAGCGTGGTTATTTTTGATAAATACATTTCTCATTTAGAGCAGACATGCATAAATGTGGCAGACTTAGCTGTTAATATGTTTGGTCCTGAAAACCATTGATGAGGTTACTCAGGTCATTTAATCGAGGTCACCCAGCAGCTTCTATTACAGGGACACTCCAGACCCCTAAAGCACTTTAGCCTTCTGAGAAGCTTTATGTGTGAAGTATTCGTACTATTTATTTCATTTTGCAAAAAGTGCAGATTTTAATAGAAATTTTATAAATTAACCTGGTTTCACCCCCTGACTGTCAGTCAAATAACTGGTCCTCTTACTTCCTGTTAGTTTAGCTCAGTGTAGCTACACTCAGGAGGCAGTAATTGTCCAGGGCACCTGCCTTGCAAAGAATTCTTATTGAGCTGCATTGGGTAGCCTGTGATTGGACATACACAGAAAGTCTGGGTGGGGTTACAATGGGAGGGCTTGAAAAGGCTGCAGAAAAGAGAACTGCACATTTTGCAAGCAATTTTTAGATATCCCCAATTAAGAAGACATTGTAAAATACATTCAAGTTTTAATTTGGGGTACATCTACTAAAAAATCTACTTGCAGTCAGGTCTGCAGAGTGCTGTACAACTCTAAATAAAAGGTGGAGGCTAAACTATATATATATTAAACATATACTGCTAGCTACGTACTATGTAGCAATGATGAAACCAATGGTGGAGTAAAAATTAGCTGAGAGATTTTATCAACTTCCTGGCCTCTGCAGACATCACTGTGAAAAAAACAGTTCAAAGAACACATCTTTTTATTTTATACATACTCGTTTTCCTGGCACTATAGTACCCTGAGGGTGCCCCCACCCTTAGGGTCCCACTCCCGTGGCGCTGAAGGGGGAGGAAGGGGTTAATCCCTTACCTTTTTTCCAGCTGGGGAATCTCCTCCCTCTTCTTCCGTCATCGGCTGAATGCGCATGTGCGGCAAGATTCTTAATGCTTTCCTATGGACGCTGG
This sequence comes from Pelobates fuscus, assembly GCF_036172605.1. Lineage (NCBI taxonomy): Eukaryota > Metazoa > Chordata > Amphibia > Anura > Pelobatidae > Pelobates > Pelobates fuscus. The sequence goes on along the minus strand of NC_086321.1, from coordinate 47,924,914 downwards.
CGTCTTCTCACGGTGAAAATCACAGTGAGAAGCTCAGAAGCGCCTCTAGCGGCTATCAATGAGACAGCCACTAGAGGCTGGATTAACCCATAGGTAAACATAGCAGTTACATCTATGTCCAGAAAAAAAATCGAAAAGGTATATTGCCTTTATTATTTCATGAAATGCAATATTTGGGTTTGTTCTTTTAAAATATTAAAACAAATCATACTATATATGTATGTGCAAGTTTGTGAATGTGTCCCCTGGCACAAATGTTTGACAAATTTGCCTGCCACAATGTATATAAAAAATGGTGATACCTGCAGCATTGTTTCACTTTGCCCGACTTTGTGAAGTTTAATGAATAGACTTTATCAAGAGAAACCTCGGCATGAGTTCTAGCATGATTGAGAAGCTGACAAGTTAAAGCAATAGGGCAAAGGCCATTATCAAGGGGATTAGGCAGGAGACACTTAGAGGATAACTGTAAGGCTGATAGAGAGTTTCAATGTGACAACGGACAGGTCCCATCATTTTTAGATGCTTAATTAACCTGTTGGTTTCCATTTTAGAAATTCAGATTGAGTGATGTTTACCTTTTTTTAACTACATTTTTTTTTTACAAACATAACCGAACGTGGTTTGCTTTGGTATACGTATAACCCCAAATATAAGGTAATATAGAATAGGACTATGACATTGAAAAAGTAAGGGATGCTTCATTGAATCCAAAGATGAGGCAATGTGATAATTCTTGGCGAAACAAGTCATCTGCAAACTATCCTTTGTGATCAGTGTGATTCAAATGTCAATTTTAGCCTGGACTTACAAGTTGCCCTTGTTAAGTGATTTATAATTGGTAGCAATACATGTACTGTGATTAAAAAAAACTAAAGGGTTAATACTATTTGAACTATGGGAGTTACTCATTCACAAGAAAATAATAATAAAATGAATGGTGTTGTTTCCATCACTACTTTTCCAATGTATTCTAAACCAGAGTTTGGACTTTGGATCAGCCATCCAATCTAAGTAATTTAAACCAGGCTATAAATACTAACTGTCTATTTTCTATCTTTTAGAATAATATTGACCAAAATAAATAATGGGAATGAGATATCTTGAGTCATTTATTATGAGTTTCTTTTGAGCCACCATTATTGCATAGAAGTATATTTTGCATGTTTTTTACTCATATTTGAGAGTTTTATGCTTCCGGATGTATTCTAGACTTATAGAGAAGAACAATAGATTGATAATAGATAGATAGAGAGATAGATAGATAGATAGATAGATAGATAGACATATAGATAGATAGATAGATAGATAGATAGATAAATAGATAAATAGATAGATAGATAGATAGATAGATAGATAAATAGATAGATAGATAGATAATAGATAGATATAGATAGATAGATAGATAGATAGATAGACAGATAGACAGATAGATAGATAGATAGATAGATAGATAGATAGATAGATAGATAGATAGATAGATAGATAGATAGATAGATAGATAGATAATGGATAAATAGATAGATATTGAAGTAAAAAAGTTATCATTTCCCACTCCCCACATTAATTCTAAAATACTGTAAAGCTCAATATATTCATAAATACATCAAAATACAGAAATGGAAAGACATTCTTTGATATGTCCAATGAAAATGAAGCATTACTTTTAGTTTGGTTATTACCATATATTTTATACTATGTTAATTAAACAATTGAATGCTACAGCAACTCCTTTGGCAGAGAGGATGATACAAAGCTCCAGAGAACAATGTTTATCACAATCGAAATGTCTTCTTTCTTTTGGCTTAGTGGAGCACAATGCCATTGTACCCTGTAGGTGCCCTTGTGATCTGTGCAGCCACCTTCAAAAAGTCGCAATGAATTGTTGATTTGTGATGAGCACTGTTGGTCTTCCTGAACATATGAAAGTCTCTCAATTCCATTGGGCTCACAACAATGAAACCTACACAAATGCTTGGAGGAGCAAAAAAGAAAGGTTCAGAGACCAAGGACTTGTGATATTTCTAATCAGCTCCTCTTATCTTTCAGGTCCAATCCAACAATAACTCCTTTCTGTATGAGAGGCTGGAAAGCCCTTTTGGATAAGCCAAAGTGAAAAATATCACATCACGTATTGTGATGGGAGTATTTTGTTTCATTAGTATAACTGTTTTCTATTTTTTTTTTTTTTTTTACTATTATCTTGACAATAGGTTCCTCTATCACAGGTCTTGATGTTGACAAAGCAGATCTTTCCAGGTGTATACCTTCTTAAAGATGTGAGCAGTTATAAAGATGAGTTGGTTTAGCGCAGAATCAGATTATAGACTACAAGAAGCCACAAAAATAATTTTTCATTTTATTGGATTTGTAACATTGTGTTTACATCTCATCTGTTATTAACAAATATATATTTGCAAAGTCTAAGAAACTAAGTGAAAAATAGAGATACATCCAACTTTAATTATCCCTGTCCTAGAGCTGTGTGCCTTCAGCTTGGTTCCTTGTGATTTTTTTTTCAGAAGCTCTGCTGTTTGCTCCTGTCGACTCAGCAGAGGGAGAGCAAAAAAAAAAAAAAGAGTGGAGGGGAAATGCAATCTGTTTAATGAAACACAATGACGAACCTCTATTAAGACATTTGCATCCAGATCTAAGTATTGTAAACTATGTTAATACTACTACTATCTGTTTTTTCTGGTACAATACACCGGAATTAATAAGAGAATTCCGTTAGCTGCGTATAGCATTACTTTTTCACCTTTACGAGGCCTACTGAGGAAGAAAGGCTTTTGTTTTTTTGACTGTAAATAATAAAACACATTACTCTGAGCCGTCACTCACCCGGGGCGCACTGCACATAAACCTTTTGTATTGTGCATAATTAGTGAAGTTTATAATGTCAGCCTTTGGTTACTCCATTGTAAATCTCACAAAATACATTATCTTAACCCTTTTTGAACCGGACAGAGTCCCAGCCTAATCACAGATTTATGTATCAGATTTATGTTTCAGCTGAATTCCATTTAAGCATAATTCTGTATGGTTTAATTGAACTGTCGCGCAAAGCAGATCACTGCTTTAACCCCTTTTTTGACAAAAGCTTAGGTAAATACCTGTATATCACTAGTACTAGTACCCAGGCGTATCATTTATCATGAATGGGTTAAACCAGAGGTATCGAGTGACTCTGTTAGCCAGGTACCGTATGATTCTTTTCATAAAGCACAATATTCTAAATAAATAAATAAATATCTAAATAATGTGCAAGCCAGGTTGCTAAGAGATTAAAGTGCCATTTCTTATACTTTTTTTTTTTAATATATAGTAAGTATGCAGGCTGAGATTTGCATTCAATGTGCAGCCTCAGTGGAATATTCTCAAAAGCACATCTTACTCCGAATGTTTTCCTGTGCACCCTTTGCTCCTTCATGACTATGGAAAGATATGAAAAATGCTGTAGTGTAGTATGTAGCATTGATATGCTGCAATTAATGGATTTATTAAGGCAGGTGGTTTAGGATCACTTCGTGATTAACTATTCGATTCCTCTCTAGCATCATATGATTTATGGCTGCTGTAGGGCAACATGTTTCCAATATTGCCTGGCATTAGGAATAGTTAATGCGTTTCCGTCCAAATGGAGTATCCAACAACTCTACATGCATCAAAGACGGATCTTTAATGGAAAATGTGAATGGAGAATACAGTGCTGAGCTATAGTGCAGTCTTTCCTATAACTATACATATCGATGTACACGATTGCAATCTTACACATAGTGCATTTAAAGTGCACCTGGCATCCAAATATGGGGGGGGAAAATACCCCAATGTTTAAAATATTTATTTTTAATATTGAAGGGTTCCTTTAAAATGTCTCTGGTCACCAATGGAAGCATATGTGTGCTTCTACAACAAGTATTGCTCCTTAGTGAAGTAGGTTGAGGTACATCAAAAAAATGTTTAAGAAAATGCATAGCTGTCCCATTGTAAATGTGTATTGCGACAGGCTTCTTGGTTTTTCTTTCAGATATTTAGAATAAAGGTACATTACAGTCTCAGTGTCCACATAGATGCCAACGGTCTGTACAAATACCAGGTAACTATCACTCATTTTGAAGTCTGCCGGCAGGGAACTAGGCACTAGGGCTGCTTCATCAGTGCTCCTCACACTTTGATGAGTGGACACACCTGTTATTCTCTTCCCTGCCTTCCTCTGTCCCGAAAGTTGGGCAGGGAATTTTGGCAAGTATGTGTACATGATTACAGACCTGACAAGCTTGGAAAGTTTAAAACTGTGAATGCTGGGGCCAATGGTTGGGCATGTCCATGGGCATGTCCATCTTACATTTAGCTTCATGGGTTTTAAATGCACCCATAAAGTGGATATGTCATTCCAATGCACATGTAGACCATGATGACAGATTACCCAGCAACGTGGCCAATAAGGCCTTCCCATTCTCTGAGCATTGCCAAAAAGCATGTAAACTGCCAAATGGTATTTTACTCCAAGTGCAGTCTAAGTGTGTTTATACATGCCTCCCAACTGCCCTGAATTTGGTGGAACAGCCCTGCTTTTTTAATCCTGTCCTACCGCCCCACCATTTGGTGGCACCAGGGAACTATCCCCAACATTCATAGCACAAAAGCATCAACAGACGTGTTCACACTAGGATTATGGCACACTAAGAACACAGGTTCAGTGCTCCTTGACGGGTCTGCCATCTGTAGGCCAACCTACATGATGGAAAGACAGCCTGGTATGCACTTATGCCAGGCTGACCTGCCATTAACTCAGATAAAGCAGCCCCGCCCCTATTCCCTCCCTCACACCAGTGGCTCGAGTCACAGGATGACAGAGTTGGAAGGTATGTTTTATACGTGCACTCTTTCTGCTCCTGTCCAGACTTGCTCACACTGTGAAACATATGTGTCATAAAAAAGATCATGGAATTTGACAAATGTGAGGTTAAACATAGGTGGCTAGACTGATAGATAATTTAAAGACAGACTGATGACAGACAGACTGATGACAGACAGACAGACAGGTAGACAGACAGGTAGACAGACAGAGAGACAGAATAATGCAAAGTATTTCACCAGCCTGACACACCACTCTTTGAGATCGCCCTTAAAACTCATTTATGTTGTACACTGCAATGTAATTACAAAGGTAGATCAATTCAGAAAAAAGACAGAGAGAGACAGAGAAGACTGTGCTGAAAATACATACAACTGACAGTCATATAGCACACAAAGACTTTATAATAAATATTAGTGTTATGCCTACTCATAATGAAATCAGTGGGAATCCTCTCCTTCTGCTCATTATGCAGAGAGATCGTTTCAATTGCACAGAAAGTTATGATGGTTTTCTTTTGGTTTGTTTTTTGTTTTTTTTAATAATTTTGAATATTTTGGGGTTATTTGCCAATCGGCTGTAGTCTAATAATCCAAGCAACGTGCTGTTTACTGATGTCGGTCCCTTTCAACAGTTTCCCGTGCATGGTAAAATTCCAGCTTCCCAGTTGTTTGGATATATATGAAAATCTCCCGGATAAATACACAATTCCACAGAGCCGCTGCCGAGAGCATCAAGCACATACCAATATGGTTGGAGTATTGCTACTGTCTGTCTGAGACCTTGAATAAAGAACACAAGGGTTTTGGGTATTACATACATTTGCACAGTCCACAAAAAAAAAACAAATACAAACTTTGCCTAATATGCATGCAAGCACTTCCTTGTAAACCAGTGCAGACATGAATATGCTTTATTTAACCAAAGCATTATTCTGAACAGTATCTGGCTTGTTATGTTTTACACAGAAATCATGGCAAAGGAAAACAAGCTTCCTCAGACAGAGGTGGGGATTTACATAGACCAGCATATAAATCCAAAGGCATTTCCCATGACGCCCAGCCAGACTTTAGAGAAATGGAGTGTATGGTTTTTGGGGTGCCAACTTCAGCATTCACTGTAATAGTCTCCGGTTGTCAGCCTGTTCCCAGAAGAACCCTTTAGATGCTAGTATACAAAATCGTCAAGGACATCCACTGCAATAAAGGATTCTGGGCTATGATTCATACTTGACAAAACCAGCTAATTTACAAAGAAAAACAGTCTTTGGAAAAAGGGATGGGGGTATTTTGACAAGCAACTATAGCCTTTAGCTCTGTTCTGAATGTGAACACGCTTTTAGGACAGTTTTTAATAAAGATTGTAGAAATTGCATGACGTCCTTGCCAGCTGGTCGAAGCCAGTATGGTAATGCCTGTGACTCAACATGGAAATCACTATATCAATATTCTTCCTTCACCTGTCACTTAATTAGAACTTGGAAGAGGGGTAGGCAAACTTTAGAATTCCATATCTTGTGGACTGCATCTCCAAACTATTATGGGTGATGTAATCCACAACATCTGGAATGTCGACGGTTGTCTACCTCTGACTTGGAAGATCAGAACAGTTTTGTAAGTCCTAAAATAATTGGAATATTCCCTTCCAAACTGGTGTACAGCTCAGCCATGTTCATACACCTACAGAGACTGGTAGATTATAAAAAAAACTTCATATATTAATGTAAAAATGTGATTTAGAACAGTGGTCTACAATGGTTATAAGGTCTGGCTTAGTGCCCACAAACTGGGTCCTTGCTTTGGGGTTTAAAAATTTAATGAATACAACTAACAGGATTATTTACTAAACTCCAAATTATGGTGAATTGAAATCTGAAAGCCAACATTTAAGAAAATATGGAGCAGTTGGATAAATTCTCAACAAAGTTATAGCCACAGCTTAGATATTGTAATATCAATGTCATCAATGTGACCATTATACTTCACTGCAATTTGGTGTATAGTAAATAATACAATTACATTCAAACCTTAATAACATATTTTAAATTATATTTAAAGTATACATTTACTTCATCTAATCAATGGTTTAAATTTGTAACCAAGATTTGATAAGCAAACACGATTCAATGACAGCGATTCCACTTTTGGTTGATTTATAATTTAATCTTTATTTTACTGCAAACAGAAAGGGCCTAAACATTCCAGTGTGCGTTTTATTAAGGCCATCACAAGTTCCTTAACGTCACAAGGATTTTACAGTTCTAGGTAACAGTCATTTAACGTGAGAAGTATTTGCATTGCTTGAAAACAATCTAATATACTATGCAATCAATCTTTTAAAATCAATATCACAAAGTCAATAAAATCATTTGATTTCAGCATATTAGACTACTGCAGCTCTGCCAAAACAGTGTATGAAATGATCATATCTCCCTATTTTAAAACATATACTTTAATGCCTTGGTCCTATAATTCAATTATATATAAATGTATATATACCCTAATACAGTGCAACGCAGCATTAAACATAAATGCACACACACACACATATATGAAAAAATTTAACAAAAATGAAATAATAATAAAAAAAAAACAAATATATATATATATATATATATATATATATAATTTTTGTATTTCCTTATTTTTAATCACTGGGGCCCAGGGATTCAGCCTTGTGTATTTGGTTAAACAGTATAATTCAAGTATAATTAAGTGTATCGTCATCATACAGAACCGAGGTTCCATACCAGTATTCATAGTGAGATACAATTCAATGTGATATGGGATATTAATTTGTTTTGAAAAATGCTGAAAGTGTAGTCATTTCATCCACTTAACCCTTCAAGTCCCATGTGTGGACGCGTTCAGAGATAGAAAAAAATAAATAAATAACACAGGCACTGAACAGAGCCAGGGGAGTCTCCAGACATATCTTTTTTTTTATATATATTCCATTCTTTTGTCTTTGAAGAAATGCTCCTGAGATAGAGGATAATACCTGCAAGTTGGCATCAAATTCAGTTTCATTTGCTTCACTGCCATCCATTATCAGGGGATAATATGGCAGAGTGCCCGTAGACTGGCATCACTTGTCATGCTTGAGAAACAATACTTGTGGAAAGAATGGATTAGTTACTTTAGTCCAGACTAGCCTTCTATGCAAATCATATGCCACTGGTGTGCCAGCCAAGAAGATAACATGGTACCTTAATTATCAGGAGAAGCCTTGCTCGCTCCGAAGCTACATTTCAGCTACAAAATATGTATCATTTTTCGTTGGCATATCCTGCTGTCCCATGGGTCTAACAAATAAAGCATTCAATTTATGCATTTTTTTTCCAAAGGCATAATTAAAGAGCTGTCGTTATCTATAGTGTGTTTATGTGTTTATGAAGAGTATACATATATATATTATACATAAAAAAAATATTTTAACGAGCAGAGAAATTCAAGGGGGACAAACAAATAAAACCATTTCTTTTATGTTTGGGTTTTATACAGTTGTTGTTGTTGTGAGGAGTCATACTAAATTATTCTGTTTTTTTTTTTATAAATAAAAAATAATAAGGACAAAAAAACATAAAAATTGAACATCGGCCCATGCAATGTTATTGTTCAAAGTTAGCGTAAGTTCAAGTTAATACACAGTTTAACCCTTCCATTAGACATTTCTTCAGATCCTTTATACTAAGATTTATCGTGCAGACAAAATAACATTTATAAATGCATTTGGTTTTAAATAAACTGGGAATTTTGAGCTGAATTGTGAGCAATCGGTAATTGTCTGAATTCATAACTCTGAATCACCATATGGATGTATCATTAACAAACGAACCAGACAACAGGCGGCATGTTTCGTGATTCGAGCTCCAAGCAACCCCACCCCCCCAAAAAAATAGATGATTGATTGGAAAATAGAACATACATTATTAGGGGACTGTCGCTAAATACTGATTTTATTCCAAGCTAAAATGACAAGTGACCCGAAAGAGGGAAAAAAAAGTAGTAAAACAAATCCATATTTATATATTATAGTTAATAAATATATAATACATAAACACATAGAAATATTGTTTTACCCTCTATTGGTTATTTCTTCTTACGTGATCTGTGAGCCAAATAAAAAGGAAAATGTGTACTGCAAAATATATACATCATATTTATATTTTGTATTTATTTTGCTGAACAATGATGGGATAATTTTTGCTTCCTTTTTGTTTGCCCCAATAATTTTTCTAATTATTTTAACTAGAATTATTATTTATTATTATTTATTATTTATTATTTTTTATTATTTTAATGGTGAAAACAGACTGAGCCAAACTGCCACAACTACCCCAAAACTTTTTATTTTCATACAAGTTATTTGGCCCAACTAAATTCTTCCTCCATGCACAAGTCTAAAATTTAGCAGTCCTCACAACTATTCTGCTTTTTGTTGGACAGTCCCTAGTTTGAGGTCCTGATGTGGAAAACCTAGGAACTGTCCGAGGACAGTAGAGCGTGTGCTCATCATTAGGAATGCTCATGCTCTTCAATGGGCACTAGGACCACTTCGGTAGCACAGTTCTGTTGTTGGCCGTCCGGGAGTCCGTCCGTTGTGGGCAGCACATGTACTTTCCGATTGGGCCAGCCCATTAAGTTATGTCACTGGTGATACCCCATTAGAGGCCCAGCAGTTCCGTATCCATACCTCTCATTATTGGGAAGTATGATTTAGTACATGGGAATTCAGTTTTTTTCACATTACAGACAAGATTATGATCATATCTGCACTTGCATTATACTCTCAAAGTTTAGGTTTTTACAACTGAGTTGAGTTTCCCATGTTACAGTTTGAAGAACATCCCTCAAACAAAATTCGTAATTCATTAAAATTAAGAAGTGCACTTGTTCTATTAGTTTACTAAGATATTTTCTTGTGTAGAATTTCCTGTTGGCTTCATATCCACAAATAAACAAAAATGTGGATGTCCATTGAAGTGCTGCAACTCAACGGAGTGTTTCCAAAACAGATGTAAGAGAATCAGGATGGTATCTTCTGGTGGTTTATGTGCCTGACGTTTTCTAGGGTAGTCTAAATTGCACTTTATGCACGTGTCAACATTGTTGGAACTGTGATCCTTGTAAAACAAGTGTATACACTAGAAGGTAATTTAATATATTGCTAGAGGTTGATAATTCTGGCAAGCGCCCATTAGGCACTGATAGTGGAATGAAGGAGTGGATTATGTTACCTGATCCACTCTCTTTTAATCTAACCATTCCTCTCCAACCATCATGCTCTTCTGGGAGGACGTTTAACATGCTGCTATATTATGTTTTAAATTACTTAAAGTGTTCATTAGCACCCTTGCTTATACATATTCTGTTAAATGCCGCCATTGACACTAGATTAATGAATCAATATAAATTACAGGATTATAAAAGCTATGTATTAATAATAATTTACATATTTTTACATACATTCACTAACGTCTCCCGTCATTGTCCAAACAGCTCAGTTAACAATTAACTAGATAGGCACCTCATTAGTAGATATTAACAATACATCATGCATGCAGATTTTAGCCCAAAATATACAAGCAGGAAAAATACCTGAATGGCCAAATTGTGCGTCTGAGTCAGGCTTACGCTTCCTTTCTGTGATATTATGAACTCCCAAGAGCAAGACCCTCTGTCCTTCTGCACAAGTATGTGATTATGTGTATGTTATGTTACAGTATATGTGCTGTTTGGTATTGATCAGTTTGTAACTCTGTTACATTATACAGAGATGCGGAATCCGCAAATCTTAAATATATATATATATATATATATATATTTTTTAAATTGATAATACAGTGTTAGTAATCACATGCTTTTTGTGAGATTTAAAACTAATGTTGAATAAATATTCCCATTTCAGTCATACAAGTTCTAAGTAATTCCCAGACTGGCTGCTAATTGTCCCCAGGGTAAGCTATTTGAGCCGATACATTAATCCAATATATAACATAAACCTGCACTGGACCCCAGGCCTTGCTGACGGCTCTTGGCGGTCGTAAGATGTGAGACAAGTCTCTGAAGCAGCAAAGCGGTTCATTAATGAACCTGGGGGTCTCAGAATCAGAATAAATCATGTCTATTTCATATAATTTACATGCAAGCACCTTAGAAGCATGCCGTGAACATAATGATGTGTGACAAACAATTGGTGGCTCACAGCGATCAACTGTGCTGTGTTACAGGATACGCTTATTATTTGGCCTATATGTCTTGGACGATGTTCAATGAATTATTCTTACATTGCTTCTTTGTGAGCAAATGTGAATGGGGATTATTCATTAAACAGTGAGTTGCGTTACTCGTGAGACGAAATTCCGGATAAGTTGTCTTAACGGTAACTAAAAAAAGTTGCAATGGAAAATCTCCCACATGTTGGTAAATGTGCCTCACAACTGGAATGTTGATACACAAATTATTTATGTATAATTATATACATATATATAAGATAGTCAGAGTTGTCTCCCAGTGGGTGGAATCCATGCCAAACTATTTCTGAAACGGACATCACGGGAGTTCATGTAATTACATAGAACGTCTTTTTCCGGTCCTGTGACACAATTTGGTGTGGCTTAATGACAGGAACGACTGGATAGATTGTACAGAGGATACAATCTACGTGTGTGTCACTGATACTGTATACAAGGAATGTGATATGCAATCAAGGCTTTGCACATCGAGCCATAACTAAGAACATTATTGTTGTTAATATTTACTTCTGTAAGTCATTTAATAAACATAATACTAAATAAAAATGGGATTCAATTACAATAGTATATATTATCTGTTTATAAACATTTTGCAGTCATTTGTAATATTTAATGAGAACCCGCCACACTTCCTAATAGAGGGGGGGGGGGGGGTTCTGTTTCCCCAGCATCCCCTCCAGACCACCACCTCCCCCTATGAAGTCTGACAGAGTTCTATACTACAAATCATATTTTTATAAAATGCCAAGCCTACAGTTCTACCAACCCAAGACAATTGAACAAGTAGGGGGTAAGATAAGAACACTGATAAAGTGCATCTGAAGGTGCTTTGTGGCTTTAATATGATTGAAAAAGTATCATCTTAGAGCTATGAGCAGGATTATCACTGTTTATTAAATCGTAGATACACTACAGTGCAGGATCTGATCAGCAGAAGGACACATCATTTCGGTAAGTAAAATAGAACAGAAAGGCATTTGCAGAGTCCTGCAGACACCACCAGCAGTTACCTAAAACTCTCAGGTCTTCAGGGTATCAAGGTCTTGGAACAGAATGGAGCTATTAAAACTCCAGCCAAGGTTAGGACTCAGGCCGGGAGAGATTAATTGGAAAAGCTTCTATGGGCCTGACATGATCTGTCGGATTCATATCACCCAGACATTTACAGCTGCTTTAGGGGACTTTTTGAATATAAATGATTTATTTTTTTTGCTATACCACTGATATGGACTGTCAGTTAAAGGTTGCAGTCCCACTTGGACCACAGATGAAACAAACAAGTTCTAACCTGGCATTGCAGATATTTTCATTTAACTATCTTTAAATGTAAAATCTTTTATATTGTGTGTTCGAATGCCAAATTAAATTTCTCTGAATAGGAAAGCAATGGTACAGGATTATAAAAATACATATAAACTTCAATGATGAAACTGACATTTTTTTATTTTTTTTTTTACTAATATACCTTGACGTGTTTCTTGTGCGGATCACTATTTAGTGCCTCGACAAAACATGTTTATGTAAATCATAATAAGCAACATGTATGATGCGCTTAAAATAATGAGCTTGAAAATTAGAGCGTGTGAGGAAGTAGTAACACGCAACAGATCTATATTGCCAGAAATGTCCCATAACAACATAAAGGAATATTGATTCTTAAAAAATAAATTCACCACCTACCTCAAAATGTATTTGATATCTAGTACATATTCAATTGCAATGCACTATAATTTTTGCAGAAAAAAATACTCTTAAACTAGCCATAGCATTGTCTACATATAATATGAATGACCCTCAGGGTAGGATATCAATACACTGCAACAGAAAGATACTATTTTCAAAGTATGAGTTTGGCATGGACACATTCTTAAGATATGTCTGTATCTCCTTCCTCTTCTAAGAACCCATAGTATATGTCTAACTTTGCATTAATTTAAAGCCTAATTAATGCATTAGTAAACACTAACAATGAATAAAAAAACATACAAATATATCTGCACCTAATCTGCGTGTTCTTGAATTTCTATTGAAAAATCCCTGTAAAAAAATTATGATTTTTTTCTCTCTCTCCCTCTCTCACTCTCTTTTTTTTGTTTTATAAAAGAAGCTTACTGTGGCAAGAAGGAGATGCCAAATAAAATGTTTCACAAACAATACCTTAAGGGAAAAAAGTTTCCTAAGTTTTTAGACTTTACTAAGTAAAATACGTATTTGATAAATATATTTACTTCAACAGTGAGGGAAAAACAAAACACAAAACAAAAAAAAACAGGAAAACAAATCAGCATGCGTTGGCACTTAAAATGTTAAACTATGCAAGATTCATCAGGACTGACATTTTTCTAGATTGTAGACAAAGATAAAAATGCAAATTCTCATACCAGAGAATGAGTCCCGGTTCTGGAAGGAGGGACCATTTAGCAAGTGCCAGATTGTATCATATATAATGAATGTGTCTGCTCCCCAACACCCCTGAACTCCCCAACAAGAGAACAAACATAATCACTCCATACACTAGCAAGACAGCAAAGATATGCAAACAAACAAACAATTGTCTTTTGTATAAGTATACATTTTAGACAATAATTCAATATACTTTGCATGTATTATATTATATTCACATCAGTTTAAAAGCAGCATTTTAAGTATTACAGTAAAAAATTCACATTATCATTTCAAATGGACAGCAAAGGAACACATACCATTTAATCTTAATAAAGTGGTTTGGGTGCAGTGCCCCTGGCGTTTTATCCCAGAACTCTAAATTGTTTCTTTTTAGTAGATATTGCAACGTCAGTGTTGACAACCACTAGAGGTGCTTTTTACACCCATAACTAAGTTTGATTGGGTTGTACGATGTTCTGCATCCTCACACATCGCATAAGGACGTGAAATGATAATCATCTAGAAGCATTGAATGCGATCCTTCCCTACGAGAAACATTTCTTTGGATAATCGTGGTGCTTACCATTTATGTGATTCTTGACCCAAATGCTTCACTATGAGAAGCATTATATTGGAGCAGAAGCTGAAGAAGTGATGCCTAAGGGATAAAGTCACAGTAGGCGAATTGGGCAGCACCAAGTATGTCTTGAGGATAAAAAAATGTTAAGTAAACATTTTGTTACTTATATTTATTGGTGGACAATACTTTAACCAGCATAGAAGAATAGAGGGATATACGGCAGTCCCAACTCACCAAATCTGCTCCAATATCTCCTTTAAGTTTAATTTGTCAAGAGTGGTTGTGGAACAGTCCAGCCGAAATGACGGAAAGTGAACACTTCCTCCTGAGTTTGTTTTTTGTAAAACGGATATTGTCATTGCTATCTGTGATACATCAGAGCAGAAAACTGAAGGAATTGGAAATCGTTCTAACTTCCATGCTGGGCATGCACTCTTACATTACTGGGTACCATGATCGTTTTACTATAGAGCTTAACCTTGCCTTCGACAAATAGAGTCTTCATGAGCACACTATGTGCTGCTAACTTCTGACAGCAGCTATCCACAGAACAACCATTACATACATTATCTGCTGTTTGCAAGGCAGGACAATCCAAATTCATATTATTCATAGGTATCTCGGCTGCGTACCCATAAATATAGCAGCCCTGTTTACTGCACTGTCCCGGGAGAAATAGACTTGCTGTTCTCAGTCTGGCTTTTAGTTGACAGTTCTTTATAATCACACAAGCACATCACAGGAGATGAGGCTCGGCTCTCCTACGTGGCAGACAGGGACCGAGTGAGAAGCTTCTTATGATAATGAGCATGAACTGCCGCAAACACAGTATCTGCCTTTATAACTCAAGCTGAACAGAGACACGTCTATCTATACATAATGTATACAGAATATGCCTTATAGCTTATGCTTTGCAGAAATGTGTGTGTGTGCGTGTACTTATACATCGAAAGGTAGAGATACCCGTTTTTTTCAAGAACCTCGACCCCCATAGTGCTTGTATCGTACAAGTTGTAGTTTTACACCAGTAGGGGGTCTCAATTTTTGACACCCCTGCTTTATACAGTATCTACCCTCACTTGCTGTAGAAAAACGTGAATTTTGATTTGCTGTGTACATGACCTGCTTCCATACATTTGGTTGTACATAAACTTATGCATCCATGAATGGTGTATATCAATGGGATAGAGCCCAGGTAACGTTAGTACTTACCTTCATGAATGTGTTTAATTGTATTTAGAAATACAAACATGTATTTCTAACATTAGAGTGCTTTCCTAAATATTTTTATAATTAGACGAACCTAAGAAGGTAATTAAAGAAGATTTGCTACTTTTAGTCCCTCACTACACTTGGCACACTGTGGCCACCGCTCAACTGAGATTATCAGCGATGATGATCTTAACCAATCTAACCCAATTCAAAAGAAAAGTATTGTGGACTACTGTACATGCATTGCATTTGCTGCACTGTGCCAATAAGCATATACTCATAGAGATACGTTTGCTTAATGTGTCTATATAGGGAACATTCAGTATCTTCATGCAGAGCGTGAAGACACTGAACGTCGGTCTTTAAGTGCTGCTAGTGACCATCCTTCAGAAGCAATTTCAACGCTGCCTTTTCTCGGAAAAGGCAGTGTTTACATTGTTTAAACAGCAAGGACGGTCTCTTTGTACCAGAACCAGTACATCAGGATGTTATGTTTCTGGAGTATCCCTTGATTTTAGAAATGTTGAAAGGGAAATTTATTCCAGGTATCTAAGATCATTTTGCTATTCATCCATATCAATAATATATAATTGAACTAAAATGAATATAAACTACAAGAGACAAACAATAGACATAGTAAACCTGCTCGTTTGTCCTGGAATTAAAATAATTGGGAGAACTGTGTAGTCTGTTGATTCCTACCTACTGCACTGAGATCAATCAAAATTCTATACCTTGGGATATCATAATCCGCAGTATAGCTGCTATAATCAGATCCTATTTGAGCAGGATACTCACATCTGATGTATCCACAAGCATAAAATAAATAGATGTAGAGAAGTATGATATGAATCTCGACACACTTGAAGGAAACAGAACTTGTAATGCAACGGATGCTTGACACAGTAGCCTCGAGCCTGGTATCTTTCCCATGTAGAAACCATTCTCTTTCTGTGCATCTGTTTATATTTCCCCCAGTCATTTAAAAGGAAGAAAGGAGCGAAAAAAAAATACAAATAAAAGGCTAAATATTGTCTGGTTTTGTTTTTTAGTTTTTTTTTTTTAGTTTTTAAATATAGAGACAATTCAAAATTTTATTAAAATGAAATAACAACAATAAAAAAAAGCAGACGGCGTACGCAAAGTTAGAATAAAACTAGACGTAATAAAAGGCTATTTAATATTCATTACTAGCAATAATTTACTAATTGAATAGCAAGTTGCTAATACATTTTCCAACTGGGCAGATATATTAACAATTAAAAACTATTTGAAGACATTGGCTCATCTCACATTAATAATGCACGGTATTTTTTTTGTGTTTTTTGTGTGATATTTACTGGGGGTATGTAAATATATGTAAATGAATGTATCTGCACATACTCTTTTCCTTCCTGAATTGAATTCACTATCAGGGTTGTTTACAAAAGTGAGAATTTAAAGTGAAATTAAAATCTTAGGTCAATATATATATATATAAAGTGGAAAAAGTCAGTTATGCTTTCAGTTTGGTTATGTTCGCCTTAAAACGGACATTCCATTTGAATTCTCACCTTAGTTAATAACCCTGCATGTATCTGTTTATTTTAAACTCCTTCCCTTTTTATCTAACGTTGCATCTCTACTTGTCTAGCTACAGCCCTCCGTCCTGATCTGAACCCACTGTCCCCCTCTATATATCCCCTCAATTCTGAACGTAACCTCCCTATGACTACTTTGGTTGAGAGAATCAGTTCTACAGATAATAGATTATTCATGAAAGGAAAACACATTTAAGTGTTTTACCTGGAATAATCCATTAATGTCTCTCAATCCTCTTGTTTTCAAGAATCTTATGGAAAGCATGTACAAACACAATCTAGTAACAATTTAACCCATTACATCACACTGACGTAAAATATTTATTTATTTAAAATACCCCAAGCAAAGAGCAGATATTTTAGCAATATTGCTGTGGATGCATCTCTAACTGTGGAACTGTGGAGAACCCTCCTCCGTTAGATGCTCACCCAGTATCCACTGCTTCAAAAAATCATTGAAAACCCACTTCTTCATAAAAGCATATCAATTATACTGTTAATAGCTCCCGACTGATTGCTCTCTTGCAACTGTCACTAGTCTAATACTATCCTTACCTTTTGTGTCACTTTACCCCACTCCCTCTAACATGTAAGCTCATTGAGCAGGGCCCTCAACCCCTCTGTTTCTGTGTGTCCAACTTGTCTGGTTAAAACTACATGTCTGTTCATCCACCCATTGTAAAGCACTGCAGAATTTGTTGGCGCTGTATAGATGATAACATAATAATAACCATCGCAGCATGGCTTGTATGCATATATTCTATCTCCTCACCACAGAAACAGATAAATTATTTGTTTGTTAACCAAATGTCACTTGTAAGGTAGAGTTTGGATGACAGGCTGTAGTTGTGAAGTCCAAATAAGATATCAGGGTCTACCCAATTACCAACATTATTATTTGTCTTCACTCGTGCCTTGTAACAATTTACTTTTTTTATGCATAGTTTGGAATTATGTAGCTTAACCAAGGTATTTGTTCCAAAACTCCCTGGAAAAGTGTTAGTAACAGTTTATTTCTGGAGGCAGTATCTTAACCAGGAGAATAGAAGCTAAGGTAAGTATTTTATTACATCAGTGGTGGGATTATACAATTTTTTGTGTGCACAGAAAGAATGTAAGAGTGCCTGTAAATGAGAGAGAATGTAAGTGCACAGACAGAATAAGAGAAATCGTATTTCTGAGAATGGACTTGTGCATATTTGACGGAAAATGGATGAGAATGTGTGAGACACAAAACAGTATTTATATGTGAAAGAATGGAAGACTTGGGGACAGAATTCGTGAAGGAATGGAAAAGTAATCAGAATAAATAAACAACAACAACAAATTAACCCCTTCAGGACCGCTGACGGTTCAGGACCGTCAGCGGTAAAACGTGCGTTTGGACCGCTGACGGTCCTGAACCGTCATAACGGTTTTGGGCTACTTACCTGATCGCCGTCGGTCCCACGGCGGCGATCAGCTCTCCTCCCGGTCCAGGGGGACTGCCTGTCTGCCCGGGCAGTCCCCCCTCGGCAGATCAGGACCCCACGGCCATGTGATCACTCGATCACATGACCGCAATAGGGGTCTTTGTATCTGCCTGCAGGGGGACTGTCTGTGCTGACAGGCAGTCTCCCTGCAAGTGAAAAATCAGAAATAAAGTTAAAAAAAAAAACAATCAGTGTAAAAAAAATTATAATATGTGTATATATATATATGATATATATACATGTATTATATCTATATATATAATATATGTATATGTATCATATATATAATGTCACACTAAGTGTATTTTTATATTTATATATACGTATATTAATATAAAAATACACTTATATTTAAATTACACACGAATATATACAATATATATAATAACTATATATATGGTATATATATATTATTATAAAATACAAATAATATGTTAATAAAAATAAATAACAAAAAATAAAAATAATTTTTAATAATTAAAAAAAAATTATATATATATATTCAATTTTATTCTAACAGTATTTTGATATTGATATATATATATTTATATCAAAATACACTTAGAATGTAATGATATATATATCTATGTATAAATAAATAAATAAAAATAATACGAAATATACATATGTCCACATACAAAATTACATTAATAATTTCATAAATATACACGTAGACGTCAAATATATAAATATGTATATATATTAAAATTCTACGTGCATATTTATGTAATATTTTTAACTAATTAAGTAATTTTAATGATTGCAATTTGAGGGACCTGCCTGCCAACCCAGGCCAAAAGTCCAGATAATTTAATTTGCTAGCACTGTGCTTAACCCTGTAACTTTCTATGACACCCTAAATCCTGTACATGGGGGTACTGTTTTACTCGGGAGACTTCGCTGAACACAAATATTAGTGTTTCAAAACAGTAAAACATATCACAGCGATGATATTGTCAGTGAAAGTGAAGTTTTTTGCATTTTTCACACACAAACAGCTCTTTCACTGAGGATATTATTGCTGTGATATATTTTACTGTTCTGATACACTAATATTTGTGTTCAGCGAAGTCTCCTGAGTATAACAGTACCCCACATGTAGAGGTTTTATAGTGTTTGTGAAAGTTACAGGGTCAAATATAAGGCTTGATTTTTTTTATTGAAATTTGTCAGATTGGTTAGGTTGCCTTTGACAGCGTATGGTAGCCAAGGAATGAGAATTAGCCCCATGATGGCATACCATTTACAAAAGAAGACAACCCAAGGTATTGCAAATGGGGTATGTTCAGCCTTTTTTAGTAGCCACTTAGTCACAAACACCGGCCAAAGTTAGCGGTTTTTGCATTTTTAACACACAAACAAATATAAATGCTAACTTTGGCCAGTGTTTGTGACTAGGTGGCTACTAAAAAAGACTGGACATACCCCATTTTAAATACCCTGGGTTGTCTACTTTAAAAAATATGTACATGTTAGGTGTGTTTCGGGGATTTATGACAGATAACGGTGTAACAATGTCACTATTGATACATTTAAAATATATATATATTGAAACAGCAATTTCCTACTTGTATTTATAGGCCTATAACTTGCAAAAAAAAGCAATAAAGCATGTAAACACTGGGTGTTTTTAAACTCGGGACAAAATTTTGAATCTATTTAGCAGTTTTTTTCATTAGCTTTTGTAGATAAGTAAAAGATTTTTCAAGTAAAAGTCCAAAAACATGTTTTTTTTTTTATTTTTCACCATATTTCATTATTTTTTTTAAATACAATATATGACATAATATAAATACTGGTATGTAAAGAAAGCCCTTCTTGTCTTGAAAAAAACAATATATAACTTGTATGGGAACCGTAAATGAGAGAGCGGAAAATTACAGCTAAACACAAACACCACAAAAGTGTTAAAACTGCTCTGGTCCTTAACGTACAAACATCGCAAAAACAGGCCGGTCCTGAAGGGGTTAATAACAGATAACTAAGTATTAAATAAACAAATACATTTATAAATAAATAGATAACAGAGAGAGGGGATGGGAGAAGGCTCAAAATGGTACAATGTCTGTTTACACTTATTCTAACAGTATTATTCCATTTTTAATTATTATAACTGTAGCAGTGCATGAAGCTATTTTAATTTCTCAAATGTGTTTTTATTTTTTAAACCACACATTGGGAAAATGCATTTGCTGCTAATTACATACAAAATTGAACCCCCATGTTTTGAAGTTATATAATATATATGTTCTGCAATCTCCAGTGCCACAGTGGTGGAAGCACCCTGTGATGTTAAAAAGAACAGATCTCGTAAAGAGGTTTTCGAAACACGAGACATTTCTCTTGGGATAATTATGAGATAATGATGTTTTGTTTGCTACTGTTGACACTTGTTAAACCTGCACATGTAACCTCTGAGCACTCATAGACAGCGGATACACTTGTGATCAGCAGGTGACCTCATTGATAGAAATAATACTATCTCACCTGCTTCCAACCCTGGGGTGAACATTTTGCATCTCATTTACAACTAGAACCTTAATTCTTTTTGAATCTTTCTTATTTATTTTTCAACAACACCTGCAAAGCTACTTTGTAAAACAAATTTTTAGATTTCTATTGATTTGGGTAGTTTGCACTAAATATAGATATATTTTTTATTCTATGCAATCTTCATGGCAGATATAATTTAACTCTCTTATTTCCAACCAACCAATGGGCAGCATGCATATAGCATCATATCCTATATATATGTAAGTAATTGTTTTTTCCATTCCGTTTTCTAGATATAATGCTTGTGATGCTTGTGATGAGTTTTTAGATGGTGTATAATTCTGCTCTGTTAAGTGCCCAGGAAATTGTTTTATGACTTTATTTTGGAGAAGTCAATGGTGAGGGTAATTAGCTTTGGAATGTGGAAAATGTAGAATATATATTGTGGTGAAATCAGCAGAATGGAAACATGCATTGCTACACATATACGTGGATTCTAGGCCAACACGTACAATACACAGGATAATATAGAATATTGTCAACAGATAGCCCTCATCCGTTTAAAAAACACTATTTATATCACATTCCATCAGCCTGCATATACAGCAAGTTTCCAAAATCAAGTGAGATTGTCCCATTTTAGGACATTTACGAGAGACATGCCATTGAAGGGTTGCATTCCCAACAAAAGGTTGGACGCCACCAACCCCAAACATCCTGGTCTGGATCTTTTTTTTCATATATACATAAGCCTTTGTTCTTTAAAAGCAACTTGTAAGAGGTTATTGGCGATGCAGTTTCGTGGCAGCTCGACAGTATACCCTGTAAAACATCATATATTTATAAATTACTGCATCAGACCTATTACTGCAGATCCCCAACAAGCTCAATTTTGGGGCACTGTCTTTCCATCCTGGATTTTCTTCTCTAGTGTCACTCTAAGAGCACCATATAAAAAATAATATAAGTGCAGCTCAAGAGCATCATCAAACATGCTCGAGTTGCACAAAATTAACTCTGGGCTTTTGTACCCATACAAGAGCACGTGTCAGCAACTTTTTGGAACTGGAAACCCTATTGCAGGTCAATGTGGTGCAAATAGCCATGCATTTTATAGGGAAGGCCTGTTATCCACCACTTCACCAACCCTTAATGCTGCATCCACTGTCTGTTCCACTGGCATACCTCCCAACATTCCAAAGAATGTTACTGTATTAAAATAGTATTTTTTATGGCGTACTGGCATTCTTTAACACCAATATACAAATTCAGCATTTAGTTAACCAAACAACAATATGCAAAGACATTGACCTTAGAACCTCCTGACTGCAAAATGTCACTAACTTTCCTCTGCTGAATATAGTACATGCACATATAGACAGTTTGGCAAACAGGAATCTATCTAGAAAGCATTATATATCTATTCTCAGCCTGACCTGAAGCGGTTTCTCCTGACGTTAAATATCTTTTTTCTAAGCTGTAAATAACATAATTTGACAAAGAGCTCCATAAAGTGTCTAAAATGTCATAAATCACTAAGGGGAAAAAAACAGTAACTGTGGCTGTTTTGAACTTAAGGAAGTACTTGTGACCCCTATCCATTCATCACATGAAAAGTACACCAAACTGCATATCATGTCATACAGCAGTCAAGGTTTCAGGCCTCAAATCAACTTACAAAATCACACACATGAATTACAAGGCTGTTAGAGAACCCAGAATTCTTTTCAAGAAAATACACCGTACAGCAAGAAGCCGGCCCTACAGCCAATACAGGATAATCTAAAATTAAATCTCAATCTGTAAATCAAACACATGCAAACTGTGTGGGAGTCTTCTGTACTGATAATCCTGCAACACCATATCAAATTTCAGAAAAATCTGAGAAATTTATACTGCGTTTTGTGCAACGTCTTGCACTTTTATTCATTTACACTAACCAACTAAAGATCTTTTGCTCATTAGTTTCGCAAAGAAAAGGAAAAAGAAAAACCTTTTTGTTCAAAAAGAAAAATATGTGAATATGTCAGCATTTTTGCACCAAAAACCCCACCAAACGTCTACTTATTGTCAATTTCCTTAACGCGTAAGTAAGATTTGCGAAAATTCCTTATTTAACCCCTTAAGGACAGACGACGGATATATTTCGTCATGATTCCCTTTTATTCCAGAAGTTGTGTCATTAAGGGGTTAAACAGGGGATTTTGGAGAGTACAGAAGAATTTCGAGCAAATGAAGACATAACGAAAGATAATTTTCGAGTTCTACTATTTTTAGCTAGAGTTTGAAATGCCTTTTGAATTCACTTTAAATTCCCAAAAATGTACACGTTACACACAAAAAAAATGTAAATCAGTGATATTTTTTCATTATTTATTTTTGAAAAGAGTACTAGCATATAACATATACATGTCGAAAAGCTTGTATTTATCATAGCAATGTTAAAAAGTCAGCATTTTATAAAGACGGTATCAGCATTAAAGCACTTTTTATATTGTTGGATGTCATTAACGTGACTTTATTTATTCATTGACTCTTCATATATAGAACTTAGGGTGACCGAAGACTGTAATAAGTTTGTAAGCCTCTAGGGCCCCAAAACATGTTCCTGCACTCATACTGATATGCAGAACTAGTAATTACCGGAATAAAATAAGGAGTTTCTACAGGAGCTGCAAAATAGAATATATTCTTTTTATTATTCTACTTTCCCTACTGATGCGCTAACGTCTCAGTGCTTTAAATGGATAGGATTCCCTGTAATACCAAAAGAGAAGAAAAAAAAAAAAAGCCATCATCTCAAAGAAGCCATCTCTTTGTTGAAAAATGAAAGGTGCTCATCCGTAGGAAGATTAAAGCCCTTGGGACGATTTAGGAGTTTGCATTCAGAATGTCTGCTCACGTCTCGCTATAGCCTCATGGCTTTGTGACAGCTGACAAAGTAAAAAGGACGGTGTTGTCAAAAACAAAAGGATGAGTCTCCTACTTTTGGCCAATGTCCCTCTGGTTTATTCAATTAGGATTGATCAAACTGTGTCAAAGGTCCCCCATGTCTTAATGGCGACCAAAGCTTTCATGATGACTAATGATAGTAAATCTTCGAAAACACTAGATTTCAAAGTATATTTTTCTTGCTCGCCATTAATATAATCCCTCCAGGTGTTCGGGGGTTTTCTAAGCAATTGAACCAAGTTCATCAATCAGTATCATATCTTGACATTTTCGTACCCGGGAAAAAAAAAAAAATCATATACTTTAGCTATTAACTCTTTTCGTGCCAGATGTACCAGCCATTCATTACATTGAAATGCACTAGAACATCTTCTGGCACTCTCATGTAAGATAGCATGATCTTCCCTATCTACGCGCAGAAATAGCCCACATTTTCAAGAGGATCAATGTGTGATTTATGTCATATATACTTTTGTGTGCGCAGTGGGTAGTTTGCTAAAGAAAAGATATTCAGTGCATTATTGAATTACAATCGCAGGGATAGGCAATCTTCAGCACTCCAGATGTTGTGAACTACATCTCCCAAACTGCTCCTGCAGCCATAATGCTGGCAAAGCATCGTGGGGTATGTGGTCCATAACATCGGGAGTGCCAAAGGTTGTCTATCTCTGCAATAAGGAATACTAAAGATGTTTTTGGTTTAGTAAAGTGGCACAATTTTTTTTTTTAATAACTCTGAACATATCAATGGTGTATTGGATATCACAAAAAATATTTGATGACGTAATATATAATAAAAGAGGAAGTAAAGCCGCCATCTTAGGCAGTGCTTCTCAACCAATTCCTAAATAGCAACCTATGGTTCGAAATTTAGAATTAACCTATTGCTACTGGATGATGACACTGACTTGTCTAATTACCCAAGGAAGGAATGTTTTGTTTTGTTTTTCTCCTTGTTAATTAAGTGGCTATGTTGAGAACTGTATTGTATACCACTAAAACTAACAATGTATCTTTATGACTTATCCATGGCGTCAGGAACAACCTGTATGGTTTCTATGGTATCAGGAAATTCAAGGGCTCCAAGTCTTCAGGATGCAGGGACAGCTAGCTAGTATCCACTAAATAATAGCAACAGAGACGGTACAGAAGTAAGTTGTTTAAGAAGGAGTTAACAGTCAACATAACTAACTTATGGGCAGAAATTATTTCATTTAATTTAGTGTGATGTTCTCATATATGGGTGCCAGCTCATACACTTAAAGGGACACTTCAGACCCCTAAAGCCCGTTAGCTTGTTGAATAGCATTATATTTGAAGAGTGTGTCCTCTTTTTTTATTTTACTAAAGGTGCAGATTTAAATAGATATTGGTACTTTTACAAATGAACCTTGTTACACCCCTATGGCTGTCAATCAGAAAACCAGTCCTATTACTTCCTGGTTTGGTAAGCTCATTTAGAGCAAAACTCGAGAGGCAGGCAATTGGTCAGAGCACTAACCTTGCAAAGACTTCTCATCGAGATGCATTAGGAAGTATGTGATTGGACAACAACAAAATGTCTGGGCAAGGTTAGCAGGGGGTGGTTTGCAAGGCTGCAGAAAAGAGATCTGCAACTTTTGCAAGCTGTTTTTTTTTTTTTTTTTTAATCCCTCAATATCAGTGTAATAATGCACAATTGAATGCATGCAAGTTTTTTTTTAGAGGAACATTTACCAAACAGTGATTTTTATTTATTTTTACATTTGGACAGTCGAGTGTGCTTTTATGCTTTTAAGGTCACCACAGCATGTGAATGGTACACTAACATATAGGGGATCTACATATATAAAACTGTAAGGTGGCTCTGAATGTCCTTTCCCATGATGCTCACCCAACATTTGTGTATTTCAAACAATTTGGCAGAGCAAAGTGTAGCCAACAGTGGACGACGGTATTTTTTTGTTTTTTTATTAAACAAATTTAGTAGAACGTCTCCGCTAGATTTTATTGTTCTCAAATCCAGGCTTTGCAGTCCTGATATAAGATACATTTCTCTTTTATTTCCCTACAAACTTCACAAACTGTGAAGAGACATTAGGTTATAGTCTCTGCGGTTCAATAAAAAAATGAAAGAAATAAAGAAATGTAGATTACTTAACATTAAGAAACTGAAAACTTCCATGCCCTGGAATAAAAAAAAAAGAATTCCCTTGTTCTTCATATAAAGACACATTCTTGCAATTAGATTGTGCTATGGCAAGGTTCCAACTTTTAGATGTTTGATGGCATTGTATAACTTCAATGCTTTACAGCCCTGTGTTAGAAGGCTCACCGCTTTTGAAGTCATTAAGCAAGATTCTGCCCAGGCACTTTGCAGCTGTGTTGTAAATAAATAGATGGAGCCATCACAAGTGAAAAAATATGGTCGCCAAAGTGCCCATTTTTGAAAAATAATATTCTTTGCGGCTAATAAAATAAGTGTTTTGAGGCATAATTTCTGGCATGCCTTATTCATCAGATCAAAAGTGAGAAGACAAGGCTATGATGGAAAAAAACAAAGAGAAACTCGTTTCCAAGATATCTGAGCCCCAAACTATTTATCATTAATATTTATTGCTTTGAAAAAGACAAATGTAGCGAGGCTTTCATGCAAGACCAAAGGAGAAAGCATAGTAAAGAAGAGAAATGAGCGGGTGTTTGTTGGAATATTGTGGATAACATAGTACTAAGTGCCGATAGTATTGATCTACTCGATTCGGAATGCTGCGAAAATCCGAGGTTAAAAATGACCGTGTCTTTCCCTATTCTGCTCGCTCATTAATCGAAATAAAGTCTGCATCGCTCTCTCCTTGAATCAGACAGGAGCTAGGTCAAGTTGGCTGCACAAAATTTTTTTAAGCAAGAGATGAGTGAGACCAGCATCCATTGGGAATGTGCGATATTAACCCTTTGTTAGCAAATGTTCTGCATAGCACGGGTCATTTAGTGATTGAAAAAAAAAAAAAAACAGATTACTGATTTTATATTTAATAAAACATGCAGCTGCTACTGCATAATAATAATTAGTCATTTTAATACCTTAGAAAATACTTACTTTGTATTGTGGCATATCGCTCATTAATTGATGGGTGAAAAGGGTTTTGGCATTGGTTTTGTAAACAGTAAAACAATTGGTGTGTAAAAAAAAAAAAAAAGTACATTTTCAGATCAATTGTATTGCAGGGTTCATTTTCAATATATAAGTCTTGGCCATCTGGATTAAAGGCTCACATGGCATAGAGGAGGGGTAGGCAACCATCAGCACTTCAGATGTTGTGGACTCCATTCCACTAATACTCTGCCAGCATTATGGCTGTAATACTATTACAGTATATGTAGTCCACAACATTTGGAGAGCTGGAGTTTGCCTACCTGCCATATAGAGTCTAGACCTGAATCTAGGGGAAAGAGCTTTGACCGAGCTCTCATTTAGAGTGAAAAACATTTATACTTGTAGAAATCACAGCCTATGGCAGGCAGACCAGAATGAACTAACATTTATTACACACATCAAACACTCTTACTAAAATAGTTGTTAAGATGGGCTGTGCACCCCAAAACAAGTTAAAAATGATATTTAGGCAAAGGAACCAAGGTGAACAAAACCACTTAGTTCTGTCTCCCCAGCTCCCCTCTAGCATATCACTAACAGTAGAGAAGCCAAATTAACATCAGCATGTATAAATAGCAGATAATACCCTGAGATGTAGTCCCCACCAATATCAGCTTCCCTATTAATGTAAATCTCTCAATCTATAGCCCTAGCTTTAGCAAATGATATAATTTAAAATATACAAATGATAAAGCATGTATAAAGGGATACTAATGACATCTAGGGGCTCTGCAGCCTCATACATTATTATGATGCTTCTACAACCCCTCTAGGGAAATATTTTTAAAATGTACATGGTTCACCATTAGGTATCCTATATTATATGTATGTACATACTCATGCACACACATAAACACACACACACACACACACACACACACACGCACACGCACACACACTGCACAGACTTGCAACGGGATGAGTATTGGACGATTCCTCTTTAACATACTCCTGTCTCAGAGTTAGAATATATGCAGCAAACAGGATATGTTCATATACCATACTTTAGAAAATGATGTAACAGGCGCTCTATTATGGTACAATTTGATGCAAAGTATCCCGCTATTTGAGATTATGTAGGTCTAAATATGGCACTTAGAAGCATCTCTCCTCACACACTATCTAAGTAAGTGCTACAATTATACAGGCATGCTTACACAGATAACACCAAATGGGCCAACCCAGTATTAACATTTCCTAAATAAAGGATGCAGTATTAACTATTTTCTTTCTATTTGTTCTTAACTCACAGCGGTTCCTTTTGGAAACCTGTCTCAAGAATTCACGAAAATAAATTACAATAAAAAAAAAATATATAGATTTTTTTTTTTTTTACTAAATTAACCCCTTAAGGACACATGACATGTGTGACATGTCATGATTCCCTTTTATTCCAGAAGTTTGGTCCTTAAGGGGTTAAGAATTCAAAGTGAAATCAAAGTGAATTTCAAATTTAAGGCCAGAGTAGCTGAACTAACAGCACAGCTAATTTGGATAATTTTTCCAGTTTTTTTCGTTTGACCTTAAATTTGAAATTCAAGTTGAATTTAATTTGATTTCTGACTTTAGTGCATAACGCTCTAAGTAAACAAACGTTTTTGTTTTTTTATTGTTGGTAATTGTCCTTATGTGCCCAAATTACCAACAATCTTGAGCAATTAATTAAATTAGATCATGTTGATTATCAACATTGGAATTTACAAAGAATTAGGGCGAAATAACGGTTAGTAAATTTTCTCTGAGTCAACCTTTGTGACCTAAAATCTGCAATTCTCATGTGATTAGTGCATTAACTTGTGTAAATAACTTAGCAATCCGTAGCAAATGATTATTTATTAAAGTTTATGTTCCTAGCTTGATATTAAATATTAAAGGCACACAGATTGTAGGTAGAAGTCTAACTAGAGACTCATTTATAGCCCTAACAAAGTAAATAGTGTCCATAAACAGTCCCTATTAAAAACAACTTTTTGCTTGTATAGGCTACAAACCTTGTTGCTAGATATTTGTAGCCCATCGTTAATAATGGCTGCCTTTAGCCAGTACTTAGTGACTGGTCAGTAGACAGTAATGCCTTTGACACAACAGAAAGAAAAGAAGAGGGGAAGGTGATAAATAAATAAAAAGAAAAGGGGTGCAGGGATTGGGACATCTTCAACGGAAGATGGTAATTTCAGTTGACCCTTATATAAACATAGAACCGTTGAAAATATCGGTAATTTCCCCAGCCAATAGCCAAGGCTCTTGAATCACAGTCCTTAGAGGGCATTAAGAGCAGGCATGGCTCATTCAACAAACAGTGTATCACGAGTATATACACACACTTCACGAGAAAGAAAACATTTCACCGAGGATCTAATTGCCAGTGGTAGCTGTGTCTCTCTTGCTCTGACTCTTAAAAGGTCACAGAGTGTCTACAAAAATTACTTTGAAGCCCTTCCACGAGATTTCTGTGGAAATGACTTAGATTCTGTGAGAATAAGTTTTAAATTCCAGCCAAACTAAGATGGATGCTCCCAGTTGCAGGATAAACAGGAGTGAATTTTTACTCTTCATTTTATTCTTCACACCTCTGAAATATATATGTATTACATATAGTGATAAGTAAAAAGATTATTAAAAGGTCTGGGAAGTGACATTTACCCTTTAGAGAACTTTGGAGCAAGATTTTACAAGCAATGCCATTTTTATTTAAATGTGATTTTTATCTTCAGCAGAGTAAGTACGAATTATTTGGTGAATTTGGAAATTCACGTTAACGCCAAGTGTGTACATTGTCAAGCATCATCACCAGTAAGGCTGTGATTTCGTCCTACACCATGTCACTTTCAACCATTGAATTCTCAGACTGTTGATCCCCTGGCCACCAGTGACTAAAGCCATCAAGTACCCATACTCCGGAGCTTAATTTAATATCTTCAAACAATGCTGAAAAAATAAGATTTAACTGTAAATAACAGATCGAATGCATGCTATTAAATCATCAATTATAATTTTCTGTATTTCCCTAAGGCATTTTTTTTCTTTATTCTAACTAGAATCTTAAAATCCACTAAACCACAAAGATATATTCTACCCAGATAGTTAACGTGAACCACTACTGGGAAACGCAATTCATAAAAATGCTGGTCTTTTTAGCCACTTTGCTCTAAAAAAAAGAAAAAGTGTGTTCTACTTCCCGAACTGCTGAGTGCGTATGGCACTGATGTTGCAAGGGATAAGTATTTATCCCTTTTATTAGTGTTTCTTATCATAACTGTTTATTGTATGGCCTATTATGTTAATGATTTAGAACAACAGACCAGAATGTTTGTTGTCGTACAAAGCTCGTTAGTGTCGGAGAGAGACTCAATGGAAGATGAAGGTTGCAGAATTTAGATTCAGGAATATAACCAATTAAGTCCTGTGTGAACACTCTATTAGAGTGCAAGACATGCTTGGGTAGCTCTTCTTTATTGCTAAGCTGAGTTACAATATATCATAACATCAACCTCTCATCGCTTGTCTTAAACGGGGCAGAAAATATGGTCATGAAATTGGTTTGAACCTTTTCTTGGACAATGTGCATCTCTAAACAGTCAATGCATCTCTATGAGGAAATGCTGATTGGCGCTGATCAGCGTTTTGTCACGCATGCTCGATAGCCTCTCCATGCTTTTATGTGGGAAACAATAAATTGACTGAGATCATCAAGTTTCAATAAATCACCTTTTTAACCGGAGGTAAAGGGAGGCCTGGGGAGTAAACAGCTATTTAGATCTATATTGTCAGGAATACACTGTCAGGATTACTAGTTGATCCAGCACATAGAATTGTGTCACACCTAAGACTAAAAGGTAACGTTTCACCGGGCCTTAGAATGGCCGGACTAAACATACCAGAGAATACTAACCGAGGTCGGGGATACAGAATGAGACACAACGATGAGGGAAAGCCAGAAGTCAGGGATACCAGAATACAGGGAAGTCAATAGGAAGCCAAAGTCAATAACCAGCAATAAACGCTCAGAAACACACTCTCGGACAACCACTAGGGAAACCACGACTGGGCAATGAGGAAAAGGCATAAGGAAGATAAATAAGCCTTTTTTAACTCTGATTGGCCGAAAATTGGGCTTTGACCCCATAACGTGGGCGCGCGTCTCCCGCGTGATGTCACGCACACGCCAACGTTGTCATCAACGTGGTCGAACATGGGGCTATAATTTGGCGTGGATCCGCAGCGGTCGCCGTCCATTAACATGCCGCAGGAGTCTGATACACAGACGCATGGCTGTTGGGCGCAAATGCCGCAAGGTGAGGCTGAATATGTTACATACACATATATATTCCTGAGACTTAAGTGTTCCTTTAAGACCATAATCTCTAATTCAGCTATGATTCCAGTTCAGCTATTTTGATTTTACATTTGAATTGCACCTCGGATTTGCTTTGAATTCTTACTATAGTGAATAACTTAGTATGTCATCTTGTTCTATATCTTCTATCGTATAATATTATTTTATTATTTACACATGACTATACAAATGTAGAGATGAATATCAATTTGATTGCCCTGCTGGCTTTTCATTCTCTGTCTAAATGAAGGGTTTTCAGCATTTAAACCCTTTGTATAAAATTTTTAAACTAAAATACAATTTTAAAGCTAAAAGAAAGGAGAGGTCTGTGACTTTTATATTTTCACTCATATATTTAAGTTTTAGGCATGAGGTTGACAAAATACCAACAGAACAGTTGGCCAGAGCACAAAGACAAAGTGGAAATATTGGGGATATCTAATTTTTCTAAATTATCATCTCACTGAGCGAATCCAACCAGAATAATTTTGAATAATGGTTCATCCATCAATTAACTGTGTCTATTTAATAACAGAGGCTGGAAAAATTAATGTGGGGTGAAATTTTTAATACAAGTCAACGTGTATTGTCCAAATGATATGAAGATCTGTCATGACAGGTTCACTTTAACATGAATCACCCCCAAATGCATTGAATTCATCATATATAACAGAGATACATGAGGTATTTAATGTAAAGTTCTGAGATATTAATTAATCTCATCTC
Source organism: Pelobates fuscus (assembly GCF_036172605.1). NCBI lineage: Eukaryota > Metazoa > Chordata > Amphibia > Anura > Pelobatidae > Pelobates > Pelobates fuscus. The sequence goes on along the minus strand of NC_086321.1, from coordinate 47,892,931 downwards.
CGATCCAGCAGCGCCATGTCCTCACCGTCATTGGTGTTACTTATCTGTAAAACCCACCTCTGTCCTCTCCACCTTTTTCGAATGACCACTGTGACTCCGACACTCGTGCTTTATTCCCCGCAAAGAGAAGCATCCACAAGCAGGAAAAACCTTCGCTATGATTCTGTAACCCTTGCTTCAGTTACATCATACAAGCGTCTAAACCAGGGCTGTGCAACCTGCGGCCCCCCAGATGTTGCTGAACTACAACTCCCATGATTCCCTGGCTATCTGTTTAAGTTGAAAGAATCATGGAAGTTGTAGTTCAGCAACATCTGGGGAACCGCAGGTTGGACAGGCCTGGTCTAAACAGAGTGACACCAGACAGGCCATTTCTGTACTTGCTGGCTAGTGCTAGGAACATCAGCGAGGGAGTTACCATAGAAACAACAGAACATGTGCTGTGGTTGCTAAGCTTGGAGACCAGAAGGACTGCCAGTGGGAGGTCTCTTCTACTCTCCCTGTCACTCAATTCTAATGCACAGGGTCTGTGTTAAAGAATTGAATGACAGATGAGAGAAAGTCCTTTCACCCTATCCATACATTTTGCTTGAATTGCTGTTAGCATGTTGTATAGAAAAGAGCACAAGTTAAATGTTCTATGACAAGCACCCTAGTAAGGAACAATCTCATACATTTCTTTGTATCCTTAGATTACTGTCCCTATCCCCTTTAAACTAATAAAAATATTTATAAAAAGCTATTAAACTTACCCGTAATCCTGCACCAGGCAGTCTACTATCAGTAGCCACTCTGCTCTTGCTGAGATCTTCCCTTGTGAGGACTTAGAGAGTATGCTCAGTAATCCACACACTCTGCAAATTGAATGCTTCTCATAGAGAAGTATTGAATCAAGGCATTCAGCACAGTTTGATGACACTGAACGTGAAGATTTTCAATTTACCCCTCATCAATTATCCCCTTACTTCCCCAAAACATCCATGTTGAATGTTGCTTGCTATCGCTGTTCCTGCCATTTTATATTGAAAAAAAAAAATAATACAAATATATCCTATTAATTCACCAATATTCCCAGGTATTATTAAATAAATATATTCCATCACAGGACAAGCTCCAAGTCTGCAAAATAATGATTTGTCAAAAAGCAGAAGATGTTACCCTCCCAAAGCAATATCCCTAAGAGTCAGTACAGTGAATACACGACATAGAACAAAACATTTTGTACAGAGACATCTCACCCAAAAGAACAAAGCATCAAACACAACGGGTCAGTAGGGAAGGTTTTTACTGCCGGCATATTTACGGAGGGACATCTACTGACTGATCACAAGCATTTTATTAAGAATTATTTGGCAGGGCTCCCAGGGGCCTGACCAAAAATTCAAGTGGCTGAAAATATATTTAATAACTTTGAAATGTATAATTATTATAACCTGGAGCCATTGTCACCTATTGTATTATTTTTGCAGTATATAAAAAAAAGAAAAAGAAGAACCATCTCAGTTTGTTATATGTAGAACTTGTTAACTGCTTAACTACTTTAGCGGATTGCTATTTATTCCCAAAAGTGTCCTTAATTAGTTCATAAGTTGTCTCATATCATTTAAATGGCAATTTCATTAAAAAAAAACAAAACAAAAAAAAACAATATATACATATAAAATAAAAATAAAAAATTCTTTAGGGGGAGAAGGACAAGTGTTTCTAAACTGAGAGCACACACGTCATACAGTATCGAAGAGCAAAGGTTGATGGGGTAAAAGAAATGTCATCATATTATGGTGATTGCAGAAAAATAGAATTTGACTATTTTTAGAAATAAAGGCTGTACGTTGAAAAACTGTAAAATTTGATTTCTTGCTTTTAGATAGTGACAAATTCTGAAATAGTGAACAGCTACCAACTTTTAATAGCACTTTAATCGTAATTCAAAATGCATTGCATACCTTGCAATTTTTAAAGCTATTTTTTTTATCAAATGCTATTAGAGGCAGTGTCTTATATTTATTCAGGTCCCTATGTCTACTTGAATCAGTGCCTCAGCCACTAAACACAACACAGCATATTTCTATGCTTAAAAAAATCTTATTGAATGGTGACCAATAGATTGCAAGCTCATGGGATCTCTCACTATGCACTTTGTATAAAAGTGATAAGCATGCTAAATTTTAGACACACTGGCAGTACTCTCTTTACCTTTTACGTTAGTTTGTGTATTTATGCATTTTGCCATCATTAACCAATACTTTCCATTAATATAGTGATTGTGCATTGCTACATTAAAGCCAAAAGTAGAAGCAAGAAAATACTAATTAATTAAGTCTTGTTTTGCTCCCATCAACCTTCAGAGCACCTTTCAAATACTGAAATCTTTTTTCAGCCCCTAAAATATAAGCGATTGTCTTTAATTCAGATAGATTGTGAGATGTTGGGTTTTTAATGAACCTTTGCTTGTGTGGGGATCCACTACATCATCAAACTGTAAAAGCAACATCTGAAATTGCAATGGCAACAGCAGTGTAGGAGTAGCTGAGGGACTAGACTTTCTCCCAAAAGAACAAGGCAGGTGGGACCCTAACAGAAAATACAGACATGGTCAAGTCTTAAAGAAACAATCCAAGCACCATAACCACTTTAATGTGGATGGAGTGCCTGTCCCCCCCATTGCTTGGAGTCAAACTGTTTTAGAACAATCGATTCCTTATTTGGGATCCACCAGGTACTGCTCACTGCCTCCCCTGAAGCTCAGTGAGAGCCAGAAGCTCCTGCCCAGGAGCTTCCATTATATCTTCTGAGCGAACTCCTACAGTTTAGGGCTAACACATTGGCTGAGAGCATCAGCTGATCGTTCTCGGCCAATGATCTAAGCCCTGTACCATCGTGTTTGACTTAGTGGAGAGAAGCAGTTTACAGTGGATCTCAGATAGGAAGTAAAACCATTCTAAAACAGAATGACTCCTTACTTGGGGTGGGGGGAGGTGGGAAACAAAAGTACTCTTGGCACTATAACTATTACAGTGTAGTGTAGTGGTTATGGTGCTTTGAGTGTTCTTTTAAGCTGCCAAATGCAGGACTCTGTGAACAACTGCCATTTGGCTGCGCTTAGTACATATGCAATAAAAATGAAGTGTATATGTAATGGAAAAAAAAGTTTCCTTTAATGTCTTTAGTCTATCAGTAATGTTCCGTGAGCGGTAACAATTTGCCAAAGAAGACGGGGAAGAATTAGCGGAATTGTAGATGCGTTGGATTTTCTAGAGATTATTTTAAGTTATATCTTCTTCCCCAGGGTCTGTCTGCTCTCTGAATTAGCTCAGTTTCATGCAGTCACTGTCTTACCAGCTGACTACTATTGGAACGCTGAGTTTTGACATATCAGCTTAAGTAACAAAAGACCGCAAACATGAGAGGGTCTTTGCAGAGGATGTTGAAAAATATTGGAGCAGAGAAGGAAATTGACTTAAAAGCTAAACTCTATGCGGGGAAGGATCATTACTGTAAGTTGCAGTAAGGAGAAGGAGAGATTTGATTGTTGTGCAAAATATTCTCAGAATAGGTTTTTTGACAAGTGTAGCACGAGGTGTCCTTTCTGGCTGGTATATAATGTTCTACACAAAGGATATCAAGACATGTTTGGCAAAACTGTCAGCGTGTTAGTTAAAAAAACAAACAATAAATGTTAGGGTCTGGACTTGGATTTTGCTTGAGCTACAAACACTCTATATTGGACGCAAGTTGTTCTGGTGCGAACATGAAGATGGAGTGATCACAATAAAAAAATAAATGGAATGCCTCTGCTGATTGAACACATTTTAATTTTTTTCTCAGGATCTCTCTTTATGCAAAACATCAACTGCAAATTTATTCTCTGTCAACAGTTACATTATGAACAACTTTAATTTAAATTCTGTATTAACAGATTAAAAGCAGGACTAGTTAAAAGGCCACCAGGATCCTTTGAATGCCATTGATGGCCAGGGAGTCATGAGAGTGTAGTTTAAATAGTTCAAAAATAACAAGGGGAGGGCGTCTGAGATGCCTGCTGTGGGCACAGTGGTTTATGGGAAATATCATTCAGTTGACAGCATAACTAGCTTCATTGAAAGATGCAATCAAATAGTTAACTACTGAAAACTGTACAGCCAGAAGCAAACTGGGCCGTAGGTATCTTCATTTATAGAAAATCATGAATGAATGTATTATCTGTACACCCATGGTAGACTTGGCCACAAATCTCTTCATCCATTAAGGCACGTAAATGAATCTATTCAGACAATGTAACATTAGTATGCTTCTCTTGAATAGGAAAAAAAAACTCCTGGACACCTGGACTTAGAGTTGGAGGGGAAGGGAGAAGTACTGAAGCACTCCTGTTCCCATAGCAGAGTCCATGCTGTGCAATAGGAGGAAGGGACAGCTGGTCAGCCCAGATTTCATTTAGACTTAAACCACTCTCAAACTGTTTAACCCCTGAAGGTAAGAAAGCGCATCTCTATGGGGAAAGTTCAGCGACCTCCATGCAGAGCATGGAGACAATGAACATCAGTGTGACGGCCACTGGAGCTGTCCCTAGACAGTAATGTAAACACTGCCTTTTCTCTGAAAGGGCTGTGTTTACATTAGAATGTCTGCAGGGACTGACTATACTCACCTGAAGAACTACATTAAGCTGTAGTTGTTCTTGTGACTATAGTGTCCCTTTAAGTCATTATGGGGGTAGGAGTGTTCCTATAGAGCTCTGTTTTACCTAGAGCACCGTAAAATGGTTTATTCTATACCAAATTTAAATTGAAGTAGTCATTGTTCCCTCCAATTTGCTTATCTTTTAATTTTTATTTTTGTTGTTAAATCACTGCTTAATTATTAAGAAACCAATGCTTCATTTCACTGACGGGTGTCCTTGACACCCCAAATGTTTGGAATTATTTCCCAGGATGCTCAGCAAGTCCTGCTTTATCCCACCATTGAGAACTGTGATATTTGGTAAATATATATTTAATACTGGTGGGACTGAGGTTGTCATTGCAGAATCTGCTTATTAGTGGGTTTGAGCTTTTTGTTATTAAAACGTACATCACCGAGGCTTGCAGGCTCATCCCTATTCTGCAAAAATGCTGTGAGATTTCACACTGTATAAATGGAATCAAATTAATACCCAGTAAACAATGAATGATATACAGTATGTCCCAGAATACTGGAGTGTTGGCTGCTGGGAAGCTGAAAGTCATACAGGTTTTAAGTGCAAATGATATGGCTCTGTAAAAAGCACAGTGTTTTGTCATTTCATTAACAGCTTTCCTCAGATTAAACTTAGAAATTGTGTGATGAGAAAGGAGATAAAATAAAAAGATATTTTTTTTTTTCACAGAAAATACAGGCAATAATAATACATAGCATTGTGTCTGAACCCTAGAAGCTCAAGGCATATAACATGAAGGACAATTGTTTCCAGTTTAACATCATTTTATTTTCTTGATCATTATGCATGCTAACATTTTCTTATGGGTTAACTCCTCCTCTCACAGCAGAAAGGACAGGAAATAGAACTCTGAAATCCGTATAAATAGATGCACCCAATGCCCATCAGGCAGTCTTTGTAACTAGCTTCACAACTCTCATGGTAGATGGGTAGGAATGGAATGGTGGACGATTAATGATCAGGAAAAGAAGATTACGGCAAATAGGAAACTATTTTCTTTATTCCTTATCATACATGGCAGCATTAAAGGGTAATAAGGGAGTGGAAATACATTGCGAAATAAGCCTGATAAAGGTTTATTAAACAATTAGTAAATTGCAGCATTATCAGCAACAATATCGGCAACTGTACTATGTCTCTCTGGGTTAGCCACTTCCATTCCTTCCTTCCCAGTTGTGTGAGAACTCCCTTGCCCTAAACTCTCTAGGTTTGTGTGTGTCGCTGCCATCCTCCCAAATCTTGCGGAATGTTCCTCTATGGGACATTTTCTCATGTCCGTCTATGGGACATTTTCTTCATAGTTATGCGTTAATTGTGTTGGTGCTGAATTATTGTCAGTGGTGGAGGCTCTGTCTTTATTTTCAGTGTGCCCCATGCGTTCCGCTGTTAATGTGTGCTATCAGTATCCTAAAGGGGCCTGGGGGCATAATCATGTATCATATTTGGTAGATCCCAGGGTCCAAGGGTAAGTCCAGTTCCGTGCATGGTCTAATTGTTTCCCACATAGTTTCCCAGAAACCCAAAACTGACCAGGACCAAAACAATATGCAACAGGAAGCCGGCATTGATGATGTGCCCATGAGGCATGAGCTAGCCTGCTGGGTGTAAGGTAACTCATTATTAATTTGCAGTATGATGCCCAGTGTTGAATGTTCAGTGTTGAATAAATCGTGACGTACCCATACCTGTTCGTATGCCTTAGACTAGTATGTCTGGGAATAAGTGGCACCTAGTTCCTCTTCCCAGCGTAACATATATGTTAGTTTTGCTTTACCTTGCTTTGCCTGAAGGGATCTATACACAGAGACAAACGTTTGACTCTCTTGGTTACTTGCAGGATACTGCATTCTGAAGCATGTAAACACTATATACATTCTTATACTGAAAAACAATGCATGCACGCGCCAAGCATGTTCCCTTTACTGAATTCTGGTGCATTTATACACAGTGCATGTTCTGTGTACTGAATTATGGTGCATGTATACACAGTGCATGTTTCGTGTACTGAATTCTGGTGCATGTATACACAGTGCATGTTCCCTGTGCTGAATTTGGGTGCATGTATATACAGTGCATGTTCCCTGTACTGAATTCTAGTGGATGTATATATAGTGCATGTACCATGTACTGAATTCTAATGCATGTATATACATAAATCCCAAGGTGCCAAGCATGTTCCACGTACTGAATTCTGGTGCATGTATACACAGTGCATGTTCTGTGTACTGAACTCTGGTGTATGTATACACAGTGCATGTTATGTGTACTGAATTCTGGTGCATGCACACACAGTGCATGTTCTGTGTACTGCATTCTGGTGCATGTATACACAGTGCATGTTCCCTGTGCTGAATTCTGGTGCATGTATACACAGTGCATGTTCTGTGTGCTGAATTCTGGTGCATGTACACACAGTGCATGTTCTGTGTACTGAATTCTGGTGCATGTATACACAGTGCATGTTCTGTGTACTGAATTCTGGTGCATGTACACACAGTGCATGTTCCCTGTGCTGAATTTTGGTGCATGTACACACAGTGCATGTTCTGTGTGCTGAATTCTGGTGCATGTACACACAGTGCATGTTCTGTGTACTGAATTCTGGTGCATGTACACACAGTGCATGTTCTGTGTACTGAATTCTGGTGCATGTACACACAGTGCATGTTCTGTGTACTGAATTCTGGTGCATGTATACACAGTGCATGTTCCATGTGCTGAATTCTGGTGCATGTATACACAGTGCATGTACCATGTACTGAATTCTAATGCATGTATACACAGTGCATGTTCTGTGTACTGAATTCTGGTGCATGTATACACAGTGCATGTTCCATGTGCTGAATTCTGGTGCATGTATACACAGTGCATGTTCCATGTGCTGAATTCTGGTGCATGTATACCCAGTGCAGATATATACACAGTGCATGTTCCATGTGCTGAATTCTGGTGCATGTATACCCAGTCAGATTCCCTGCCCCTTGGGTCTCTCTTTTTTTGTCGTAAACCTAATTCCCTGCGTGGAACCCTGATAAATGAATACAGAATGCATGCTATATGTACATGGCATTTTTGCATATATACAGCATGACTATCGCTATATTTAATGCTGATATTGTAGAAACCATCCATGTATCTGTGACAATCCCATGTGCCAGGCATGCGATGTGTACTAAACCGATGTTCATGTTTCCTGCACTGAATCCCAATGTTTGTATACACCATGCATGTACCCAACTTTGATAGAATTCCTACACCATGATTTCTACACCAATAGATGCAAATGCCATGCATGTGCCGTGCACTGTGCCCTGGTACATGCATGTATTGTATATGTCCTGACGCATATAATGCTTTGCGTGTCTAGAGATGCCAGTATATTTTCCTTTATTTATGTCTTCTTAATGCTGGTAGGCAACACAGGGAAGGTGTTTCTACATGTTGCATGTAGCATTGATTTTGTTTGAGATTACTCTCGGATGTATCAATCTCCTAACTGCTAAATTTAAATGCAACATATTATATGACACATGCATAGTCGTCTTTTTCAGCATATGCTTAACAAGCCCAAACCCCCCGAAGCTACACAGACACCTTTATTTTGGGAAAATTTTCACAGCTTTAATAATATAAGTAATACTTAAAAATTTGAAGGTCATTATCCACATGTTAAACAAAACATATCAACCACAACTCCTTTAACAATACTATCCCAGACAATGACCCACATCACAATAAATAAAACCACATTTATAATAGGTAATTAACATATAAACATAACCATTGCCACCGAGGGCATGGTTTTCCAGGTTTTTCCACGAAGGGGTTTACCGAGATACACCCTACACACACTACCAACGTGCTTGAACCTACCAATACCCTTCCAAACCTAACTGTTCTTAGCGAACTAAACTATCTTATATCAGGACAAACTTGTCTATCCATCCCCTGACCCAACCGGAGCTAAAACAAAAAAGGGAGGGATAGTGGGACAAAACAGGTAAGTGAGGATTACTTAATATGGCCCCTGATCTAAAATGGCCACTATATATACTCCTCTAGCAAAATCCCCACCTTCAATTTCTCTAGCCAACCTCCCCCCCCCCCACACTACACCCCTTCTATGCCTGTCCCCTAGCAATGTCAAGGCCCATTCCCATTAGCGGCGCTGCTCCATAGGCTACTAAACAGCTCTTTTCATGTGCTGCCCCTCAGTGATGAAAACATGGGGATTTTGGCTGTTAAGGCATGTCCCAGTTCTGAGCCTGAATATATGTATGTATATGTATTCTGCATGTGCCTGACTGTGAACCATGCATGTTGCCCGCAGTAAACACTGAAGCATTTCAAAACCATGCAAATGCATTCCTGCATTGAACACTGATGCATGCGTAAACCATTCATGTACCTAAACAGCAATGCATGTATACACTACTCACTTCACAGTACTCAACGGTAATGCTTGTACACAACAAACAATTTCCATGAAGATTCCTGCGCTGAGTCCCGATGCATGTATTTGCCATGCATTTCCCAGTAATGAACCGTGATGCATGTATACACCATGCATGTTTCTTCAACTTCCCTCAAACTGCTGAGACACCCAGAAAAGGATATTAATGTGCAAATTAGCCCTACCTGACTGGTTGCAGACTGTGACTGCTAATATTAATAAATGTTTTGTGACAGCATTTAGCAGATCAAGAAGGATACATTTTATAAGTGTCAACAAGGCTTTATATTATTGGCTCACGTTTTCCTTTTTTTCTAGCTATTTCCTTCAACCATATGTGCACAGTCCCCCAGAAGTAACCCTTTCTGTTCCAGTATAAGGAAGAATCAGTAACATAATGTACTTTAACTGGTTCAATTCTTCAAATCAAGGATGTAGACCATTACAAGTGTGGCATGATTCCTTCACAATCTGAAAGACATTCCACGTAATTTAACCCCTTAAGGACCAAACTTCTGGAATAAAAGGGAATCATGACATGTCACACATGTCATGTGTCCTTAAGGGGTTAAATACAGAAAATCTACATGTGGCGTCTTTGTTAATATGGGATGTGTGTATCGAGCCTGTTTTGAGACATAATCTGTGTTGATTAGAAAAGATTTAAAATACAATTTTTTTCATGGACACACTCATTGACACATACAGATCCATACCTCTGAGCCTTCTTGATTTTTGGGTCTTGTCCTGCCTTCCCCCTTTTTTCCTCTGGTTTATCACTTCCGAGACCAATGGAGTGATATATATATAAACTTTATATATATACAATTTGTGTCAGTTTTGTGCTGATGCACCACTTTTAGGTATAACACTATTACACCCTTTATACAGTGGTGACTTCCCATTTTTTTCTGTAATGCGTTAAAATAAACTTTATTCCTTTTTATTCCTCTTTCTATTTCTCTGATGATTTTACAATATATCCCAATCACAAAATAAGACAAATGAGTGATTTAGCTAAGAAGAAAAAACACATTCACAATTTGAAGGATTTTATTTATTCTTTTAACAAAAAGGCAAACCGTGAAAAAGCTACCTACCAGTTTAAGAAAATCCACTGAGAGTGGAGGATTTTTTTTTTATAAATCACCCCCCCTCCCAAGCTGACAGCATGCACTGAGTGAGCACTGAATCCTGATGCATCTAACACACTCTGTCACTGAACGCACTGTGTCAACGCACTGTGTCAATGAGCACACTGTGTCAATGCACCAGTGCTCCTCAACCATCTCCTCAAGGCACACCTAACAGTCCAGGATTTATGGATTACCCAGGGTGTGTCTAAGGTGATTAGAAAAATGTAAAAAAGCACCTGGAGTCTAAATCTTTGACACACCTGGGTAATCCCTAAATCTTGGACTGTTATGTGTGCCTTTAGGAGAGGATTGAGGAGCACTGAATTACACAGAGTATTCATAGCATATGGTCAGCCTGGCGTGCATGTGTGATCTTTTCCGCTGAAACCCGCCTTTGTGGCCTTCCCACACCCATTCTGAATCCATAGGTTCCAGTGATGGTTAAGAGGTATGCATAATAATGGGCAGCACACAAATGGAATTCTAATACATTTAGCAAGCAGCACATTTCATACAATGTTCTTCAGCGTGAACTATGGCGGATCTGCTGACTCTAGCAATGAACTAGTCAGTTTGGAGAGATCCAGTGGTTCCCAAACCAGTCCATATGACCCAGCATCAGTCTAAGATTTACGTATTTCATTTTTCTATCCCAGTTGAGATACTGACGATACCTGGACTTTTGCAGGGTCATGAGGATTGGTTTGGGAACCACTGGTACTCTGTTTACCGAGTTAGTGTATATTACGCTAACCAATGCATATTCAATGTACGGTATATTTGGCCGTACAATCTTCGTTTCTTTCTAGTCTGTGTGAATTGGCTGGTCAGTCTTCATTAGGTGGGCTAAACATGTTCATTGAGCAGCTGCATATTATTAATCACATATTTAAATTGTTGAATAAATAAGGTGTTTTTATTCAGAGAGCAGAGAGTCAGTGAAACGAAGAAAAATGTAAAACATATATATATGACTTCTCTGGATTTTTACGACTACACATAAAAATTCCTACGTTCAAAAGGTAAAAAAAAGGCTTGTGGTTGGCTTTTTACTTTCATCTTGCAGAGCAGTATTCATCGGGGCTCCTACAAACTGTGATCTTGACAGATATGAGCTTACTATGGACTTCTGGGTAGAAAGGAAAGATAGACAGGGCAAACCTCTAGAGCATTAGAGCTTAGTGCAGTCAGTGGAGAGGGGTAGGAGAAGCTCTGAATTATGCATTCAGACACATCGCCTCCTATGAGGATATTTCTTCTAATGCAGTTCTGAGGACCTTACGTTAACTCAGTTTGAAAACTCTTCCTCCATTGCTTCAATGCTTACTGTGTAGCAGAACCGAAATGTATTACTTCACAGTAGACAGCAGAAACAGCACCGACAAATGCAGAATGAAATATATCGTAAATGTGTATTAGATTACTAATAACGCGTATAGCTTCTCTAGGTATGTTGACCCAAAAATATGAATTCTGTATGTTCTTCAAATTAAGATGAAGTGCAGAACATTAAAGTGACAGTGATGGCTTCATCACATTGCCTCTTATTTTTCAATTGTATTCAATCTTTAAAAAAAAATAAAAAACACAAGACAAAAATAATGTACGGTTTTGAAAGATCATACATCAAGGCTGATTTTTTTTTTGCAAACATTTAAAAAAGAAGGTGTTGGGGTTTATTCCCTAAATATTAAACTGTAGTAAACTTAAAACTGAATTGCAAAATGTAATCTAAAACTTTAACGAAGTGTGCGAATTGTATCAAATCAGCTTTTATTGTCTGCATTCATCTTTAGCGGAAAAAAAAACCCAAGCTGTTTGACCCAGTTAGATAATGAATATTTTCACTAAACAGCAAGATGTGATGCAAGTGTTAACACTGAATCCGAAATTAGAGAGCTAGAAATAGGAAAAAATCAATTTTCGTTATAACAGTGGACGTACCAGACCTCCACAATAAAAAACAAACAAAACAAAAAAACTGATACAGTAGCATTGTTGTTTAAAGGTTCCACCGAGACTTGTTAAAGAACCCTGGCAACTACCTACGTCAACCAGTTTTCAGTATTGGAGTCAGTGTTTTACTAGTTGTTGAATTATATATTTGTTGAATGACAAGCTGGCAAAGCATTGTGGGTATTTCGGTCCTACAACAAACAGGGGTCTACCTCCCGGCCAGTCCTGGAATAGGATCTCAAAGGACTAGTTTGTAAGGACTAGTTTGTAAAGACAGTCAGCTACTGGCCCTTAACGGGAAAACCAGTTATAAACAAGAATCAACAGAGGTTACAAATGATCATTAGCAGGCAGCATGAATGACAGTAGAGGTGTCGTGTGGGTGAGCGCTTTCACATTACTACAACTCTGATAAACATTTGTAAATGTCGGTGCAGCTTTAAACTGTTTTTGAGGCTCTTCCACATCTCTGGATACATACAGGAGGCTGCCAGAAATTGAAAAGCAAAATACATAAACAGGGCTACTCATACATAACTGCTGCATTAAAGATATATTCCCCGTCTCATTTAATTACTTGTCATATCAGTCTTGGGGAGAGAAGGCTGGAAGAGAGCCAGCCTATTTTATTCAACAATCCTTCTTCACACCATCTCTTTCAAGTCTATTAGAGGTTCTTTTTTTTTTTTTTTTTCCTCCAGCATCTCGATTAAAAAATGTAGAGTTAAAGTAAACAGTTTATTTTGAGAAGCAATAGTACATATCGTAAAACAGATTGATCAAGAAGAGCTTAAGGGGCTGTCTAATCACCATAACCACTATAGCTCGTTGTATAACTCTAGGGGCTGTAATGTTTCCCTGTTTTCGGTGAAACTATTTTGACCTGATTTTATTTAAAGAAAAGAGAGGTTGTCTTCGGTTCTCTAAGCTTGCCCCATGAACAGCAATGACAGCGTTCTCTGTCTATAATTTTCATCCAAGCTTACACGGCTTTGTGCTTGATAATGCAAGAGTGCATTTCAGAAATTCAGAGGGGTTTGGGTTGTGTTTGCCAAAGATATCCCATTTTTTTTTTTTAAACGGCGCCCAAATGGATTGATAGAATACTGCAATGGTGCCCATAAACTCTTAGCGCTACTAGAATGATCCTTAATGGCACATCGCACTATAGTTCTACTATGGTTTACAGAATGTTTATTAGACGTGCTGTGATAGATTGACAGGTTGTTAACCAGCCTCTGATTTGTTTTATCAGTGCCATTATGGAAAAATAACCACACGTTACATTAGTGAAGTTGAAATAAAGCAGTACCTTGATAAGCAGGCCTAATCTGTAACTCGGAACTCGAAAAATCAATTGTACTGAGCAATAGAATACTGGGAGCTTGGCACCTGCGTACTAACCGCACTTTTATAAAGAGCTTTGCAAATGTTGAGAGTCATTGCTCTCCAAGACTCTGAAGTGAATAAATGGAGGCAGAATTAGAATGGACCGCTGCCTTAACGTTCTCATAAGTTCACTTGTGGACATCTTGACACCATGCATATCCGCACAGGTGAATTATTCCCAGTCATATTATTTTGCTCTTGGCTGGAGTTTGCAGAGATGTAAAAATACAGGCACAGATCAAAGTTGTGTATCTGGATTTAAAGTCAAAGAAAGCCGTATGACAAAACCTCTTTCGCTAAGGGAACTTAATCAGACTTTCGAGCTGCGTACTCTGCTTAATGAAGTCCAATGTGTCTTGTATGATGATAAAACCTAAGACGTGACTGACACTGTCAGCTCTGCTGCCTAAGGCTGTGATTATTTCTGCCGTTGCAAGTTTTTTTACAGAGCGGTTCAACTAGAAAATGGGCCTGGTTTTTGGAAGAAAGGATTAAATATCACAGATACATTCAGAAAGCTTACTGCTGACTAGACACGCATTTGTTGTGTAAATTAGGCAAATGAACCTAAAGCAATCTTTAAGAGTTAAGACTCCAATGAAAATATAAAATGGATTAAAAAAATAAATATTCAGCTGTATATATATATGGCGGGGGTTAATGACCTGCCTGATCATGCAATGAACCATCTCACATGTGGCTCTGATCTGTCGTCACCTCACTTTGACTAATACTTAACCCTGAACACTTAACCCTGAACACTGGTACTACACATACCATGTTATACAGTGTTAAACAAACACCCTAATGTTAAAAAGAAATAAACATATTTACATTTAAAGTAAGTTTGTTTATTGGTGTATTTAGCTTCAAGCATTTTTTTTTTTTAATTTTAAGTCGAAAATAAAAGCAATCACCATAAAACATAGATTAAATCCAGTGCTGGGTCAGTCTTCTTGGAGTAGCTGCTATGCCTTCAGTAAAATCATCATCATCATATTTGATGTCTTTTTTTACAATCCGATGTTACTCATAGAGAAGCATTGAGGGCCTACAGTACGTGCACTGCAATCACCATGCTCCACCAATCAGCTGCTTCTCATAGCGAAGCAACACATTCAGCTCACCGTACAGTATCATGCCGAACGTAAAAACTTTTTATTTGCAAAGGTTATAATGAGGATATGACTCTAATGACGTGTTTACTCACAAAAGTAAACATTGCAGTTTCTCAAAAAAGGCAATGGTTACATATGTGAGACAAAATGGACAGCATTTATGCACCGCCACAATATGATTTTGTGATATTATAGTATCCCTTTAATAAAACCAATACGTAGACTCACTCTGAATTTTTAAGCAAAAAAATGTGGACATGTATAGATATTTAATTATGATCATGTGGGCACTTTTAATATGGTGGCAGATTTGCGAATATCTGGTATCTCCAGATATCTCAAGCAAACAGTTCAATTTTCTCAGAAAACAAAAGAAGTGAAAGAAAGAGGAGGACAATTTTAATGTTTCAGGGGAAATACAGTTGTCTAACATAGTGGAAACACGGAGGAGCTTATTTACTAAGCTATGATTAATGGTAAAGTGCGATAACAAAAATGGGTCTCTCATTCTGGTTTAGCTTTAAAAAAGATTTGTGTAAAAGTTACGGTTTATATGGTCATCAGACTTGTCATGTATCCCTGACACATTTTGATGTATCCCAGAACACAAATATAAAGAAACAAATTGCTATTTTATTACATTTAAAAGCTAGCTGTCCACTCATGTTACACATTTTTTATGAAAATAACTTGGTAGTGTAGGAGTCAAAGGCTAGCTTTATAATAATGGACTAGCCCTAGGCAGTTTCTTTATTAAAGAGACACTATAGACATCCAGACCACTTCAGCTCATTGAAGTGGTCTGGGTGCAATGTCCCAGTCCAACTTAGTCCTGCAATGTAAAACATTTAAACAATGCTTTACTATGGGGAGTGCCTAATGCATTCATGGCACTCACCACACCTGTAGTTGGTTGACGTTGGAGGAGACGGAGTACCGACCAAGCACAGAGAGACATTGGTGCTAGTATTGGGTAAGTGACTAAAGGGTTTTTAAACCTTTAGCTGGCGGGGGTGGGAGGGGGAGAACTGTCGCAAGGTAGGGGGGTGGGACGGGACCAGAGGGTTCTATAGTGTTGGGAATACAGATTTGGATTCCTAACACTATAGAGTCCCTTTAAAATAATTATAGTGTTAGGAAAACAATCCTGCATTCCTAAGTCTGTAACTATCCCCCAATAGTTCAATACTTAATTCTATAGAACTAAAAAAAATATAGAAAAATAATTTTCAAACAAATGCAATGAACATTGGAATATTCCTAGGATTCAATTTATGTTGTAATACTCAGCAGTTTGATTTAACATGAAACAAGAAATCAGTTTGAGTGCCCCGTTTCCGCTGCTCCTTTTATGGAGAGATTACCAATTTATCTAGAAATCAGCACAGGACATCTAGAGGGATCTCATTCATCCACTATCATTTTTGGGATGCATACCATGTGTGTGCCTGGAGGAGAAGCGGGACTTTATTCTCTGTCCCCTGTCCGTTTCAGCATGATGTACATAGTTTGGTTACAGGTTGGTGTTGAAAGCTGAGTTTATCTTAAAAAAGTACTAGATGCCTTTTTTTTTTCAAAATTCCAAGGGCATTTTAAAAATAACTGGGAGTAAAATGCTTCCTAATACAAACTTCTTATTAAGCCTTAGTCAGCTGATCACCACCCACTGATAGAAGAAACGTAAGCAGATTTGTATGAACACTGAAGACAAAGAACCATCTTCTTTTTTACTTCATTGTGATTTAATACATAATTAGTCTTTGCTAAAGCAGAGTAGGGCATTGGATGAAGAACT
This sequence comes from Pelobates fuscus, assembly GCF_036172605.1. Classification (NCBI taxonomy): domain Eukaryota; kingdom Metazoa; phylum Chordata; class Amphibia; order Anura; family Pelobatidae; genus Pelobates; species Pelobates fuscus. The sequence goes on along the minus strand of NC_086321.1, from coordinate 47,876,385 downwards.
CACAGAGGCAATCCAACACTTCACAGGGACTGCCATTAAATTGCAACTGGTAGCGCTGTTCTTGTAGTCATCAGATATTTAGTTAACCCCCCACTCTGCCTAACTATGTCTTGCAAAATGTAAAAGAATCTTTCTAACTCTCTAACATTCTGAAAACAAGGAGTTGAATATTGCATGTATGCACTACCTAGCAAAGTCTTAAATCAAACGTTGAAAATCACCTACAACTTATGTTAAGGGAATACAGTGAGCACCATGAGGTGAGGTTGTTATGGTGCCCTGCGCTGTCTTACCTTTATGGGTTAAACCCCGTCTCCTTTGCCCCTCCTTGTCAGCTTAAGTCCTCAGATTCAATCTGGAAGCCTCAGACTGGCCACCACAAGCTCCCCATTGAGAAACGTGCATGACTATGGTATGTCCCTTAGTCCGCTCCATCACAACTATTGCTTCTCTCTTCAATAACCCATCTATTTCAGTTCTTATCCCCTTCATAAAAAAAGCTCTCCTTTTCCTTGTAAATTAATGTAATCCAGTGGATGGGGTGAATGTAACTAGGTGGGTATCTCAGCTGTATGTGACTTTATAGGAGTATTTAACTGGATGTGTGGCTGGATGAATGTGATTGGCTGAGAGTATATAAAAAAAGTTTCGAGTACGTAAATGAGAGCTAGTGAGACAAACAGGGTGGGGGTTGACAGCATAGGATTGTGCAATGTTATCAGAGTGATTGCGTGGTCGAATGCAATGAGAATCCACCGGAGTTGTAGAGTGCAGCCAGATTAAATCTATTTTAAAAGGTGAAACGCATGGGTACAATTAGCTCACCCCTGCCCTCTAAGCACTTGCTATAAGAATTTCCTTCTTAACTGTTTCAATGTTGGCCTGATGACAAATTGCTTACAGGGTTCACTGATCGTTGACATTCAAAGGGTCCATAATCTATATAGGTGTTAGAAAAGAGTGCACATCTTTTAGATAACTTCCCCTAGTCCCTTGAAGTGATAGAACTAAAGATTACGCAACATACTTAGCTAGTAAGTGCCAAGAAAAAAAGAGTTCAGTCACGACAATGTATTTTTTTTCTGCAACTAAAAGGTTAAATATCTGGCACACAGCTATATTAAAATCTAACTCGACTGAATTCCTAACAATAAAAATGCAGATCGGGATTTAACAGGCAGCATGTCCTGCAATTAATGCTATCTCCTATTCTTTTACATTTTTTATGTTACCAGAACGAGAAATGTGTTAATTGGCACTTTTCTCTTTTTCATGTGCCTTTGATGATAATTGCACAGAATGGGTTCGGCATTAATCTGTGACTTGCGATTATTTTTATTAGGTATGAATGCCATTCACTGGGATATATAGCTTCAGTTTACAGCCAAATAGAACTGCAGGCATTTGTACCAAGTTTATCTATTGCTGCTTTGTTCAGTCAGAGTATGGAAATCTGTTTAACACTTGCCTGATTAAAGACGGTATGTCACTGTAATTGAATGCTAAAGAACAATGATGGCTTAACTTGGCACTGCAGACATTCATGAACTTTATTCCCCAATGGAGCTGTCAGGGTGGTAGTCCGGTGCCCGGAACCCAGACACAGTGTCCAGGCGGCGGTGCGTGGACCGGGACCCAATATGCCTGATGTTAAGTGGGAGTCTTCAGCGTGGAGGTGGATTAGCAGCGTCTGGTGCAGGGTAACCGCACGCCCCCTGGTGTTGAGCACCAGCGTTTGTGCAGCCACATACCAAGACCCTGATTCAGCTTATGCGAATAACAGGAACTAGGAGCTTGGAAATTAAGCAGACCTCCCAGGAGCTGAATAGGGAGGCTCTGCAGCAAGATTGTATCCAGTACTAGAAACAAGGCAAGACTATAGATAGGCACCAAACATGAAAACAAGACAGAACTAATAGAACCCAGAACCAGAGAAGGATAGTAAGCTAAACCCAGAACATATACACAAGACATGAGGAAAACATGAACATAACATGGGCATGACTGGACATGACTGTACATGGACTGGGTATACAAACTAAAACAAGACAAGATAACATAGGCAAAACAAGAGGAGAAATAACTAAGTACTACATATGGAAATTATGGGGATTTAGTCACACTATATGATCATACATTGCATAAGCCTGCCAACAACGCCAATGTACCCCATATCTGGCAGGTCCTACACTGCCTAATATATGCTAAAACAACCAAAAGACATATATAGCACTTACCTGCAAGAAACGGCAGAAGCCTTGAGGAGCTGCCTGCAGGAACACTGAAACAGAGTGAATGATGGAAAATAAACGGGTGTGGCAACATAAAACAAACATTTAAAGGAAACCTGGAGACTGGGAAATCCAGGGACGAACTATAGGAATGAACCCAGAAATCCCAGCATAAAGAAAACCAGACATAGACTAGAAAACCAAAAAACCAAGGAAAACTAAGCAAGAATAGCAAAAATAGTACTGGATACCAGAAGCCAAGTCCAGACATCAGAACAGAGCAGGGCAGATCATGACAGGAGCTCAGTCAGCATTCAGCCTGTCTGAGCATTATGGGTAATGCAGTCCACTAATATCTGCAGTGCCAAGGTTAGCTTTCACTGCAAAATGCAAAAAGGTGGGCAGAGAGATATGGAATGTTATGTATAACATATAGTTACATCGTTACATAGTTACATAGCTGAAAAGAGACTTGCATCCATCAAGTTCAGCCTTCCTCACATTTGTTTTTTGCTGTTGATCCAAAAAAAAGGCAAAAAAAAAAACCCAGTTTGAAGCACTTCCAATTTTGCAACAAGCTAGGAAAATAATTTCTTCTTCACCCCAGAATGGCAGTCAGATTTATCCTTGGATCAAGCAGTTATTACCCCACATTGAAAGATTATATCCTTGAATATTCTGTTTTTGCAAGTATGCATCTAGTAGCTGTTTGAACATCTGTATGGACTCTGATAAAACCACTTCTTCAGGCAGAGAATTCCACATCCTTATTGTTCTTACAGTAAAAAAAAAAAAAACTTCCTTTGCCTTAGACAAAATCTTCTTTCTCCCAGTCTAAACGCATGGCCTCGTGTCCTATGTAAAGTCCGGTTTGTAAATAGATTTCCAAACAATGGTTTGTATTGGCCCCGAATATATATTTGTATAATGTTATCATATGACCTCTCAGGCGACGTTTTTCTAAACTAAAGAGGTTTTTCGATAACATATATCTAAAACCTGAAGCAAGGACACAGGTAAACTATAAAGTCATTGCGTTTGTTTCAACTGAACACTTGTTTATCCTACACATAGAATATGTTTGTATTTTTGTTTGTTTTTTTATCACCAAACTCTACTATAATGAGTTCAGAGACGGGATTCTCAACTGGCAGGGGAGGACATCTACACTGATTTGATAGCATTCACTACTTGGGGGTTTTGTGCCTTACTTGTGAGAAAATCAAGAAGTCTTTAAGTAAGGGGTTATTTAAAGGGTACAAAATTAAAATAGATTTGTTAAATGTCTGTGTCAAGAACACCACAACTCCCAGATGAGAATGTAACGCTTCAGTGGGTGAATGGGTTAAAAATCTGTCTGCACCAGACCCAAAATGAACCAAATGAGAAAACAAATCTCCCTTAATACCGTCCACACCTATAACAGCTGTCAAGACCAAGACAATTGGAGCCTCTTAGTTACCCAACTTAAATTAGATTGAAAACCCACAAAACACAGTACTATTATATAAGTCTCTTCGGTAACATGATTCTTTCTTATAACAGGCAAAGGCAGAACATAATAAAGGAACATTTATTAAACAGCAAACAGTCACAGTGCACACAAGTACAAAATATGTTACAAATAAATTAGATATATCAACAAACAGATACAAAGTAAAATGAGAAAATTAACAGAAAACCCGAATTTTCGCTGTACTAGCAAAGTATTCGTATTTCTGACCTAATATAGCATTTGGTAAGGGAATGGCAATCAACTGCACATTTGATTTAGCACTTAAAATGATTTACAAATATTTTAGACTTCATCGGATATTGTATACACTTTTTTTCTGATTATCCCAGGATCTAGGCCAGCCCTTCTGTAGGGAGGGAGGGGAGGGGGGAGGGGGCAAGAGGGCTGTTGGAATTAAGGTTTTATGAAGTGCAATGATTGTATTCCAAAACCTGGCTGAAAACTCACAATGGAATATATTTATGTATGTGTTTAATAATAATAAAAATAATATATTATATTAAGTATGTGTTGCTGAGATGAACTGACCAGGTCAAATCATCTCAGCAAATCCAGACAATTAATGTGAGACCAATCATGAGATATATTTCACACATAATACCCTCCTACCCCCAAAATAGCATCTAAAATCACTTCTTAAAGTACAGGTGGACCTCGTTGTGCGACCTACCTGTTTTATGACAGCTCGCACTTGCGACCAACTCTCTCGCGTGGTGGTAAGTGTGACCCGTCGTGGGATTTAGAGGGATTCCCTGCTCTGCTGCGTTCTTCTATGTTCGGGGAAATTTCCCGGAATGTAGATGAACACAACAGAGCACGGAAGCCCTCTATTCTAGGTTCGGGGAAATTTCCCTGTGCATAGATTAGAGGGATTCCCTGCTCTGTTGTGTTCGTCTATGTTCAGGGACATTTCCTCAAACAATGAAGAATGCAGCAGAGCAGGGACTCCCTTAACTCCTCACTTACCGACCAATTCGTTCTACGTCCGTGTCGCAGGAATGGAACCCGGTCGGTAAGTGAGGAGTTAAACGTCCTTGAATTTACAATATACATTATAAGTGTTGTGTTGCCTCTCAGTGACACCTTATCTGAAAGGCCTACTAATAAAGGTCACTTAGCATTCTTACCAGATATGTTGTAACTACCTTTAACGTATTTGGTTTATACACAACATGATAGAATTGGTCTTAGTTGTGAGTTCTTTTCATGAAAGTATTTCTGATTGGTATTGCTCAGTGTATGTATGCAGCGCAGTCAATAAGACAATCAATGTGGGATGGCTTGCTGATATGAGAGCCAATCAGTATCCCCTTTTTATCTGCTCCTTTCCCACAGCACTGTGAAGTCAGATTTAAAATGCTAAATAATAAGGCTAAGCTGTGTACATACACTTACCTTGCCACTAATCAGGAATATGCTTTTCTAGGCAGGGCTAAGGGGGAAGGCATGGCTAAGGGGGGCCTTTAGTTCATAAGTTATATGACAGTCCTAGAACATTATCCATCCTCAAAGGAGTCATCAGTTTTCTGAAAAGTTAAATATTGTAGATTACCTATTATTTGTGTTAATCTTTTGTCATGTAATGCTCCATTTTTACTAGAAAACATTTTCAAATTCAGCTATTCAACTCGCAATCTGGTTGAGTCCTGGCACAGCAAGGCACACATTGCATTTCAAGCAGAAAAAAACCCCAGAATGATTGAGTGAGGAATTCACAAACCCCCTAATTAACATAGCATATCCTTTGAAATCATGGCTGCAATTCCCATGGCACGTATCGAATCCACACACTGTCGGGCAATACTTTTGAGCTCTTTCTCTACAGAATACAGAATTCATGTGTCCCAAAACTCTAGATAGAATAGTGATGTAGAATATTTACATTACATTTACAATATCCGGTTTATACTTACAAACAATTGTGTTTTAATACGTTTAAAAATTAGAGTTCAAATGTTTGCTATATGCATGTCTATATAAAGGCTTCAGACTTCCACTCTGAGCATGCTTAGCCTGCCTGCAGGGTGTAGTATGCAGTAATATGTCAATAGTTGCTCATTCCTAATTATTACTTAAAAAGCTATAATAGTAAGGCAGTGTGATTTACAGTCCGCCTGGTAGCTAACTATATATATATATATAGTTAGCTATTGTTGAACCAATTGTTAATATCATGGGAATTAATGTCACTACAACAAAAGGCTATGTTCGTCAGAAGCAAATAAAAGATGTCATTAATCAATACGGCGACATTGTAACCTGGTAAATTCCAGGAGCTAACACATCACCCAGAAGATATATATCACAAAAAATAAGTAGGATGTAATTACCCGTATAGGAAACGTGGTCTTTTCTGAAGCCATTCTATAAATTATACACATTATACTTGATACAATTGATCGCCCGGAATAAGAGAATTGTAAGGAGCTATGCTGCATACCTATCAACATTGGACGCTATGAATCAGAGACAGAGTAGCGCAGGCTAGGTGAGGGTTAGTAATAATTGGTGAAAAAGTCCTAAAAAGGTGGAGTTCTTTTTGATAATGGGGCGTGTTAGTCATACGGCCATGCACATAAGAATGACAGGCAATTACACTAGCCAGCTCCAATCATGGCAGACTATACAAAGAGCCCTGTTGAAGCTCTCTTGTATTAGTTTGATGCCCTGAGTCTTCTAATGATACGTTCCGGAATATTTCTCTGATATTCCCAACAGTATAGGATTTCCAAAGTGGAGCAAAATGCCAGACAGGAGTCTCACTTCGATTGGTGGATTTCCTGAAGCCCATTGGCCAATGAAAAATGTGCTTTTATTACAGCAACCAGAAGGACAGTAGCAATTCTTCAGCCAAGGCCTTAGCCATTCATAATTAAGACTACAGCCTTAATGTCTCTACAATCTTTCTAAATGCTGCAATAAAGGCATGGTTCTAACATTAGACATACCTCCACCATTGATTATGGCTACATGTCACCGACGTTTAAACCTAGGACAGAGGGAGAGAAGCCAAAGTTTGGGACTGTCTCTATGAATTCTCCCAATGCTGGGAGATATGATTTTGTTTTATAATAGTTATCAAGTCATAAGTAGAAGTCAGTTTATTTTATGAATTAAATTATAATTAATATTTCTTATATCCCTATTGATACATAATTGTATAAATTGGGATAAGAGAATTGCTGGACCTTTTCTAAGTTGCATTTTATGGTTGCTTTCAAGCTACCTCAGTTCTTTACAAGATGGAAAAACAAGATGGCAGCTTGTTGCAAGCTGCTTTTTTTCTAATTTTATTTCTTAAAAACTAAAGATTAGATGTGCGCACGAAGACATGGTGACCGGAGACACTATCTGGGTTTTTTAATTCATATTTTATGAGAAGGGCTTTTCAGTTAAAAAATATTTTACCTATATATTACTTGGTTTGCAATACATAATGGATCCACTTGTAAATAAACCTCACTAAGTTATTACTAAATAAAATACTGCTTCTAATTTTTTTTAGGTAAATGCATGACACGAAAATAAGACAATATTTTACATAACACAGTCATAAATAAACATGATCATACTGATAAGTCATACCTAATTTTATAATATAGTGAATGGTTGTCGAATGAAACTGATAGAACAACGTACGCTAGAGATACAATTATGCAATACCGGTAGGGACTGGGGTAAGGTCCACAATAAGGTGCCAGAGGTGGGGGAACGGGGCTTGCAAGATGTCTAGGCTGTATGAGAACTTTCACTAGCAGACCAAAGGTAAGTATGCCGCACCAAACACCACGTTTTACCAGATGAACTCGGTCCGAATCAGAGCCAAAGTGTTCCAACATAAGTAGAGGATTTCTCAAGTTGCCCCTTAGATTTCGATCATCAGAATTCAGCATTGTTTTCTGTCGAGGAGCTCTGCCGTGCTGCGACCAGCTCATTTGGCCGCCAATCCCAACCTCCAAATACTACTTCTTTATAATTGCATTTATTTATTTATTGCACACTGTTATTTATCAGTAGCACCTTCTGGTGTTTGAGTGACCCAGCCAATGAAATGCAAGAATCTGATCACAAAAAGGCTCTGTGTTCAGTACTGAGTCCATGTCTGTTACAAAAGCTATTTAACTATAAACATATATTCTTTAAGTCTATTATAAAAATCCCATAACAATAAAGAAACACTACCCAGAAAATAAGCCAGTATTGTGGAACTGCCCAAAGGGGAAAAAGGTAATTGGGTAGAACATTTTAAAAAAAATGTCAACTGAAATTTAAAGAAAAAAATCTAAAGATAAACATCGACATGAAAATTAAAACATAATGTTGAAAAGTATCGCATGATTATAATTGTATCCAGTGAGAAATTTTACCTGGTAGTATATTGATTCATTTTTCATACACTACTTAACCTAAACAAGACCTTTTCAAGAGCTATTTTGGCTCCGCGTTGAAGCGCAAAACAGGATCCCTCTGCTATTTACTTATTGAAATTCAATAGGTATTTTTTTTCCTTTAATAATATATTTTTTCCTACTGGGAAATACAACAATATGCAGAGAAACATGTTAACTCTTTGAGTGACATCAATTGATTTTTAGATAAGAGCCATTTTGTTCCACTTAGCTGTTTTTCACAGTTGGGAAGTCCTAATACAATAATAGTGTTGACCTTGTTTTTTCCATAATGTCACCCCACATTAGCCTTGTGATTAACCTGGGAAACAACTATTTTTGGTGCCACAGAGAAACACAAGGCCATGCCACTCAAAGGGCTTTATCCACTAAACAGTGAATTGAACGCATGTAATGACATTTGGGGAAAAGTTGTGAAGTTCAGCCATTTGAGCTATTCTGCTTTCTAATGTCATATCATAATCTACCACACATTACAAAATAGAAGCTCGAAGGACTACACAAAAGGACATAATCCCAGAATACTAGAACGCCCCAGTATAAAGGGACCTGTGTTCTGCTATAAGGACTCTCTAAGGGAAATAAGGACAGTTGGCACTTATGAATACATTTACACATTTTGCAGGTTTGATGGTCAGCTCTCCAGGCCTTATTCTCATCAGGGTGAAATAATTATTTTAATTGTCAAGGCCACTTACATGATTATCAGTTTGATGGATAATGCTATAGAATGTCACTGACTATACTTAGAATTTAATAATCTGATGTTATTTTAATGAATAGCTTTCTTCAAATTACAGTGCACTATGTGGGAAATACATTGAGTAATGTAAAGGGGGCCAACATTTCTACCAAAGCTAATAACATAGTATTGTTATTGGGAAACAAAAAGCAGACAATGTGTTGGTTGTAAACATTTCTGTAAGGAAAACTCTATTAATCTCTGGTTCAGCAAATTGCCTTCAGAAGTCTAATATTTAGTTAATGAGAACACCTGTGTGCAATTAAAGTGTCACATGAATGCAAAATAATTTATAAAAAAAAAAATACACTCTATGCAGGATGGTCCCAGGGTAAGTTAGAAAGCAGATCTAAACAAACAGCATCATGAAATCAAAGAAGACAAAAAGCTGAAAGAAGAGCGTCCATCATCATACAATCCAAGTGTGTATCCGCCCCATTAAAAGTAGCACAATGTCTCAACCATGCCAGTAATGTAAGGGAGTTAGAAGTTATTACTACAACCACATAGCAAAAAGGTCTACACGGTTTATTCAAGTAACTTTGTAAGCACCACGACGAGGGTGGGTGTAGTGAGGTGTAGGAGGTTACTTTTGATGATAACTATGTATAGTTCTGGAAAAGCACAAATCAAGGTTTGGTTGTAAAAAATAAATAAAAAATAAACATTTCCCAAACTCCTACTTGAGCATTAGTAAAAATTAATTATCAAATGTTATTTTACATGGGATTTTAAATTCAGGTATTAACACTACATGAAGTGGCAAAGTCCAAGGAGATGACTTTTTATGTAAGGCACAAAATATAGATAGACAGATAGCTAGATAGATAGATAGATAGATAGATAGAGAGAGAGAGAGAGATAGATAGATAGATAGATAGATAGATAGACAGAGAGAGAGAGAGATAGATATATAGATTGACAGATAGATAGATAGATAGATAGATAGATACATAGATAGATAGATAGATAATAGATAGACAGATAGATAGCTAGATAGATAGATAGATAGATAGATAGATAGATAGATAGATAGATAGATAGATATATAGATAGACAGATAGATAGATAGATAGATAGATACATAGATAGATATATAGATATATAGATAGATAGATAGATAGATAGATAGATATATAGATAGATAGATAATAGATAGAGAGAGATAGGTCGATAGATAGATAGATAGATAATAGATAGATAGATAGACAGACAGACAGTTAGATAGATAGATAGATAGATAGGTAATAGATAGAGAGAGATAGGTAGTTAGATAGATAGATAGATAGACAGACAGATAGACAGATAGATAGATCGATAGATAGATAGAGAGATAGGTAGATAGAGAGAGAGATAGGTAGATAGATAGGCAGACATATAGATAGCTATATAGATAATAGATAGAGAGAGAGATAGGTAGTTAGATAGACAGATAGATAGATAGATAGATAATAGATAGAGAGAGATAATAGATAGATAGATAGATAGACAGACAGATAGATAGCTATATATATAATAGATAGAGAGAGAGATAGGTAGTCAGATAGATAGATAATAGATATAAAGATATATAGGTAGATAGATAGATAGATAGATAGATAGATAATAGATAGATAGATAGATAATAGAGATAAAGATAGGTAGGGACCTCAGTTAAGAAAAAGGATAAATGAGTCATTTATTACACGTGAGTTTACAGAGGAAGAGGTTCTATTTCAACTGTCAAAAGTAAAGACAAATAAGTCAATGGGACCTGATGGAATACACCCAAAGCTATTAAAAGAGCTTAGTGGTGTACTAGCAAAACCATTAACAGATTTATTTAACCAATCATTGATAACAGGAGTAGTCCCAGAAGATTGGAAGTTAGCGAATGTTGTGCCCATTCACAAGAAAGGTCATAGGGAGGAGTCGGGCAACTATAGGCCAGTAAGCCTTACTTCAGTAGTGGGGAAAGTGATGGAAACCATGTTAAAGGATAGGATTGTTGAACATCTAAAAACACATGGATTTCAAGATCAGAGACAACATGGGTTTATTTCAGGGAGATCATGCCAAACTAATCTTATTGATTTTTTTGATTGGGTAACTAAAATTATAGATCAGGGTGGTGAAGTAGACATTGCTTACCTAGATTTCAGTAAGGCTTTTGACACTGTTGCACATAGAAGGCTTATCAATAAACTACAATCTTTGAGTTTGGATTCCAATATTGTTGAATGGGTAAGGCAGTGGCTGAGTGACAGGCAACAGAGGGTTGAAGTCAATGGAGTATATTCAAAGCTTGGGCTTGTCACCAGTGGGGTACCTCAGGGATCTGTACTTGGACCCATTCTCTTTAATATTTTTATTAGTGATATTGCAGAAGGTCTTGATGGTAAGGTGTGTCTTTTTGCGGATGATACTAAGATATGTAACAGGGTTGATGTTCCAGGAGGGATAAGCCAAATGGAAAATGATTTAGGTAAACTAGAAAAATGGTCAGAGTTGTGGCAACTGGCATTTAATGTGGATAAGTGCAAGATAATGCATCTTGGACGTAAAAACCCAAGGGCAGAGTACAGAATATTTGATAGAGTCCTAACCTCAACATCTGAGGAAAGGGATTTAGGGGTGATTATTTCTGATGACTTAAAGGTAGGCAGACAATGTAATAGAGCAGCAGGAAATGCTAGCAGAATGCTTGGTTGTATAGGGAGAGGTATTAGCAGTAGAAAGAGGGAAGTGCTCATGCCATTGTACAGAACACTGGTGAGACCTCACTTGGAGTACTGTACACAGTACTGGAGACCCTATCTTCAGAAGGATATTGATACCTTGGAGAGAGTTCAAAGAAGGGCTACTAAACTGGTTCATGGATTGCAGGATAAAACTTACCAGGAAAGGTTAAAGGATCTTAACATGTATAGCTTGGAGGAAAGACGAGACAGGGGGGATATGATAGAAACATTTAAATACATAAAGGGAATCAACACAGTAAAGGAGGAGACTATATTTAAAAGAAGAAAAACTACCACAACAAGAGGACATAGTCTTAAATTAAAGGGACAAAGGTTTAAAAATAATATCAGGAAGTATTACTTTACTGAGAGGGTAGTGGATGCATGGAATAGCCTTCCAGCTGAAGTAGTAGAGGTTAACACAGTAAAGGAGTTTAAGCATGCGTGGGATAGGCATAAGGCTATCCTAACTATAAGGTAAGCCCAGGGACTAATGAAAGTATTTAGAAAACTGGGCAGACTAGATGGGCCGAATGGTTCTTATCTGCCGTCACATTCTATGTTTCTATGTTTCTATGTTTCTAGATAGATAGATAGATAGAAATATAGATAATAGATAGAGAGAGATAGGTAGGTAGATAGATATATAGATAGAGAGAGAGAGAGAGGTAGGTAGATAGATAGAGAGAGATAGATAGATAGATAGATAGATAGATAGATAGATAGATAGATAGAAAGATATACAGACAAATAAATAGATAAACAGATTCGTGCCATTTTTTTTTTTTATGTAGTAAATTTGGCTGGAACTTTGGAGAGGGGACAGGTCATTATGTATCATGTATGTCTATAGAATCCTTTTCAAATATATTTGATTAAATAGATGTTTTTACAATAACTTTTACAATGAAAGAGAAAATACCATACATGTTATAGATAAAAAGAGTAAATATAAATGTATCCCGTTCATATGTAATGAACAGGCACTTTATAGTCAATTTACATTGTGATGACATATTGGTATAAATGAACTATGCAATTAAATTTCAATGTTAATAAGTAAAACAAAAATAAAAAACATTGGGAGGGGGGCAAAGGAGGAAGAAAATAAAAAGGAAAAAAATGGGAAGGGGAAATGTTTATAGAATCCACTGGGAAACATGACAATAAAAAGCCAGACGCACACATTATCATAGAAATAGGTTGCCCTGCAGCTGCTCCACTCCAGATATATTAGCTGCTCTGGGATTCCTGGAAATCCATTGGAAAGGCAGCGCGTCGTTGAGACTGCAGCCGAGATTTTATTAATAACACTATCACTTAGGAAGAGGAGGCTCCATTCCTCCTTGCTGGGGGCCAGCTAAGAAATCTATGCCTGCCTTGCATGCTCTCTATGGAAGAGGACAAACTGTATCAGCGGTTGGGCTATTAACAATCTCCCAGCTACACTCACACTGGGTCAGTATGGCCGCATCTAGGTTTTAATCAGGGACGCTTGTGAGAAATACATACTCCGGGGCTGCACTCTGTGCGGCAGCCAATCATTTACTGTTTACAGCGCTGCAGAGTGCATTTTTTTTTACAAGTGAGCCTGATTAAATCATGTATGTGGTTACCCCAGGGATAGGTCTGGCAAAGAGCAGAAATTGCCATAAGTGAAAAGATCGGTCATACCTGATGTAAATCTGACGACGCTTACGGGGTTAAAATGTGTTCTTGCTAAGCGTAGAATAAAAATCCACATATGTAGAAATCACACAGTGACTCAGCTTTCGGTGATGGCAAACTTTGACGTTGCAGATTTTTTGTGGACTAAATGCCGGCTAAATGTTATGGGTAATGTAGTTGAAGATTATTCGCAGTAGCAAGGTCATTCATTACTTTTCTGTTCTATGCATTAATAGCTGATGAGTCATTTTTACTTTGGCAAGCTTGAAACATATTTTTATGCAAAGAAACAATAGATATAACAATTATATGAAGACATCACAGGAAAGGTAGTCCATAAACATCCGCTGTGCCAAAGTAAGCCATCATAGATCTTAAATTAGCGACTCGCCATGGAAATTCCAAGACGCATATGGCAGCAATGTGGAGAATTTGCATACTGTTACAAATTGGAAGGATTAGAGGAACAGTGATTTCAGGTGATGTGAGTTATAAGACGTTCTTGCAGGAAGTGAAACTTGCATCAGGGATGCCAGACGTGGGCTTTGTGTTCTTGCAACATGCACTTTGTTCTTCTGCTTTTGTTTTTCTCAGCACAGTGTGGACAGTCTCCCTAGGGCCGGTGTAAATCTTCTGTCGAATTAGCACATTGAATCCCTGGGGACGGGTCCAGCGGTGATGACTCAGGGAAGGGGTGATAAATGTTAACTGAACACTTTTGCAGTTTGCTGATTTGCCATTTACAAAACGACTGCGCACCTGCACAAAACATGCCGAGGACGGGGATTTCGCAACTATTCTTGCTCACGAACACTTTTTTTTTTTTTCATCTCACAACTCTTGCCAAAGATCCCAGTGGGGATAAAACATTAAGGATAAAGTGGCCAATGTCTTGTTAACCCTTTCAAAGCCAAAGCACATTCAGCTTTAGACAACTACAAGGCTTTTTACTGAGCTATGACTTGTGGATAAATGGCAAGAGAACAGCAAAATCGAGGCCAGAATAGTCACTCCTGTATATTATTAAAATTGGGCTATTTTGGCCAAAAAATACACAATTACCATGCCAGTTATCTTCACTTACAAGTTTTGTAGAGAATCCCTTAAGGCATGGGTAAGCAACCTTTGACTCTACAGATATTGTGGGCTACATCTCCCATAACGTGGTCATAATGCTGGCAAAGCATCAGGGATGATGCAGTCCACAACATCTTGAGGGCTACAATATCACATTATCAAAAAGGGCAGTGCAGAAATGCAATAACATACAAAAAAAAAAATACAATTTAACATTTGTAAACATTCATTACAATTAACTTAATATCCTACAACTTCAAGATTATGGCCAATTGCTAGGGACTTCAAACCCAATTTCTCTCAATTTGCCTTGTCTTGACTACTCCCCCTCCCATTTACAATCCTTTCAAACATTCTTCAAAACCCCATTAAGACCTAACCCAAGCCAAAGGGTGATATAAAGGGTGGGTTGCTGGTCCCACGGATCTAAACAGCCACTGATGAGATTTCTCTGTCTATTCCTTATATATGACGTATTCCATACTAGAACCTTAGAAACCACTCCAACACTAATTAACACATAACATGCCTGGCTTGAAAGGTTATTGCAAGCCTCACTCTGCTAAACTGAACAAGCTCCTAGGGTTTTAATAGAATGGAGTGTCCATCTCATTTAGAATTAACAGGGCTCTATAGAATATGTCCTACTCATTTAGATTTAACAGGGCTCTATAGAATGGAGTGTCCATCTCATTTAGATTTAACAGGGCTCTATAGAATGGAGTGTCCATCACATTTAGAATTAACAGGGCTCTATAGAATATGTCCTACTCATTTAGATTTAACAGGGCTCTATAGAATGGAGTGTCCATCTCATTTAGATTTAACAGGGCTCTATAGAATGGAGTGTCCATCACATTTAGAATTAACAGGGTTATATAGAATATGTCCTACTCATTTAGATTTAACAGGGCTCTATAGAATGGAGTGGCCATCTCATTTAGAATTAACAAGGAGCTATAGAATGGTGTGGCCTACTCATTTAGAATAACAATGACTCTATAGAATGGAATGTCCATCTCATTTAGAATTAACAGGGTTATATAGAATATGTCCTACTCATTTAGATTTAACAGGGCTCTATAGCATGGAGTGTCCATCTCATTTAGAATTAACAGGGTTATATAGAATATGTCCTACTCATTTAGATTTAACAGGGCTCTATAGAATGGAGTGTCCATCACATTTAGATTTAGCAGGGCTCTATAGAATGGAGTGTCCATCTCATTTAGATTTAGCAAGGCTCTATAGAATGGAGTGTCCATCTCATTTAGAATTAAAAGGGTTATATAGAATATGTCCTACTCATTTAGATTTGACAGGGCTCTATAGAATGGAGTGTCCATCACATTTAGAATTAACAAGGATCTATAGAATGGTGTGGCCTACTCATTTAGAATAACAATGGCTCTATAGAATGGAATGTCCATCTCGTTTTAAATAATCATGACTCTGTAGAATTGAGTGTCCATCTAGTTTAGAATTATCATGGCTATGTAGAATGTAGTGTAAGTCTCATTATGAATTAACAAGGCTCTATAGAATGGCATGTCCATCTCATTTAGCTTTAGCCAAGTCCTTTTCAGCTTTATATAAAATAGATATTAATTGACAAACTCCTACTTGATAAGCTACTTCCTACAAGCCTCATGTCTCATATTCACACCTTACCAATACACATCTAATGGAAAGAGTGAAGCATTCCACAGGACAACCCATTTGTTTTAGGATACGGTGATGGATCATTAAAATCTATTAATTATTATTTTAGGTAAGAAAATATTTTTCTCCTAAAACTGTAAAAAAAAAATGTCGGCAATCAACTATACGCTGTACAATTTCAGTTGTTCTGATATAATTGTAGGTAAAGAAAACCATAGCATGAGTTTAAATTACTCAGCAAAGAGCTGTTTTACAGGGATCACCACTCATGTACAATTCAATCAATATTTACTCTGGACAAAGTCAAGCAGGGATTACAATAACTCCATCTGCAGTATGTGTGTATCAAATGATATACGAGGCCACAGGAAGAACCACATATGCACCACGTAGTAATTTATAGTACATGTAAGTCCATAATGTATTCACAGTGTTACAGGTTTCAAATCATCCACATTTGGTATGTTTATATCTGGGACCAGAACTGGATGATTAACCTGTAACATACAATAATTATAAAATTAGTATATAATATATAATATGTAAATATAATGCATCAAGAATATATAAAAAAAAAAAAAAAAAAGATAATGAAAGATAGTTGCTTTTGAGGTTCCGGTGGTTCTTATATACCTTACTTGCATATGCATATAGGATTCTTATAGGCCAATACAAAGAAATTTCCGCTAATTATTGCAAAACCACCAAAGGTTCTACAGAGTGAAATATAGTAACGTGAATACTGAACTGCAAAATTGGCAACAAAATTGTTGAGTTGGATACATCCTCAACACCTTGCTATAGAACCAGCCTTTCAATTTTACCTATATTTTTTTATTTCATTTTTAGCCAATTGTAGTTGGCTGTGATTGCTGTGCATGTGCCATATGGTTGTGTTACGGAATATGTAGCTTTGCATCAGCTAAAAATTCTTACACTAAAGGCATGAATGGAACGGTTGGCCACCATGATAGCACATTCTCCCGACTCCTCTTTACGTAATTTTGGCTCCATTTAATTTTTTTTTTCATGAATAGAGTTATAGATACTCCCCTTCATATGAATGTCCATGGTACTAGCTCCATCATAGAAATATGTGAAGAAGCCTCTCAGATGAGATGGGGATTTGTATGGTATGGATGAATAGTATGGTTTCTAAAATGTTTGTTACATATTTAGAATATCATCCAGGATTGAATAAGACTGCTGCCAATCTGATAATTCATTATCTGAGCCAGCCATCAATCAACATATGTTCTCACATCATCCCTGCTGTTCTATAGATTCCAAAGCTTTAACTTTTGCCAACATCATTCATCTGGAATACCAGAGCATGATTAATGTCATAATAATTGACATCAAAGCCATAACTGGGTTAGCTGGGTTTTTACACCATGTAGTTATAGACTGATACCACAATATTAAATAGTATGGATCCTGTGGCTCACACATGAGAATTACCATTTTGCCGTGAAATGCAATCGTGAGACTTCTATGTTGATGTACTGGGCTTATATGGTCCAAAACGAAAAGCTGTCCTGTAAAAACAGCACAACAGCTACTGGTCACAACAAATAAATATGTGAACTTTGCTCTCACAATTCATAACAAATTGACCCTTTGTTTTTCTACAAAATAGGAAAACAGTTCATTAAAATATAAAAGGGGCAGAAAAGAAAGTAGGTTGAGCTGGAGATGAGGGGTATGATTTAGAAGGTTGTTAATAAATTGTCAAAACCAGAATATCCAGGTGGCCCCTAGCCAGTTCCTAGTACAGCTGTCATTTTTGTTGCACAGTATTAATGGTACCTGTTATATTTGAGAGCATCCCTCACAACCATCTCAGATCTACCTGGTCAAATGATGGGATGTGTGTGAAAGGCTGAATCAATAATGCAGGGAAGCTAGCCACTGAGATATTATTAGAAGATATTGCACACATTTAAAGGTGCACTGTACACACTATAACCATTTCATCTCACTACATTTGTTATAGTGTCTGGAGTTCCCTAGCACTTTAAATTGAATAACGGTCTCTTGCTTCCCATAGTGCTGCCCGCAGTGGAGTTGTGGCTAAGGCAGAGATTACGCACTTCCTTGTAGCTGTATCGATCCATACCAGCAATGGCACTGTGATAGGCTGAATGTAGTCAGCGGACACTTTCAGCCAATCACAGCCACCCATTGTTGCTCGGGATAATGCTTCCTCATTAGCCCAAGAAGCACTGAGGGCTTGCTGGGGACTTCTGTTTAGCATTAAAACATTAAAAATGGGTTAATATTGAATGGAAGTACAGCGTCAGAGAACTCCTGACACTATAACCACTTAAGTGAGATTAAGCAGGTACGGTGCCTTCAGCGTCCCTTTATAAAAAAGCTCGTTAAAAGGAGTTAAACATTTTCTGATTGCTTGTTTTTTTTTTTTTTTTTTTATAAAGTAGAGAAAGCGTTAAATTGTAAAATCCCAAGGAACATTTGTAGATATGCATTAAACCATTCACTCCTCCCAGGGTAAAGCGGAGAGGAGAAGAAGACAAAATGTGTAAAAATAAAAAACAGAGAGGGAGACGGCAAGGCAATGTTTAATTAGGAAGCTAATCTCATGACATCATTCCTTCTGGCCCTTATTTCATTAATGAAGCAGAAAGTAGGCCACAAACTGCAGGGAGATCTACTTATTCTTCTCTTGGGGCTCTGCTATATTTGGCTGGAGATGTTTGTATGGAAAATGCAACCTCATTCTCCATAGCCAGGTAACTTAATCACCAGGTCTGCTCATTGCTTCCCATGGCCCTGATTTAAATTCAGCCTTAACTCCTTCCCAGACAGCCAAGACTGCAGCCTGCTAATCAACCGGGCTTTGTTTATTAACGGAACGTTCTGTAACACAAATTTTATTTATTCTGTTTGTTTAAATGCATTGTAGAAGAGCTAATGAATCAATGAAAATTCAACCACGGTACGTTTTTAAGCACATTAAATAATATGCCTTGTGAAATAATAACGTATCTTTGTTTGGTAAACGTTTTTCCTACTGTATAAGAAAAGCATCATAGTAAATAAACACTGACATATCCTCCATGTATTTAAGGTATATGTACAAGAAAGCGCTGCTTCCTGAAGAAAGAGGCTAATGTATTGAAAAGTCCTGAAAAGTCAGGCTATGTATTGTATTTTTTTTTCACAAAAATAGTTGTGCATGCGTGATATATCCTTCCAGGCAGAGGTGGTAGAGTGTAATAATGCTTAAAAAAATAAAAATAAAAATTAAGTCAAGAATTAAGCTTGTGCAGACTGGACAGTAGGTGGGGCTGTTGCAAGTGCACGCAGTCATTAAGCACAGTTTGTCCCTATCGCCCTATGACTCTTTGATTCTAACTCTTTTGAGTAATACTGCAAAAGTAAATAAGGCTTTTGGTATTGCTACAGTAGCTATGTCATAGGAAATGAGGAAATGGTCTATGTAACAATGCATTTAATTGGGAGGGGGTAAAGGGGCGGGCTAGTGATGCAATTGTATCACTGTCTCCGCCCAAAGTAGGCAGTTGCGCCCAAATTACTTGTATTTCAGCCTGTATTGAATGCACTCTACGCTGCCTGACAATCACGTAAGGCCAACCCACGGATGGCAAGTCTTACACGAAGCACTGCTTCAGTGCTCTCTGCAGGGTCCTAGTGCCCTAAACATAGGGCGTCTAATGATGAGACTGCACCATGCTTGTTGTGGACAGTTCCCTGATATCCCCAAAAGCGAACACCAGGGAACTAAATCGGGACGATGGGACCAGACCTGAAAAACAAGACTGTCCCACCCAAATCGGGACGATTGGGAGGCCTGTGTAGCTTTTTAAAATTTATGTATACATTCTATGTTTATTTTTATTTTTTTTAAATACACTGTTTTTGGCTATCTTGGGGCATATTGGAGAGTTCAAAGAACTATTTCCTGTTTCCAACACAGTGGGAAGCTAGTAGCTACTCCGCAAATCAGACTCAAATTATCTGATGATGTAGCATGCTCTGTGAGACCTCAGTTTTATCAGTACCAATACAAACACAGACAGCGGTACAATGAAAGTGGAATTATACCTCTCAGTCCACCCATTGTACAGCGCTGTGGAAATTGTTGGCGCTTTATAAATAATAAGAATAACGATAATTTAGAAATCCAGGCCAAAATATTCTCCCATTCAGCTACTGTTGAAGCTCGCCTTCTTCGGGCCGCAATTTAGCAATCTGGTTTCTCGAAATGCTGCAATTAACTGTGTAGTAAAAATGCCATAGAGAGTGCCAAGTGGCTAGTTTTCTAACACACTATTTTGGTAAACAGCCTAAGAATATAAACTATTTAAAACTAACCAACATATATGCAATGTATTCATACAAAGTGATAAAGTGATGAACGGCAAAAATGTTTATGTCTCTTAGGTAAATTGATGTATTCCATTAATGTGTAAGATCGTGAATCCAAATATTATTGTAAGATCATTTTGCATGTTTCCTAATGAACTTTGCTTCTTTTGTGAATCTTGTATCCAGGCAACAATTCCTCTGTACATTACCTTCCCGGTATGGCTCATTGCTTAGCAGTTGGTGAAAGTTTGTGCAATTCCCTTCTGATCAATATCAGGCATTTTCTAAACAGGGAAAACATGATATTAACAGGAAGGAAATCAGAGGATACCTTGTAAATAAAAGGAAACAGCAAATTCCTCAAACAGAACTCGTTAGACATTAATTAACGCATTGAAAAAAAAGTGTAAACATTTGTTTTATTTACATGATACAGTAATTTGTATGTAAAGCATGCATGAGGAACTTATACATGTACAGGTATGTTTCTAATGTAAAACAAAAAAAGCACAACGTATCCATGGCTGAATTATAAAGGTAAATTAATAGCTAAAATGTTGTCACTCAAGATGAAATGAAAAGTATATTTGTGTATAGTGTGTGTATACTGAAGCAAGTGTTGGGGGTAGGTGTTTTGTGTCATGTGAAGTAGAAGGTGGGTGTGAAAAAGCAGAGATATATTTGAGCTATGTGTCAGTGCGTGTGACTGTAGAAGTGCATTTGTGTAGTGTCCGTGTGCATCAGATGCCCAAGTCCATTCACCCGGAAAAAAAAAAAAACGTGCAGAGAAGCTAGAGAGAAGCTAGGTGTCCATCACTGACACTTAAACTACTGCTGGACAAGAGAGTCTGATTTTGTCAGGACACTCTTTATTTTATTGTCCTGTCTAGTCGTCCTAATTTAGTCCCCTGGTGTTCTGCATATGGGGGCACTAGGGAACTGTCCCCAGCCAGAACACCACAATTACATCATTAGGCATGCTTCCACAAAGAGGGGGCATTGACAGTGATACCATCCCTAACCCCTATCAGGGCCAACCCTCCTATACAATGTTGGAAAGTATGTGGTGGGCTGAGTGTAATTTTGTGTGGGGGTGTGTTTAATAGTAACCCTCCTCTTGTTTACCTTTGTGCAGGGCAGGAAATATAATCCCTGGTAGTCCACTGGGTACTGCTGTCAGGATCCCTGGTGGTCAAGTGGAGGAGTGTATGGTCTGCACCTCCAGTGAGTGCAGAACACAGTACATTCCATGGTAGCCAAGCGACATTGCTCTGACCATATGGGCCAAGGCTGTGTGATAGCCCTGTACAAGCACTCCCTTGCAAACTTTAATAATTATTAAATGTATTGCCAGAATATATTAAATATTGATTTTGCAATGGGGACTGGGGGCGACCAACCTGGGCACCACCCAAAGGCGTAACTAGATACCACATGGCCCGGTGCAAAAATTGGCTAGGGCCCCCCATACGTCTACTTCCCACCCCCCACACCCCTGCCCCCCACATACACACACATACAAACACATACACACAGACACCCATACATAAAGACATACATTCAGACACACACACACACACACACACATACATACACACAGACATGTAGATACACACACATACATACACACACACATACAAACACACAGACACATACATACATACAGACATACAAACACAAACATACATTCAGACAGACACACATACAGACACACACATACACACACACAGAGACACATACATACAGACATACACACAGAGACACATACACACAGACATACAGTGACACATACATACAGACATACACAGAGACATATATGTACAGACACACACACATACACACAGAGACACATATACACAGAGACACATACATACAGACAAACATACAGACACACACGCATACACACAGAGACACATACACACAGATACACACATACATACAGACACACACACACACATACACACACATACAGATACATCCATACAGACACACATTCACTAAGACACACACATGCAAAATGTTTTAGTCACCTTACTGTTTCCTACCTTTTAGGTGCAAGTGGGTGACTTTCCCTTGGGTCTAGTGGTGGCTCAGGCTGATGGGAGAGTTCCCACTCTGACTCCCTCCTCTCTTACTCCTGCACAGCTCCCGGTGCTTGCTGGGAGGAAGTGAACGGGGCAGTTACTTCTTCCCAGTGCCTGATCTCCTCACAGGGGGCCCGGTTGCACTGTTAAAGCGCCGCAGCGCTGACTGGGCCCCTGGTAATTCTTTGCCATCGGGTGGCCCAAACAGCACTGGCACCACCCTTGGCAGGCAGAAATTGAGGGCCCAGTTGCAATAGACCACTGTAACACTGGTAGGTTTGCCACTGCAGCTGTATTATATTTAACAGAACAATCTACCATCCCATCAATTCTTTGAAATGTAATCCACAAAAATCCAAAATTGTGTAACAATCCTGTAAAAATGTTCTGAATCAAATAGCCATTTACCCTATGAGTGCCATGAATAATCCCAATGCTTCGCTAAGCCATGTGTTTGGAACACCTCAAAGGGTTAAACAAAAATGTATTTACTAAAAAGAGCTTGAATAAGACTCTTTCAAAATCCCAGAGACAATTCCATTTTCTGACATGTCCTCCATAAATAGGTCCTGCGTGATGGCAAAAATGCATTTTCTTTTTAAATATATCACTTATACAATAGGCATCAATGGACACATCTGCCGGAAATTGGCTTCATGTCAAATAAGTAACGTAAATGCATGTCTACCAGAAAGAAGTTATATATAAAAAAACAAATACATTTCATATGACAGACGTACTTCACTTTCATGTCAAGCTATTTCCTTGGCAAAGACCCAAATGGGTCCAAAACGTTGTCAGGTCACCTAGGGTGGTAGCTGAAATAAAGGCTCTCTAAACTTCAGAAGGGCATCAGATATGTGTATTATAGCATTAGGCTATCCTTAGACTGCCAGCAATATAATAATTAACATAACGCTGTATTTACCAAAGCAGTGATTGTGGAGAATTGGCAAAGGAATTGAAAATTTTGAAATAAAATGTGCAATTCCCTTATCAGAGCCAAATAATGACTAGTCTAGTGAGTAACCCACACACACACAAACACAAACTTTTAACCCTTTCAGTCTCCTGAAGGGTGCTATGAAGATCTGTAGACTGCACCGAGCAATATTATCCTTCGAGTGAAGGTATCTCCCATTACATAGCTGACTGCATCCAGACTGAACACTTCAGTGCAAAGCTGTCCTGCTAATCGAGCCTTGAAAGTGGTTAAACGAGCACTAGAGACCAGACGCATAGAAAGAAAACAGCCTTAAGCAGGGTGCCATCACTAAATACCGGGGACATGACTTATTTGAAGATCTTGGTGCTATGCAAGGCTGTGATACATTGATGTGAAATCTACTATTCCCAACATTCTAAGCCACAATTTGGATGCACATGCATTGGACAAATATTATAAGAAGATTGTTCGTATATAACTTGTAAAAAGAAATGCTTAATTTGACACGCAGGAAATGTAAGATGTATAGCATTTAATCACTAATTAGCACATTTAAAAACCAATGACAAAAATGTAGGTCAGGCCGTGACTTTAGCTGTTTACATTTTTTTTTTGCAATTTTTAGATACATTTTACAATTTGGTTTTAATATCACTATTTAGTGAGTAAACCCCAGTAGCTGAATGTATGTGACAAGCAATATTACACAATTTTGGCCGAGCGGAGCTAAGCGTTTGTAGCGGACTGTGGCACATTACCTGTGCTCTGGCCTCAACTTGCAATTAAAAGCGATTTTAACCCAGTCTACTATCCTGACCTAGACAATATTGCAGACCAGGAAAGCATGGGCAGGAAAACTTAGAAGCAGAAGCCCGACAAACCTCGGATGGGCATGAATATCAGAGACATGCTCCGACAAATTCACGAAGCATCTAGGCCAAAAAAGGTTGAGTATCTCGGGGACTGTTGCGAATCCTCGGATGAAGACCTACTTTATGAGGCAAACATTCACTTACCTGCACAGGCACCAACTCCTCGGAACACACGGAGTCCAGACTCCCAGCCTGTAACTATGGGAGCACTGAAGGATCTGCTCACAAGCCTCCAAAAGACTATCCAAGCTGATGTAGCCTCCCTCTGTGCAGACATCACTGGCCTAGTGGACAGGCTGAGCACTCTGGAGACCTCTTCAGATAGTCAGACACAGAGAATAACTGTAGTGGAGAACTTAGTGAGCGGCCTACAGCAGCAGCAATTGCTGACAGAGCAGAGATTTGCCACCTTGGAAGATCAAAGACGACATAAGAATATTGAGATAAGGGACATACCTGAGGAAATACCGGCAGCAGAGCTCCCACATCTCGTGAGACTCTTGTTGGTGGCGCTCTTAACACCCAGACAGGCCAAAAATGTAACCCTGGATGGCGTATTCCGCATTCCTAAATCGAGGAAAGCACCTGTAGCAGCACCAAGAGACTTGGTGATACGATTTCAAAGCACAAAAGACATGTCGGTGGTAATGGCGGCCCATAAAGGGACCCCCTGTACACATTTAAAAATATTGGACTATCATTTTATGCAGACATTTCCGGAAGCACACTGACATGGAGGAGATCGCTTCAACAATTCAACTTCCTTCTACGAGAACGCAACATCAGATACGCCTGGGGGTCATCCCGAATTCTCCTGCTCACACATGGAGGTTCCACCTATCCGATTTGAAAGATGCCTGAAGCGATTACTCTCTTGGAGACCCTCGGCCTACCACGAGGCTCTCTGCACCCCCTCGGACAAGGGAAGGACCCAGCAGCAACCCACCGATGGGACCCCGCAAACATCACCCCTTTCGTCCCCCAGCGGGCTGAATCAAGTACCTATGCTACAGCTACTACATGAGGCTACCCACGAACTGTCTCACCTTGACAACCTAACACGGCAGGGCTATAGATAATCCATTGTAACAGGTCTGTCCTAGTTTGTTATATCTGTTATGTTCTTTTGGTTGATTTTTCTTTTCTCATGCATACTATGTTTATCTCACCCTATCTCTCCCCATCCACACATATTTAGGCATATAATCATGTAGAGCCTCTATCTACACTGCATATTAATAATAATTAATAATTTAAGAGATTCCATCCTATGTAATAAGTGTCTATATATAGTTGACAGAATAACCTGCATTTCATATCACTCTGCCCCACCAGACCAATCCCCTCTTCTAATTTATCGCATGCACCTCCCCTGCTGCTTTCTTTGCAATAAAGGGAGGTTGCAATGAATCAGCTAGTTCTGGGGTCCGGAGGTGAAGCTTTAATTGAACTGTTCCTCTGAAACAAA
Source organism: Pelobates fuscus (assembly GCF_036172605.1). Classification (NCBI taxonomy): domain Eukaryota; kingdom Metazoa; phylum Chordata; class Amphibia; order Anura; family Pelobatidae; genus Pelobates; species Pelobates fuscus. The sequence continues at coordinate 47,850,637 of NC_086321.1, read as the reverse complement.
GGATAAAGCTGCAGTTGTTTACTAGTGGCAAATTAAGGCACTAGTAATTGGTCAGCTGTTCGTGGAGATAGCAAAGGACCCAAATTGACAATAAAGGAAAGTGGCATGCAGGCATTTCGTTGCTGCACTATATACGGCTTAATTTTTGTGATGAATGTTATTGCTGCAAGTGAATGGTACAAGCTTATTGTGTATAAATCCTGCTGCTGCTTTAAATGCTGTGCTGGGCGTTTGAAAAGTCCTTCCTCAGATTCCTACTGGAAAAAGTTTTTCATACATTACGGGCAATGTACTTTATCAGAGTAAGTGGTGCAAATCTGCAAGCTTTTACTACAGCCTGCTAATTACCAGCGTTCCCTCTAAGCAGTATCTTAAAACAAACCAGCACAGAAATTGTTAGGAAAGGAATCTGGTCATAGTAATTGTGCTATGTTTGACTTCTAACTCATTTAAATTTGTTTAGCATAGTGCTTTTATTTCTGTCTGTGTATCCCTAGCTACACCTGTCCTGACTGTGACTGACACAGCCAGCTTAAAAAAATGCTTTCATTTTCAACCAGATGTTAACTTGCCTTAGAATTTTTTTTTCTCCTGCTCTGCAAATTGATATTCCAAATTAATCAGGCTGTGTAATAAAGGAAGTTTAAACATTAGATTTCTAGTTCCAGGAAGTGTTTAGGAAGGCCGTGCAAGTCACATGCAGGGAGGTGTGGCTAGGACTGCATAAACAAAGTGAATTAACTCCTAAATGGCAGACAACTGAACAGTGAGACTGCACGGGCATGATCTATACACTAAAACTGCTTTATTGAGCTAAATTTGTGATGGTGCCTATAGTGTCTCTTTAAAATTGCCCATCCAGTGACTACACACGTCTGAGAAAATGCCACTTAAGTATACGCACCCCAGCAAATAGACACGGACCCTAAAAATAGTGGGGCAGACCTAGGCCATAGCTTAATTCAGCAACTGTAATATACAATTTGGATTTTAACATAAAATTTGCAGATGGATCCTGGCGACCCCAGGCAAAATATCCACTACTCCAGACTTAACTATAGGCACAGTTTGGCTATTTTAACCAGAATTTGAAAATCCGATTTTTTTATTTACTAGAATGCACTGTTCCGTGAATGTCCACTTCTCCACTTTCTCTTTCTCTTTCTCTCTCTCTCTCACTCTCTCTTTCTTTCTCTCTCTCTCTTTGCCTAGTTCTCATCCACAGTTCGTCTCATCCTCTTGTGTTTTTTGCTAAGCTTGCTGCAGTACTTTTCTAATCCCACTGATGTAAGGTGTTACTGGATTTTGGATGTTTGCTTTGTTCAAAAGGCCATGGATTCTCACACAGACACCGGCAGTTTGTAAGGCTTTTCCTCGACACAAAACCCTTATATAAATATCAATAAACAACCATGAAACAGGCTGCATCAGTACATACCCACATTTCCCTCTTGCTATCCAGAGACATCTGTATTTCTATGGCAATGTAAAAATCCAGGTAGTTGATGGCTTTTACCTGTTCAGACTTGTCATGTCACCTCCTATAGACTGTAAGCTTGTTTGAGCAGGGTCCTCTTCAACCTATCGTTCCTGTAAGTTTTCTTGTAATTGTCCTATTTATAGTTAAATCCCCCCTCTCATCATATTGTAAAGCGCTGCGGAATCTGTTGGCGCAATATAAATGGCAATAATAATAATAATAATAATAATAATAATAACTTTACAGTGCTTCATACAAGTTCTTCCTGACTGCTCTGTCACATGTTATCAGGAGGACTTGGGCTAAATCCAGCCAGAACATATATTTAAAATAGGTGGCATACATGAATAGCATTGCAGCACTGAATAACAATTTTAGTTTCCAACTTAAAAAAAAAAATGTTCTTAGGGGCAACAATCATAGAGACATAAGTAAAGTCAACCCTAATATTTTAGAACCTTCCATTTATAACCAATCCGGTAAGGAAGTTTGACCTGCTTGAAGAAATGTTCTGTATAATCTATTGCCAGCTCAGTACTAACATTCGCAGCAGTTTAGAATAAATAAATTGGTTCGCTCAGGGGGAACAAGCTTAAAGTTCTTTTGTTTCCGAAATGTTTTGCAATGTAGTGGTGATGACGTTGCGTTCACCGTTAGTAGTGAAAGAGTTAAGACGCAAATAAAATGTAATATGAGCCAAGATATTTTCATTTCTTATTTCATGTTTTATTTAATTCTAATGTTACTGGGGAGAAAGGACTTTTGTATTCTGGGTCGAGCCACATGTTTAAATCCAGCTCTGAATAGCTGAATGGCTCACAATAGATCCTGCTAAGGTCAGGCAGAGGTACTTGTGTATTTGCATCGATCCGATCAGCTTTCTAACTCTGGATGTGAAAGGATAGAATTAATCAATTACATTTCCCTGGGCATGTTTTCAGAAACCCATGCCAGGTCTCAGTATTCTAAGAAAAACTTTCCACTCAATGGCTTTGCTGGGGAGGGGGAGAGGGGCTCGTTGACCAGGCCATCAAAATCAGATTTCGATTGCGCACAGGCACCCTTTCAGATCCCACGCTAGACAATCATGCTTTCTATGATGTGTACCAGTAGCAAGAAACGGCTGTCCTGCGCTACACGGCAGCACAATATGTTGGAGAAATGGGAATAAGAAGGACTTAGTGTTTTAGTAAACTAAATTGTGACTTGTGGAGAATCAATAAGATAGATACAATGTTAAGGCAACAAAGATGCTGAAGGATTCCCATAGAGATGTATAGGTATATGAGGAGATGCTGCCTGGTGCAGAAATCCGTTAATGCTTCTATACGGAGAAGTAGTGGATTAGCTGATATCAATATTAGTGTTGATCTTACCCAGGGACAGAGAAGCAGCTGTGGCAAGAAGGATAAAAGGTAAACAAATCACTTTATTTCAAAGGAACACTACAAGCATCATGCCCAGAATACCATATTGTAGTAGTTATGGTGCCAGGAGTTTAAGAAGAATACAAGCTAGGATTAAGGGGAAGGGTTTTTCAGGTATACTTCTGAGTGACTAAATTTGGGTCTAAGGTATGAGTTTGTTTAAAGGACCACTCTAGGCACCCAGACCACTTCAGCTTAATGAAGTGGTCTGGGTGCCAGGTCCAGCTAGGGTTAACTAATTGTTTTATAAACATAGCAGTTTCAGAGAAACTGCTATGTTTATCAATTAGTTAAGCCTTCCCCTATTTCCTCTAGTGGCTGTCTCACTGACAGCCGCTAGAGGCGCTTGCGTGATTCTCACTGTGAAAATCAACCGGCTGAATGCGCGCGCAGCTCTTGCCGCGCGTGCGCATTCAGCCGACGGGGAGGAACAGAGGCGGAGAGGAGGAGGAGAGCTCCCCGCCCAGCGCCGGGCGGGAGGGGGTCCCTGAGGGTGGCGGCACCCTCAGGGCACTCTAGTGCCAGGAAAATGAGTATGCTTTCCTGGCACTAGAGTGGTCCTTTAAGCTTTAGAAAAGGGTAACGTTTTGGGCTAGGGAATAGTTTCTGTAGTCCAGTCATCCTCCTTCAAGGGATAGTCCAGCCAGACTCCTATGAGTGATTGTTAAGCTGCGATAGATATTATGGAGAAGCTGGGAGGGCACAGAGTTTTTCGCCCTCTGTTGGCATTCCTGTAGATCTGGAGTGGAAGGCTTGGAGTGGTGTCCGGCAGACCCCAAGTATTTAGAGTATAGGCTGGCTGAGCATTATGTTATTGCAGTTCACACACATCTGTTATGGCCAGGTTTACCCTATCCTGATTCCTACACCATTTATTTATGTGATAAGTCGGCATCCAAGCTGAACAAAGTAGACTAACGAAGAAAAAAAAGTTTGAATTTGCGGAGTATGAGAATTTTTCAAAACCAATACTTTTTACATTAATTTTGCACCATGGTTGTCAGTATGCAAGAATGAACTATTTAGTGAATAACCCCTTGTTTTACAGTCTTTAAGGTAAACTAAACTTAAATCCTAACAGTATATTTTTAGGAATATATATATATATATATATATATATATATATATATATATTGTATTCTTAGAGATATATCATTGAATTATTGTCACTTTGATTAAATGTCTGATTTTATATCTATATATATACATATACATACTTTTTTCCCTGAGCAACTAAAATACAGAGCATTAGCCTTACTATGGTCTATGGCCCCAAAATAACTAACGTTCTGTCATGATGCGGACTTAGATCCATTGCTCTAAGGCTCCCATAGTGCTGCAATATGTTAATAACAGATAATAACATTCTCCTGGCCAATGCTAATCACACCACAAATAGAACACCCTACTTAAATCATTCTGTGGCCTGCAATCAATAACTTGACTACAAAATGAGTTGCTGACGTGGCCCATATAGTACCTCATACATCGTCACGAAGCCGGTCTGGCAATGACAAATTGTGATGTGCGACACACAAAAGGACAGAAAGGAACCGAGATCCCCTGCTAACATACAAAGTGGAAGGGGGGGGGGGGAGATATTTTAAGTTTCTAATTAAGAAGTATTGACTGTACAGCTGTAGGATGTCACTAATGGCTTTTCATTCTACCTAGTTTATGCAGCCAAAGTCAAGGCCTCGGACATCCATCATCAGCTACCAAAAAAGGGAGAATTACTGCGCTGGCCATTGCCAGAAGCACTGTAATGGATTACCCCATATTCTCATCTCGCTGCTTTAAAAAAGCACGATCCATGCACTGTTTCTAGCTAATGGGGAGGCAAACTGTCTGCTTGAGGTTAAAAAAACAGTGGGTCTAGCAGTATATCTATGGACGGCTATGAACAGAAAGAACTTTCTTAATTTAACAGTGAATGTGCGTCTCTCGGCCTGTGCTCCATTACTCAATAAATGCCGTGTCTACAAGCAGAGCCAAAACGTTAAGTCCTAATAAACTTAATACACTCATGAAAAGGACATTGATGCATGGCTGCTACTAAAATAAAAACAATTTTAGTGCTGTATTTTTTATCGTAATTAAGGTTTTTATTCTTTTTTATTAATAGATAACAGTATCAAAATTCAGGGTGAAAGAAATAAATTAATTGCAGAAAAGCAAGGAGGAGAATAATAAATACAAAAACTGGCTAAACAAAACAATAGACCTTCTAGGCTACGTCCCCTGTATCACTACAGGGGGTACAAAAAGAAAAAGAAAAAAAAGAAAAAGGAAGACTAACAAGTAAAAGAGCTAAGAAGGAAAAAGACACACTCAGTGGTACAAATCTTTGCTGCAACTATAGATAGCTTATGAGGCATTATGTATGAACATACAGACATTATTTTTTATCTGGTGGAATTTTTAGGAGACAACATTCCCGGAAAGGCTCTCAGGTTCCTAACTGTTAACCACAAGTAGGCATTATTTTTTATTTTTTTTGTTCAGCTTACTGAATGTTAAAAAAAACTGTTTATGTCTATATGCTCATATTTCATAACATGTCAGGAACATTGCAAATTAAGGAACACAGTTTAAGCATGCATGGGATAGGCATAAGGCTAACCTAACTATAAGATAAGGACAGGGACTAATGAGAGTATTTAGAAAATTGGGCAGACTAGATGGGCCGAATGCTTCTTATCTGCCGTCACATTCTATGTTTCTATATTTCTATTTAAGCCATGAAACTTTTCAAGCCTACTAATATTTGTGTTAAGCAGAATTAAAACTCACAGAAAACAATTTAAATTGTATATATGTATATAATTTGAATATGTAGGTATTCCGAAGCAACCATCGAACACAATTTTTTTTAATAAATAGCTTATTGAAATTCCCTTATGTTATCTGGTAGCAACTGTTATTGGAGCTTTGTAATTAGACCCTATTAAACAAACCCTAATACATACATATATATATATATATAATTTTGTGCATTTAATTAATCTTAGCTCCCTTCTCTTGTCTCATTCAGTTCACTGCACCCATGTTTTGCCAAAAATCAGCAAACCACTGTCATTTCATGCTGCTACACCACATCTTTAACCCCACGGCATGTTTGCTCAGTTTGGGTATACTGTAGAAGAAATAAATAAATACGCTTTTTACAAGTCTCTTGTCAAGCATAGCAGTCTCATGCTGTGCATTTTAAATGGATCTGTCTCCCAATGGAAATCAAATTGTCCTATATTTTAACATTAAAAGAGAGAGTTTTTCATAATCTTTTTGCATTTCTTTCCTCGGATGTATCACTTCAACACAGGGACATGGGGGTAGATAGCATACTTACCAACTTCCAGGAAAGACTATTCACACCTGCTGAGGTTTCCAGACTATTAAAGTCATACCTGATATTTAAATGCATATAAATATTGAAATAGGGCTTCATTTGGAGCCAAGAGCCTGATAGCTAACATATGTTTATTGCAGAATTCTTCATAAACACAATATTTACATCTCTAATAGTGAAAGTAGAGACAGTGTGCTGAACAAACCACTATCAATTTCTCATTTATCCTCCTATATAGAGAACATCTAAATATTGAAGGGATGGTTATAACTCTTAAAATGAAAGAATTCAGAGGGACACACTGGCTACCACAACAACTTCCTATAAAATAAGTTGTTATGGTGCCAGGAGGCCCCTGGGCACACTCTTACCTTAAGGGGTTAAACCATTCTTGAATGGTTTTTCAGTTTCAGGAAGAGCGGACTGCCGCCGGGCAGTGGCGCCACTGATTGGCTTAGAGGAGTCAGCGGACGCTCTCATCCAGTCATAAAACTCTTCATTTATAAAACTGTCTTGAAAGAGGTATTCAGAACTTAAATAAAGTTGTTATGGTGACTGCAGTGTCTCTTTAATAGCTGTTCTGTTTGTTGGAGAAGACATACTTTTTATGTTTAGATGGGAGAATAGAAATGGTAATAATATTGTAAGACTGCGCGAACGTTTCTCTTGTATCGCAATGAACAGGGCATCAGAGATAACAAGGGACATAGACCTGAAATTGGGATTGTTCCTACATATTCTGGACTGTCGGGAGACGTGGGATAGTGAACAGGGAGTAATGGTGAAAAATGCTGATTTAACATCCCAAGCATACAAAATTATGGTTGCAATAATGGTTTATAGTGCTGTGGAATAGGAGGCAGTAAATTGTGTATAAAAAGCTATTTTGAGGCAGAGTTCTAGATTTTTAAAATGTATTTCTACCAGCTTGACTAGTTTAACTTTATTATAGAGTTTGACCTTTACTTACAAACATTTCCAGATCCAGATTCAAAAGGAAACTTGTCAGGCTTCTTCCCTTCCCCAAAATACGCTACCATTTTACCAAATCACTAACCTGCAGGAACCTACTAATGGCACCTAAAACAAACCTACATGGTTCTGTGAAGACTAGGCTATTTGTGAAATTCACACTGCCTTAAAGTCCATTTAATAAAATAGTCACTTCTGCTGGATAGCTGTTTTTCATTTATTCCAGTCTTTCTTTTTCATTGCAAACACTCTTATGTGCAGGAAATTGATTTTTGTGCAATTGGCCCTTGTGGAAAATAGTCTTCAAAACAATGAGTATGTCATGAGTTTACTTTACTTTAATTTACAAGGAAAAAAAGAATTTTACACAAAAACCTTTTAACATGGATTAAAAGGTGTCCCGATAATGTTCCAAAGCCGTAATATTGCCTAAAGATAATCTTTCCCTTTATATGTAGGCCGAGGGACAAGAATGTCCAAGGGTATAGCAAACAATGAAAGTCTGAATACAAGAACAGCTGGAGAGTCATTGGTTGGCCTTCAAGGTTTATCTTCTTCTCAATATGGAATTGATAAATGAACCAATTGTGGGCAAAATTAAGCAAGAATGATTTCAATTATGGAATTGGTGAAGTGCCATTTGTTTAGTAATTGTGTTTCTACAGTCAGGGGCACACAATCAAATCAAGATGGACCTTCCTACTAGAATCTGCTTTATTTTTATAAATCCTCCTTTCATCCATGTAACGCAGTCCCAGCCACTGCGCCAGGACACCAAAAATCTGTTCAAGTTACAATGAAGAGTTTAGGCAGTTTGATGTCCTGATAATTACCAGTAATGTAACTTAAGCCAAAAACACCAGCTGGGTGGCAGCCTTCGTCATTTCATCTATTAACCCACCTGCTGTTGCAGAAGGAAGACTTTTCTTGTGTGGCAAGAACTAATTTATCAGCTATACGTGCATACTGAACCAGATGAGTAAATGCTGCAGGGACTGCATTAAAATAAAATAAAAAGAAAGAAAGAAAAAATTATATAAAGGACACGCATTTCACCTTGACAGTAAACATTGGTTTCATGAGGCTAAACAAAAAAAAGGAAATAATTACTTATTTGAGAGACAGGCAGATATGCACAGTTCCACGGGTGCTCAAAGAGTTAATAGCAAACTGCTGTGGATAAGATCCATAGTCTGGTGATATTTTAAATAGTACAGTTTGAATAATAGAATGCTAACTCATTTATCATGGTTTGTCTCAGTCATTATGCTGGCCATTAGGGCAGACCTTTGTGTAGGTGAAGAACCTATCATGCAAACGATTTTGTATATATATATATATACATATGTTTATGTGTGTGTGTGATAGATAGATAGATATATAGATAGATAGATAGATAGATAGAAGCCCCAAATGCTACTATCACAGCTTGGTCTACTACTGTAGAGGCAGTAGTAGTCCCAGTTGTGATAGGAGCATTCGGGTCTGTGACTCCCAAGTTGGAGAGTGGCCTCAACAGATTCCAGGTGGGACATCTGAGATCGCTGTCCAGAAGAATGCAGTTCTGGGAACAGCTAAGAACCCTGAGTCTCCAAGGCCTCTGATAGAGGATCCGAGAATGAGGAATAAATATACCACCCAGGAAGTATCAATTTAATATAAATCTTCTTGCCATTGCAAGATTCATACAAGTGGTTGGAAAATTCAGGACTGAAAGACAGCACTGAGGCACTAATCCTATCAGCCCAGGAACAGGCACTCAGCACCAGATCAATAGAATATCTGTACAGAACATGGGCTGGATTTGCATACAGGCAAGTCCAGATGGGAGGTACCACAAAGGGATGTTGAGAATCACAGGGCTAAGATCTTGTGGAACTTTCAGATTCAAAACAGACTGGAAAGTACTGACCAACCAACCTGACACTGTGGTGGTAGACAAGGAATGGAAGACTGCAGTCGTGGTGGATGTGGCAATACCCAGTGACCATAACATCAGGAAAAATAAATATGAGAATCTGAACAAATAAAAGGACTGAAATGAGAGCTAAAAAGGATGTGGAAGTTGAACGCAGTAATAGTTCCAGTTGTGATAGGAGCACTCGGGGCTGTGACCCTCAAAGTGTGGGAGCAGATTCCAGGTGGGACATCTGAGATCACTGTCCAGAAGAGTGCAGTACTAGGAACAGCTAAGATACTGCGCAAAACCCTCAGACTCCCAGGCCTGTGGCAGAGGATCCGAGAATGAGGAATACTCAAAAATATACAAATACCAACTGGAAGGGTGAGAAAGTTGATCTTTAATTTTAAATATGTATACTTTAAAAATATACATTTATGTAAGAAGTACATCTTGAAATTTGTATGGGAAGAATAGTTTAAAATAATTCTCAATACACTTTTCATGATGTAATATAACACAATCCTGTTTCACTTATCCATTGTCCTACGGAACTGTGAAGCAACTATGTGGATCAAAAGATATTCCACATACTTAGTGACATGGACATCAAACCGGCATTGCTGTAATATGAATATTATATTTTTATTATTAGTACAAAGCAATTATATTGTTATGATATTTTTAACACATGGCGAGTACTTCTTAACTTAAAGGGAACGTTATTGATTTTTAAATAAGGATTTTATTTTACTTTACAGCTGAAATTTTAAATAAACCCTTTATCCAGAATGTAACCTTTATATGCAATATTCTTTAGTTCTACATATTCTGTAGATGAACATAGCAGTTTGCCATGCCCATACGTTTAATTTTTTTGGGAAAAAAACATTCAGGGTATCCATTACCACTAAAGACTTGGTGTCATTCCTTATTTGGTAACCTCAGTAGACCCTTACAGTTCACCCTGACTTGTTCTTCTCTTATCAGGTGAGATGCAGAGGAGAGGACAGGTCAGCTAGAACTTTATCTAATGTTACTCTGTGCTTCAACATGTAGGATACAAAAGCTTTTCACGTGTCTCTGGGACAAGCAGATGAAATAGGTGCATTGCAGTAAATCTTGAATCGACATCCGAAACCCAATTCTGCTGTAGACCTGCATCATTATGAACTCAATGCTTGCTCACTGACTAACCTTGCAAATCAGTTCACGCTCAGTAAAGGAAATTGATTACTCTCCGTTGCAATTAACATCTGGTCCTGGGTCAGATCATTAGGATAATTCGTTATATGGAAATACCGAAGAAGCCAGTTACAGGGTAATCAGGTTTTTCTACCCTTCAAGTTGTAGACATATTCTTTTTTTTTTTTTTTGGGGGGCGAGGGGAGTGGGGGGGGGGGAGTTACAGGTGTGACTCTACAATTTTGTCCTAGAGAGATACAACTAATAAAATCGATTACCAGGTGTACAGGAAAACAACATACTGCTGGTGTAAAAACTAATGACTATTATAACTTTGGCAAATGTGGTATCAACTTATTGTAATATAGTTATTTAAATAGCTGTATGAGTTAATATTGGAATTGAAATCTAAGTTCTGTAATTTTAATGAATTGGTAAAATACATTGCCGACATTTTTTTTTTTTAAAAAGTGCATTTATTATGTCATACTGGCTACTATGCTCAATTTGAATGGTTCCCAAAGGGCAATAGTGAAATACACTGTATAGGAATCAAACACACATATACAAATGTTCCTTAATAGGATATTTAAAAGTAGATGCCCCAGTCTCAGCGAGGTGTATTACCCACCAAATAACATGGCATTTTTTTTTTTTATTTCACCTTATAACATCCCCTTCAGCATTGAACACATACTTTATCAGATAGATAAATTATATAATTTATTATTCTTGGAGATGTTACTGAAATATCTCTGCTGCAGCATGGCCAGCGTTGCCATCTTTCAGCAGGACAGTCCCTATTTTAGAGATCTGTCCACTGCCCAGATTCAGTTCCCTGGTGTCTCCAGGTGCTTTTCTTGGACAGCACAGAGCTATCATTAGACATGCGAGCACTGTGTGGAGGATACATGGACTATGAAGATAGTGCTTTGGCAGCTTTTTCTGCATGATCCTGTAGGTTGGGTGATGTCCAGAAGGCTGTCTGTCATCCTGGCATCATTGAAGCCAGCTTGCATACCACTTCAGTGTGTGGGTCCACCCACTTTCCAGGCAGGCCCAATATAGGCTTCATCAGTGATGCTGCACATTGGTGATCTCCCCTGAAGGTCCACCCACCTGTCCCGATTCCATGCCTTCAAATTTTAGTAGGTAAGCACCTCCATCACGATGCTGACTTTCGGGTTTATAGCCATTGCATTAGTGGCAGAACGGGGTGGCATCAAATCTATTCCTATACCAGTCCAGCATGGTGCAAACTGACTAGAGGAACAGGTGCAGCAACTATGGTATATGCACTCTAGTTGCTATAATGGAGAGCATGAGACCTGTGTGTATGAGGGTTCTCCTGATCCTTCACTATACCATTCAATTCTCGACACAGAGGGTTGTGCCAATGGAATAGCCCTCTATGCCAGAAGCAGGTTGACAAGTGAGGACTCATATACTCTTTTTTTTTTATACAGCTTTTTAAGAAATGCTGTACATTAGCTATGTTTAGAAGGTTTCCCCCCTATTGTCTAAATAAACATTGTGTCATTTTAGATTTGAGCAGCAGAACTGAACAGACTCTCAAGCCGTCTAACATTGGGATCGGTCCTGAGAGGCATCATGTTTTTTGTCACTGGCTGACACCCATAATGGGCAATCCATCCCAACAAAAAAGTAGGTTGACCCATGTAGAAAAAGGGTGATGTTTGGCCAGGCAGTCTATAGTACCTTGCAGAGAGTGCTGTCGTATGATACTCTTGCACTGTACTGCCTGATGGCAGTTCCCTGGTGTTCTCAGATGAGGGACACCAGGGAACTAAATCGGAACAGAGGAACAGGACACTGAAATCGAGCTTGTCCCAACAACATCTGGACACTAATGTTATTTTTTCTGGGTTTTTTTGTGCATGGTTAATGTATCACGGTGATTGACATAACTTTACTTACAATCAGAAGTGAGTTGCGGTCACTTGATGTTTAGTGAATAAACTAACAAGAGGCCTGCATCTTTTAACTGTTTTTCAAAATTGTATTATGCTCCTTATAGAAGTATAATGTGAAATATTTGCACAGGGTATCCAAGGGGTTATAATGTTACTCAGTATAAATGCAGTTTAAAAACTGAGAGAACCGAGAGGCAATAATCAAAGCATATACATGTGCAGAGGAGTGTAAGGAATAGGACATGCAATCTAGTGTAATCGTGAACTTCCTCACAGCAAGAGAACAACTGCATATATTATCATATACAGGGTCTACATGTCTAAGAAGTCGGTATACACCATGCTGATTCATCTTCCCAGTTCTAGCGAACAATTCATTTTAGATATGCTGTTGAGCTACAAAAAGATGCTTATGTTAGCTGGTTAGAGCAGTTGCAACATCACTGGAAATACAGGTTTAAACTTAAAAATTAGTAAGTGTACCTGGGCAAGACATCGAACAATTTATATCCACCGACCTCAAATCCTCATAGATAGTAAGCCAGGGCTCTCAAAAGTCACACGTTTGGTGGACAGCCCGGATTTTGGGGTGTTGTCCTACCTAACCGATTTAGTTATAGGTGTCCCTCATATGGAGGACACCAGGTAAGAATTTTCAGGCAGTACATCATTGTGATAAACTTTAGCAGCGATCCCTGCATGGTTCTGTTAGCAGGGGGACGGTCAGGAGGGACTGCCCATTATAGGTGTCGAGTGTGACGCAAGTTGCATCACTGGCAATGGATCATCAAAGGCATGCCCACCCATGCACATTACATGCCACCCAAAGTTGTAAGGTAAATATCTGCTTTCTATAATTGTAAAGTTCTGCAGAATATCTGGAGCTTTATAAATGCTAATAATGATATTTTGACAATTTGTCTGCATATTGACTTAGACTGCGAACTCCAAAAATGCAGTTGCATTGCATAGCTAACAGTTATTGTATCCACATTTAGAGACTGAACTAAAAGTAAGAATTAAGTAAAATGGAAATTAGAGTCTGACCTAAAAGTGACAGTTATTTAGACAGGAAATTAGAGACTGACCAAAAACTAGAGTTTCCTAGACCGGTTTTTCAAAATATTACACAGTTATAGTGGACAGTAAGCTGTAATGCACTATATATTCAATTTATTTAATCACTGTTTAGTGTCACCTTACCTTCCTTTATAAACAAGCTGTTTACAAAGTTGCTTTATAGTAGGTAATGGAATGTTGATTGGAGGTCCCTATTCCTTATTTTGAGGTCCTGTCCCACCATTTCCATTTAGTTCACTAGTGTCCCTCATCTGGGGAAGTGTCCTTTGGCAGCACATTGCAAGGGAATAATTAGACACACTTGGGCTGTGTAGAGGGCACTGGGACCATGCAGAAAAGGGATCAGCAGCACTCTCTGCATGGTCCTGTATGTTGTGGGCTGGCCGAGAAGCTGTATTTCAGCCTGGTATGCTTGATGCCAAATTGACACTATAATTTTGTAGGGACGCCCTCTTCCCAGGCAGGCCACCCATTATGGATGTCGTCAGCGAGTCAGGTTGTGTCACTAGCAATGCCACCTTGAAGGCCTGCCCACCGATCCCAGTTTCATACCTCCCAATGTTGGTTAATAATGAACTGGAAAATATACAAGCATAGAATTTCTGTGTACGTTTCTTGCAAAGAGTACAGCTAACAGTTTACAGCGAACAAAAAACCCATTTACTCCACAATACAAAAAAAAAGTTTTGGGGTAAACCCCACTCTGTAAGGTCCCTTAGATTTCAAAGTCAGTTGTAGTTGAGTAATAAAGTTCAGGAGACAGGAAGGCCGAACAATCTGGAATCAAGTCAGTCATGCCTCCATATAACAGCATGGAATGTGCTAGTATTTTACTGGGTTTTGGATTATAACTCATATTGCCCACAGCCTGTCTCTGGTACTGTAGCTTTAAACACGCCAAAAGACTTAGATCACTAAACCATTTTCTGTGTTTTTTTTTTTTTTTTTTTTTTTTAACTGCAGTCTTGCAGCAGCAACACACAGGAGGCAGGAGCTCTTACTCTCCTTTGCTCGATTTGTCGCTAAATGGAGTTCCACAGTTTATACGGCGACTATTAGTACCCTTTCTGTTAGCACAGAATGAAAATTTCCCATACAGTTTTCATTCTGCATAAATATGTTGATATCTTTTTAATGATTCTTTTACAGCATTGCCTTGAAATATATCCCAAACTCCAATTATTATAACTGTTAAACTACTCTACCACAAAAAAAAAAAAAAAAAAATAATAATAATAATTGAAAGAATTGATATGTGTTGCTATGATATGTCCTAAGATTCTAGTGGTAAAGTCAAAAGTTCTCCAACTGTCTAGCAGTATCTACACTTCACCATAAGAGGTTTTTTAGAACCCTTTGAGTACCAGTGGCCTTGGTAAAATAAGACTAGACTACAGCGCTGGCCAAAAGGTAGACCCCCCCCTTTTTTCTTTCAATTGCAACTCCCATGATGCATTGCTAGCCTTATAATATATGGCTGGTTATTTTGCGAGCATTACTCATACCAACTGTGGCTTCACTTTAATATTTTTGGATACACTTTCCAAAATGATCATAATCTCTTAGAAAAGCTGATTTATCTATATTTATCCAACATTTTGAGTTATGAGATTGGAACAGGTGGGCGTACCTGAGGCTGGCATCATCATCACCATAGCTTGCGTCACTGACATTGTCCATAATGGGGTGTGGTGTGTCATAGCAAAAAAAGTAACAGACCTGCTTGGAAAAGGGGCAGGCATGTCCACTAAACGGGCCTGTCTGGCCAGCTCCCAACCTACAAGACTTTGTAAAGAGTGAGACTGAAGCACTCTCTGTAGGGTCCTAGGACTATGTGCAGCATAAGTCCATCTAATGACAGATCCTTGGTGTCCCCAGATTCAGGATACCAGGAAACTAAAGCGAGATGTCAGGACAAGACCCCGAAATGGCTGAAATTGGAACTGTCCCTCTGAAATCGGAACTGTTAGGGGTTATCGGGACGTTTTGGAGTACCATATATTTTTTGCAGCAAGCAGATCTGTGCTACGCACACATACCCCATCTATTAGTGTCTCAAATTTTCCACCTGCGGGGTGTAAGGTGCTTGGTATCAGATATTGTTTCTGAATACTAAAATTCACATATTTTTCTTTGTTTTGTAGCAGAGCCAATCCAGAATATTATATCAGAATGATATAAAGATAGGCCAGCAAATCATGCATTTTAAGAAAATAGCAGTTCTCTAAAAGAGTGCTTGATGCATTGAATCAATGTTAATGTAGTAATGAAATTCATAAATGACTGGTTTTGCCATTGAGCTAGTCTTGACTTTGTCTTAAAGGGATACTCCAGAACCGCAAAGCAATTCAGTGCTGAAGTGCTTTATGTGTGAAGTGTGTGTCCTCTTTTTTATTTTACAAACAATGTAGATTTCAATAAAAAAGTTAACTTTCATAAATTAACCTTGTTACACCCCGCTGGCTGTCAGTCAGATAGCCAGTCCTGTTACTTCCTAGTTTGGTTTTCATTGGGGGTATATCTACTAAACAGTGTTTTTTTTTTTTTTTTTTTTTTTATTTGGACAGTGGAGTGACTCTTTAAGGCAAGGATCAATCTACTAACACAAGTTTTCTGCACAGGGTCAGTTTGATATATGGTATAAAAATGTTAGAACATTTATCTACCATTCCCAAACATATGTATGTATAAACACAAACAGATAATCTGACCCTGAACTGGAATCTTTTTTTTTTTTTTTTTTTTTTTAACAGTTTTTAGATTATTTTTCCCCATTTTTCAGTGTTGGTACTGAGTATTTCTGCTTTATTCTAATGTTTATTTTTTTTTTTTAAAGTATGCTTAACACCAAACAAGTACAATAATAGTTTTCTTTAACTTTTTTTTTTTTTTTACGTGTCACATTTGAGCTCTTATCTTGTTGGAACATCAAGTTCTGTTTTTTTGTACATTATAGACTTGGCAAAAGCACTCTGGGTAATCCTCGTTTGTTATTTCCTAATTAAAGACTCAATGCGCAGAGTAACTGCCTGAATATAGCTTGCAAACTCACAACTGTACTGACTTTGGGGCCTGATTGCTAACTAGCTATTGGAAGTAATTGTGAGACGCGAGCTTCCTGTTGGGAATACCTTCCAACTAAAGTCATATTAATTTTTAATTAAAAATGGCTTTTCCATTGAGCTTCACTGAGAGAATTTGTTCAAGCCCTTTGAATTTTCCACAGCACGGCAGGGCAGCGAAGGAACGTGATAGAATTGTCTGCTGCTTTGTAAATAGCGTATAACAAGATGTGCGTATCTGTGATCATATTAAAATTAGAAATTAGCAAAAATGTTTTGTGCACGTTTTGTAATTAGACTTGAAATTAATTTTGCTGTTTTGGGACCACAATTTTTATTCTTTTTTTATTTTAGATTTTTTGTTTTTGTTTTGGTGCTAGATGTTTAGTTTGCATTGGGATTTCATTTCAACATGTAAATGGATTTCTGAGCTTTGCAGAATAGCGATGTTGCAATATTGGTAATAATTTGGGGATACATTAAAGTTACCCCAATAAATATATACTTATGTGTTGCAATTAAATGTGGTGTAATTAACTAAGGAGATGAAGGAATCTCACATGTATGCATGTGTGCATGATTTTTTTTAACTTAAAAAGGAACATATTTAGGGGTGAGAGTAAGGATGTGGCCATGGTAGGGACAGTTCTGAGACATTTTAGGCAGTTTGCTAAAAAAATGTATGAGCTAAAATGTAATTTAGAACAAGACAAATGTATCTAACTTACACAGATTTATTTCTAAACACATGTATTGCAGTTTAAAGAATAGAATTGTTGTGAAGAAATGTCATACACTCCAACAACATGAAGCGCAGGGACATTAGGATAGAAAATTAGGTATTTGGCCCTAAAAAAGGGACTGTCCCTCCTAAATAAGAACACTTGGGAGGTATGTTTTATTGATACCAATGACCTGTGATGTAGTCATTGTGAAATCTAGCAATTTCTTCTTATTTTAATGCCAAGTTCAAAATCGCATCCTCAAAACCATTTCATAGCATAGAAAAATAAGCTAGATATTTTCCAAAAGTTTCATAAAAATTCACTTAGATACCATAATGGTTCTTATCAGGTCCAGATTGGCCATTGGGCAAATCAGGCAACTGGCTAGTAGGCAGTGATGGCCTCACAGCTATTCTGTATCCCTCACACACACACTGCATCCCTCACCTACACAACTCATGCATACTGCACCCCTGATCTCTAGATAGCCTACAGACACTACATACCGCACTCTACCAATTACACATACTACATCCCTTATTCACACAATGCCAAACACACACTATATACATAATAAACACTCTTGGTACTCCACACACACTGGATTTCCTATAGAAGTATACTGCACCACCTATACACACTACATTCCTGACACACTCTGAATTCCATATGCACAATATTAGTTTATTAAAGAAAATTTGGAAATTATGTTCATACTTATTTAATTGCTCAATGTAACAGCCAGCCTATTGTTAATGGTACATTTAAGAGTAAGGCAGTTAACATAGTCTGAGCTAGAAAGGGTTAAGGACATATTCTTAAATGTTTGTGCCTGAAAGGAGCTTTGAACCTAATATAATAAGTTGGTAGAATTGTCGTATAGTCCTTAACCCTCCTAGTCCGTCCATCTATTAATTCTATGGAGCCTGGTCTATCTGCACCCGTCACGCAACCTCAGGATGGCAAAATCCATTAGGTCCAGCTTAAGATATAGTGTAAACCAAAACAGCATTAGGTGACTTGACATATGGCAGCTGCTTTGGGATCTCAGACAGCGAGGGATATTGACCCAATGCTTTGACTGAGCATTAATCAGCCCAGGCCTCCAGTGAATCAGCTATCCTTCTGTCCATTCCGTGTTTCTAAATGTGTTGTCTATTTCCTTTTTACGTAGTTGGCATTGCTGTCCATGTAATAATTCTTAGAAAGCATTTCAAAGCTTCATCGATTTACTCTAGGAACATTTTTAAAAAAGTAAAAATTAAAAAGAGACCTACTCGAAAGATTTTTTGGTAAAATGAGAGAGTCTCAAACGTGATAAGACAATGTAGTACAGATGTATTTAGTTCAACCCTTTATTTTTGAATTGTGTTAATTTCAAACTTTAGGCCAAATTAAATTAATTAGAAAAAAGGTTTGTGGACATCTACTTCCATGCCTCGAAAAATGTTCCAAATCTGGCAGGACAGTCTTACGCTCCACCCCAGGTTAGTTCCCTGGTGTCCACCTTTTGTGGATGCAGGGGAACCGTCCCCAAAATGTGTGCTCATCATTAAATGTGCTAGGTCCATGTGCAAAACTCTTGTCATGTTTCATGGGACTGGCCAGCATGATTGGTTGTTAATCTGGCGTACTTCAAACCAGGCTTCTTTGCCCCTTTCTTGGGTGTGCTCACCCTATTTCTGAAGGACCCATTTAGACCCATTGGGTGTCCCCTTTGATGCAGGTTCCATTACGGACCTTCCCACTTTAGGCCCATCCACCTCCTATCTCTATGTTGGAAGCTATGTACTTTCACCATTACTAAAAAACCTATACAGCTTACATATCAGACTGATACCATCCACAGGAATGGTCTAGAACTAAATGCCAAAACAGGTCCACTCTACACAAGGGATAAAGCAACTCCAGCCAATCTAAATACTGTGCTTTACACCTCTCCTCTAAAACACAAGTCAGTGAGTCTCTACGCAAATTGCCATAATAATGCATGCTTTCAAGGGTTAATCCATTACAAATTTGCTTTGTGTTCAGGGTAATCATTGCAAACTTCATTAGTTGGATTCTGCAGAGTTCCTCTTGGCAGTTAGGTACAGGTCGGAGACAATTTTGTTTATTAAGGTACTGACAAGTAGGGATATTTTGGCAACATTAAGATTGATATGATTAATAACGCTATTATGCCTAGCATGGCTTGTGTGCATTAATAATTTATAATTATAAATAGCAATATTAATACCTGGGAGCCCTGATGACATCGTGCAGAGTGAATGCAGTCATTGATTGAGTTCTCCATTTCTTTTAAAACTTCGCTGTCCCTCTAGCCTTCTAGTGTGCTTTTTCTTAGCGCTGGAGGGGACAGCAAAGGAACCCACCATTCAATCTCTTAGAGGAGCAATAAGGAAATATTTTCAGTTCTAGCACAGCTAGAACTTCTTATAAGTTAAAATAATTAAGGATGGATGGATGGAGAGATAGACAGTTTCAAAGTATACACAGGGTATATGGCACCCATAGCTGAATTGATTTCTCCTTGCTGGAGGGGACAGCAAAGGAACCCACTGTTCAATCTCTTGGGAGGGCATTAAGGGTAATAGTTTGAGTCCTCCCACAGCTAGAACTTCTTATAACTTAAAATAATTAAGGATGGATGGACGGAGAGATGGATGGAGAGATAGACAGACAGAAAGATGCAAATCATACCCCGGGCATACAACACCCAGAGCTGCATTGTTTTGTGGAATTGATTGATTGTTTTTCTGTCCTCTCTACCCCCTTCACCCTCTTATGTGTCTCTACATCCCTTCCACCCCATTGTGTGTCTTATAAACCTCCATGCCAACCCCTTGTGTGTCTGTCCAATCTCCCGTTATACTGTCCCTTGTTTTTTTGTCTTTTGAGCTCCCTCCATACCTACTCTTTGCAGTTCTATACCCCATCTACAAATATTGTAGTATGGCTGAGTGGGTTTGTGGCAGAGGGTCTACATGCTCCTCTGCCTGATCTGTCATTGGAGCTTTTTTCAGTGTGCAGTGTGAGTTACCTGAGAGGCAGAATACGATGAGTATCCACTCACTCTGAATCTCGCACTGTTCTGATCTTCACTGATAGGCTATGCAGAGGTTAACCCCTTAAGGACCAAGCTTCTGGAATAAAATTGAATCATGACATGTCACACACGTCATGTGTCCTTAAGGGGTTAAAGAAAACAGCATCTTTGGAAGAAACTTGGATAAGTATTTATCACAGCAGCAGAATGAAACACACATACAAAATCCTGCTTTATCATTGCACTTCATAGAACTAAAAAAAATAAACTGCATCTCCATCGAATATCCATTATTTTGAACAGTAAGCAGGCTGGACATCTTCCTAGTATACGCCCCAAATTTGGCATCCCGAGTAGCGGGTCACTGGCTCCACCCCAAAGGGGATGAAACTGCATGCATAGGGGGCATTTATGCCAGGCTGCCTGCCAATCAAGCAGTCCAGACTACTAAGTGAAGAGCATGCAGGGAGCACTACAGGGTCCTACTGTAGCGCGAGCATGTCTAATGATGTTCTCGTGCTATACTGTTTGGAGACAAAAATCAGGATGGTTGAAAGGCTTACTCTAGGTCACTCTCATGCATACATGTCCTTTACCACATGTGGCGAAAGTAACCTCGCCACTGGGTTTTGGAGAGGCCTCCTTGCCAGCCTCTTACCCTGTGACTATGGCCCATGGGGTGTATTGCCTTTTAAAAACACTATTTGTGCATATTGGGACTAAGCACAATGCCCCTTTCAACATGTGGCGGCGGCCATCTTAAATTGTCCAGCAGTGTTTTGTCATCGAGTGTATGGAACTGTGTTGGGCATGGGACCATATGCACGGTGGGGCAAAAATAAGACTTCCAGGAAATTCCTAAATTCCTGAACCCCTGAACCGATCTGGGTGATTTTTTGATATGTTGTTCGCCCAGATCATGTGACTTTTGTGTTGTATTTTGGGGTACTTTTTGGGGTTTGTAAAAATTTATGTTTTTTTCTGTTTAGAGTTAATTGAATTAGCCCATTGTCTTTGTTAATTGTATCACAAGCAGAGGGGAGGGTTTGTGTACATTATCTGGGAGTGTATAATACTGTTTTGATTGGTTTTGTGACTTTGTGTCCTGTGCTCCACAAGGTCCACCTGGGTGGTAACCTTGTGGGGAAAACTGTATAAAAGACAATAAACCCTCAGATCTGCTGAGCTCCTGTTTTACCCTCAACATAGAGCCTCGTCTCATGTGTGGGGGAAAGGCTGCATCTACACTGGGGGATTGCTATACTCTAGTATACTCCCCATGGCTATAATCACTAAGCTCTTTTAAGAGCTTGTTCCTGCTACTCTCTCTTGGAGGAGAGGTTCACCCTCTTGAACCTGGAGCCTTGGTGGGTCCAGGGTGGGTAGAGGACGGCGAGACCCCAACCAAGCTGCGGCGGTTCGTGGGATCTGCAGTGCTTATGGTGTATGGTGCGGTGATGATGGTCCTTGGTAAGCACTAGGAGCATCGATTGGTCCGTCACACCACAGTCCAACTTGGCCACACTACAACTAGATACATATATAGTCAATTTGCCTCCTGATGTATTAAATCCATATGGCTGGATGCAAGCTGGAATTAAGTGACTTTCTTCTTCGTAAGACTCTTCCTTCTTAAGGATGAGTGGTGTCCTAAAGACATGGGATGTAAGGTATACGGACTGCTTATGGAGCAGTTGTCCTGAAAGAGAAATAGAGAGAGGAGACACTTGAGCAAATATTCATAGAGTATGCAGATAAAGAAAGACATAGATGGGTAACAAGTTGTTGAAAGCCCAGTTCCAGTTTGAATAATTCCTCCCTCCCGAGATGAAAGACATCAGATTCTGCCTATTTGAAATAGGAAAAGTAATAACTGACACATAATTTCCTTACTTGCTATTTTACATGTTTTTGCCGATTTCATTTATGGGAATAAATAATTTGCCGCCAGGAGGATGTTTGGTATGTTCCCACGGGAGGTGAAAAGGCCATCTCCGTGCTCTATACAGAAAACCGCACTCTTCATTACTTTCAAATAAATCCCTGCAATTCAGTTTCTGCAATAAATCAATCTGATCCGTTGTCAACTGTCTTATTAATGAATTATATTTTCCTATTTATCGTTATTGGTAATATGCATTTCAATTATTGCTGCATATCATGGGCACCTGACATAATAAATGATTAGTCCACTTTAGTTTGCAAAGTAAATTTAACTTCCCTTTTCACAATACATGTCATGTACACCAACAATCATTTCTGAAGCTGAAATTTACATAGAGGAAAAAGAGTCTGGACAGCGTGTCTACTTCTGACCACAGAGGCCTCTTCTGGGGGTCTACGCTCAACAGATGAAAATAAGACCCAATGGAGCTCAGCAGAATAATTTCAGTCAACTTTATCTGACCTTCTGAGATTCTAATAAGGTCAATATAATGCGTTTTCTTGCCTAAAGTTCTAAACCTAAGGAGCAGAGGTAAAGGCAGGCACACTGTGCTTCATCTAATTACTGCGTTATACAAAAATCTGATGCCGGGACATATTTAATAATTTAGAGAGTGGTAAACCTTGACAACTCAAATAAACTCTTACATGTTGAAAAATCTGCTGTGTAAGGCTAAATCTCGAATGGATGATTGGGTCACAAAATGTTATAGAAACATAAAGGCACATACAGATACATTAATATGTCTGTAGAGATTAATATATCTGTAGAGTTTCTTCGCTTCCCACCCCCCTGTTACTTCTCTCTAATCTCTCTAACCTATTTTTTTTTAAATCTATTATTATTTCTCTGTCTTGTTCTCTATGTTTCTTTGTTGTCTCTATCAGTGATGAACACTTGTTGTTTCTTATTTTGTTGTTTGTAAAATAAATGGGAAATGTTAAAGTATTGAGAAGTCTTGTTTTAATGTGTAAACTACAATATTTATTTAAACCATGTTTTTCTGATTGAGGTTTCTAATGCAGCACATATAGAAAGTAACTACTAGATGGCCCATGCTAACCTTGGTCATTATCAAAGTAGATCCCACATGGTTCCAATATAATCTAAAATGTGGACTATTACATAACACCCAAAAATCTCAATTTGTGACTCCTGTCCTGCTATCCCATGTTTCTTCTTTGGAGTCCAATGCACACCACCAGAAAAGTATCCTCACAGCACAGGTACCTGATTACCTTTGTTTCTAGTTGATTCAAGTTAAAAGGTCAAAGTGCAAAAGTCAAGGTTGAGCAGAAGCTCTGTGTCACATGTTCCTGTTTAATTATACACAAATTTTCTGTAGCATGTCAAGAGAGAGTGTGTTCAGTGCAAAGGTCACAATCCTATACAGCTAGCCTAAAATTCATTAGAAGTGGATAAAAAGGGTTTGTGAACTTCACATCACATAGATATGGTTTATTTTCTGTAGGAAGCTGCCGTATGCAACTAAATATGCTTGTCGCAGTAGCTGGTCTTCCTATGGTGACTTACTTAGGTATAACATAATATCATATGAATAAATCAACTTTATCTAGAGATTTTACCAAATTAAGTAAATTTAGTAAATCTGTGAAATCTGTGTCTATCCTACCTCCCAACTGGCATGTCCTGAGAAATAAGATGCCCTTGGTAGGAGGGTAATGGGGAGGGTCTGTGAGGCAATCCCAGTAATGGCTCTGCTTAAAGGGATGGGTCTGCCCAAATTAATGACAAGTCAACCTGGTGTGAATGCACACCACACTGTCTGCCAATCATGATTGACAGGCAGCTTGACATGTCAGGCTGCTCTGCCAGTAATTTGGCGGACTTGCCCACTTTCCGTGCTGGTCCACCCCCTTGGGGCAGAGACTTGCCTGATCCCTTTAGCCTCCCTCAGGGGAGGCAATGACATTTTGCCAGTCAGATTGCAGTTTAGCAAATAAAGCACAAAGTGCAATTTCAGAGGTAATCTAATAATTAAAGGTAGATGCAATATATGCTAGTTTATTTTACTTATTTTTGGAGTTTTTCTGTAGTTCATCATGAAAGTAGAAATTACCATCCAAGTCACTCATTAGGCTATAACTCCTACCTCTGTTACCACCTATACACAATAATGTTATTATGACTTTAGCTTTTTACTCTTCATTTCATGATTTGTTCCTGACCATCCAGTCCTAAAATATTATCAGAACTGTCAATAAGTCAACATTACAGGAATTCTGCTCTTAGAAGCTTTTATGCCAACAGATTTCTTTGCACAGAGCGGAAGGTATTAGCTGAGGGGGAAAAAAAAAGGAAATAATCAATTTTATTTGCCTAATCACATCTGTGGCATCTTTTTACTTTCCTTCAAAAAGCTTTCAATAAGAAAAAAAAGAAAAGAAATATATAATGCAGAATAAAATACACACTCCAAACTCAATTCGAGGGACAGGCCTAGGAGACTAGATGTGAATATCCAGCCATCGAAACAACCTTAAAATACAATTTGGAAAGGGCTTTTAAATTGATTAAGGGAGGCAGTCTGGTGTACGCTGACAATTGAGGTGAATGTTCTCTAGAAACAGCTGAGAATGCAGATAAACATATATATAGTGAGCAACAAAATAAAGGAATATGAGATAAAGACTCTTCCAGCATCTACATTGTCAGCCGCACACTGGCACTCGAAGGGTCAGCTGCCTACAAAGGAAATGATTGAGCTGTTGCCCATGCCGGCAAGGAAGTACATTTCAAAGTTATTTTGCTTGTTATTTTTAGCAGGTGCCTCTAAGAGTAAATACACCTTTACAGCCACAACCTTTAATGTCAGTCAATTCGCTTCCCTGATGGATCAAATCAATATGGCTGGACGCGCTCTGGAATTAAGTGACTTTCCTCCTCGTAAGACTCTTCCTGCTTAAGGGTGAGTGCAGTGTCCTGGAGGCATGGGACACATGAGAAAATTAGACACATGAGCAAATATTTATAGGGTTCCACAGATGGGGAAACACAGACATACAGACAGACAGACATACAGAGATAGATAGCGTGATTCATAGACAGGCCGCCATTCTGAAGGCGACAGGCAAAGATAGACAGACAGACAGATAGATAGATAAACAGACATATAGATAGATTGATAGATAGATAGATAGGCAGATAAATAGATGGATAGATAGTCAAGGAAAATATGACAAATCAATAAGACCCCCAATATTACTGCAAACTACAATTTTATTCAATGGGATGATGTGAGAGACACACTCTCCCCTGGGAATTCGTTGATGGAGCGGACTAGGTATGTATTTTTTTTTTGACCACAGCTAATTAATAAAGCTTTGCAAGCCAAGAATCATAACAGGAAATCAATGGTGTATGGATTCCCTTTTAGGCTTCTCAGAAGCACAGTTCCATATGCAAAGTGACAGCATAGGACACCACAGCATGCAACGTTGTTTGCATCTGTTTTACCTGTCCATCTCTCCTAGTGTACGTCACCGTATAACACCCCCAGTTTCCTCTGTGTATGATTGCTTGAATTTACCCCGCACTGGGCCAGAGTTGGTTTCAAACTGCGATTGTGACGTTACACTCATTGCTCAGGATCCATACCAGACCTTTATAAATAATGAGGGGACAATGGCAGCTCGGAAAGGGGAAAAAAAAAGTGCTGGGAAAAAAATCTCAGTTAATGGATGACAAGACTGTATTTTAATAATATTCTCGACAAACTGTGTGTGAACAAAGGGGAATATTGATGAGCCAAATGGAAATGAGCGATCTTCCATCGGACTTCAGATATACAGCATAGCAATGTATAAATCATGCCATCATTTTTATTCCCACTAGTCAAATAATGTTTTTTTTTTTTTTGTTTTTTAAATAAAAAGACTTTGTCATATTTAATAGTGCTGTCAGCCTGGCGCAATTTCAGTAGCTTCCTAATAGGAATTTATTTTTAAAACAAATCAGGTTAAAGATATGAGTATTTTTGCTCATGCCTAAGGCACTTATAGAGTTGCTATATACTACATCTTGTTTTGTTTCTGATGCGTTCCTTCAAATGCATACTTTGTACTTCTTGATTAATGTAAAGGGGATGATTCATAATGATTTTTTTTTTTAAATTGCATAATAAATGTGACATATTCCATAATTTGATTTTTGTTACAGTTCAGCATACTTAATAAAGCTCTGCGGTAGCTATTTAACCATATTAAAAAAAAAAAAAAAAAAAAAACACAATATGTGTTCACCCATTTTGTCAATGGCAGCGGCCATCTTAAATTCATGTCTTTGATTTTACGTTCTTACTTTATTTTGTCTCTCCTTTGGTGAAAGCTTATTGGTTCTTGGAGCTTTCGAAGGTAGAGTGAGAAGCAACTTTTATTTATGCATTCTACACAAATAATAGAAGAGTTATATTTATTGAATATCAAATAAAGAGAATCATTGCACCTACATTTAATAAATACATCTAATGGAGCTAACAGCTTTGTATATGTCGGACTAAAACTTAAAACTTATTTTTTCATTTATTTTTCTTTTTGCTGTAGGGCAGGAAAATAAAGGCTTTTTTCCACACAGATATGATTATAGCTTTTAAATAAGTCTCTCTCTCTCTCTCTCTCTCTCTCTCTCTCTCTCTCTCTCTCTCTCTATATATATATATATATATATATATATATATATTAGCTGTGTTTGTTCATTTAAGCCAATAAAACAGCAGGAAAAGTGATGATTCAAACACGTATCCCAATTGTGTCCTTTGATGCGCTGGCATATTCAGCAAAGAGCAGATCTGAAAT
Organism: Pelobates fuscus; assembly: GCF_036172605.1. Classification (NCBI taxonomy): domain Eukaryota; kingdom Metazoa; phylum Chordata; class Amphibia; order Anura; family Pelobatidae; genus Pelobates; species Pelobates fuscus. The sequence goes on along the minus strand of NC_086321.1, from coordinate 47,823,715 downwards.
CACAACGATTGTATACAGGATGATACCGTCATCTAAGTCGTAGACAAATATGGTGAATAAAAATATCTGTGAGAACAAGCCCACAGCTTTATTGCATCTTACGTTGGAGAGATAATTAGAAAAAAAGAACTCTTATTAAGAAAGGCGGCTCAAAGCTTTTAGACTTCTTTTGTGGTTGCTGAGACACTTACCTATATTGTAAGGTACTGCACTGTGTCTTCATCTCTCTATTGGTTGGCTTACTAGATACGACTGTGTCAGGAAGCAATTTAGAGACTGTTTTTATGGAGTAATAGGAGCTGTTAGTCACATAGATACAGTATCATAATGACAGTAGCATCCAGCAATTTACTTCTGTAAATTATTCCTCTAAATCACTTCCATTAAACTCAGTGTTTCCCAACTAAAGTCATGCAGAGCAAAATCTGTATAGCGATTGTCTCTTATTAATATTACTTCTTGATTTTCTATAAAAAAAAAATATTATTGACATTTTTAACCCATTTAGTATTAAAAGCTTAATATAAGCTATTGTCCTTAATTTAAGCTATCCTTTCCACGGCTGTGTGTAAAGTCTCTATTCATAAAGTGTCAGTGGATGAACGTGTGTCCTTTGCACAGTTCTGTTAATGATCAGGTCAATTGTAGCTCCTCGGTGTTGAGAAATCATTTTAAAACTGATTGGTGTGGATTTGGCAATGCTTGCAAAGTCATATTCATGTATTGTTATTTACCAGAGAAATTATTTTTTTCTTAATCTCACCATGGTTGATTTCTAATTTGTTGAGCTGAAATAGTAACTGTTTTGTACTGTGACATTATATGTTCTTACTTTACATGCATTGTAAAAGTATTCCCAAACCCTTCTTGTTTCACAATGTTCTAATGCTTAGAAATGATAAAATATATTATATATTGAAATGTTATATTTTTGCATATGTCTACGGGGAATTTCATTTGACATTGCATGTGCATGTACACTTTATATGCAAGCATGTGCAACATTGCTTCACTTTTCACATTTGTTGTCATAGGTATGCATCTCTATATATTTATCTACCTGTCTGTCTATCTGTCTGCCACCTATCCAGAGAAGGATTAACCCCATAAGGACACAGCTTCAGAAGTAAAAGGTGCCTGCATGACAGACCATTTCCGTCATGTGTCCTTAGGAAGTCAAGAGCTCATGTGGTCCTAGGCAGGTTACCAGTGTTATGCCCCCCCCCCCCCCCTTCATTCTTCAAATAGGGATGGTTAATTGGGGCAAGCAAATTCATGGTTGCGAGGCCCCTGTCTAAAACCTGGGCCCTAGGCAACTGTCTAGGTTTGCCTTGTGGATAACCTTGCTATGCATCTATTTGTTGTTTTAATTGTATTTTAAACTTAATTATAGACCGATCATGTCATAAGTGACCGCACGCTTCTTATTGCAAAATTCAAACAATCCATTCTCAGTCTCATCTGCCACAATAGCTAAAAAAAAATCTTTATTATTCTAGACATGGAGCAGATTGAACTACCAGTCGTGTACGGAGAAAAGGACATCAGATAGCAGTTCATTTGACTCATATTGTAAGCACGGTTGCAAATGTATCCTTCTCATCTTTGTAAGATGACCTGATTGACTTGCCCAGTGAGGTATTGATCAATAACAGATCCATGGTAACATTGTATTAACAAGAGTGGCCAGGTATATTGACAGGACAGAAACCATGAGCTGTCCAGCTCCGTGATGAATTGTTACCTGGGGGATGTTTCTTATTGAGTTCACCCCTAGCAGGGCTTACTTCAAAGAGTTAATGATGATTCTGGTGAAGGATGAACACGTTTATTTCACTACAGGTTATGTTTAGCTGTAACATTTTACACCACAGTGAGATTGATTGCAGAGAAATATTACCCACATCAATCTCAGTCAACATTTGGCTCCATGGCAATTTTCTCTCTTCACCCGAGGTCGCCTTTAGACATCTTATGCTGCATTTTGGCAAGTCATGTCATCTTACTGTACTTTTTGGGAAGATTACCAAGATTCTAGCTAGGGATGATGGCCATTGCAGTATATGCCATAGACAAGTTAATGGGAAATAACCTGGCTTCAAGCATGGCACACAAATTTCTCTTAGTCTGTACTCAGCCAAGAGGGGAAGTAGCATGTAGCAGAATGCTGGATCCTGGATTGCTATAGCTTCTTGCCTTTCAAGGGGCTGTAGTGAGCTGATAAATTAATTGCAAGACTAGGGGCAAAAATGCAACACATTGCCGCTTTTCTCATTAGCAAGTTTTGCAAAATGCTGCAACTTGTCACTGATTAGTGAATACATCTGTTACCCCCTCTCAACTTTTTAGAGTGAATTAAAAAATTATACATACCAGATCCATTGAGGACTTTTGGTTCATACTGTTTAAGAACTACGACCCTGACAACGCATCAAGTATTTCAGAACCCCAAGCTGAATTTAAAGCATTTGCTGCAGGACTGAGACATGTTACATGTTCAGACATTTACATTTTAAATCCACTAACTTCATTTATTTTCTAATTACATATTTAATTCTCTCCCTTATATGTCACGCAAAGGTTTTTTAATTTACCGTATGCCTTCATTTGCAGTTTACTACTTGTAAGACTGAACTGCTTTACATTTATATTAAATTCAAACACCTTGTAAATATTTCTAATCGTATCCCTTTCCAATATATTTCTTCCAGATCGATTGGTTTATAATCTTTGTTGTTTTGAATTTTATGTAATATTTCATGTAGTATTTTCTGCATAAACCGTTTCAATAATAAAAATAGAGCCTGGTTAAAACATATACAGATTTGATAAGTACATTCAACAAATTCTGAGGCAGCGCCGATGAACAGGTTGTGATAGATGCAGACACTTGCTAATTAATGCAGGGAATGTCTGCATAGTGGGAGTACTAATTTTTGTGGTACTGTACATAGAAAGCAAGCTCTGCAATAACTAATGTGTTGAAGTCACCATTGCTGCAGAGAAACCACATAAAGCAAGTTGAGAAACAAGGCAGTATGTAGGTGTATTCTCTACATAGGCATCTCCTCACAACCACTCGCTGCTTGGTTAAAAAGCTAACCCCTTGCCTCCCAGTCTCGTTTATGCACAGCCTAAATAACTGTCTCTAGCAGATCACTGTTCCATAAAAATGCAGCCCATTCCCATATTGCACAGTATTGTTTATTGGTCGAATTATAGCTGAATTATATCATTCAGAGTGGAGACAAGAAGGTGGGCTCTAAGTATACTAACTACAGGATTTCTTTGTCTACTGCAATAAGTCTGCGATCAGGGCTGATCTTGTTTGCCACTAAACACGGTAATTGGTCTAATCTATTTGAAATTGATGGTCTGATGGCACAGCTCAAACTCACTCCTTGGAATTTATCTTGTTTTAGCTCATGCTTCTGTTGTATAATCGTCACTCTCTGATTGGCTGATTCTTCCATCGACAATCAGAAAGAACAGTAAAACAATCAGCTGACATTCTACAGGAAGAAAGGTGTTACGGTCCATTCCAATGGGGCAAGTCTGTCTACCTCACTGGCTTATGTATCCATCGAGATGAAAATCTATAAGAATTTAATAGATGTAGATATATTAAACATTGTGCCATTATCTGTTAAGTCATATCAGGCACTGACAGTAATGTGGAAACATGTAAGTCAATGATATGAATTTGAATATAGCCAATGACAGGACAAAGCTGAACAAGCCAAGTTTATTAAAAGCTTTGTATCAATACAATTAGCTTGGCTGTTTGATGCTCTTCACAATGCGTTTATTGAAACAAATACTGCTGCTGATGCCAGCAAAGATCAGTAGCAATCTATGTTGTGCTTTCTCACTGGCGTGTGTCCTGGGCCTTTTTTGTTTTTTGTTTTTTTTGGCAGGTTATTTGCACGTCCGTGGAATGCACAATGTGCAATGCCTTGCAATAAGGGTAAGGAGAGATATTGGCGAAGTATGTGATCAATCGCTGAAACCTTTACTGACCCCCTTATTTCTAACAATGATTGGACAAAGCAGTGCAACACAAGGGTTCACTGAAAATGTCACCTCAAACAAAAAAAAAAAGAAGGAAAAAAACAGTATTTTTGCTCAGGCAAGCAATCAAATGAAATTTACTTTTGTTCCTTTTTTCTACACATAGGTTACGCACAATGTATAAGCACACCTGCTTGTGCAGATATGTCATGCATTCTGCATATAAGATGTGTCAGATGACAAAAAACTTATTTGGCACGTGCTATAGTTATATTATAGAGATGGCAAACCTATATGAAGGAAACCCACACATGGTAATCAGTGTCTGCTTACCTCGCTTCCATCGTCCTGAGATTTCTCTACATATTAAATGTGATGTATGATGACATCACCAGGGAAGTCGTCACAGTTAGGATGAAATCACTGAACATCAAGCAGGTTAGTGGAGGGGAATCAGACAGGTAGGGTGAACCCGATTTGGAAACAGGTTTATTTGGAAGAGTTGAGGAGAAAGTCCAGCTTTCTGATAAAGTTTGGCCACCCAAGCTAAAAAAGGTCAGCAATCACTGTTCTATGACATGCGACACTTGCTCTGATTTTTGTGTTCTAATAAACATCAAGCACTTTTAATATATATATATATATATTGATAAAATAATATAATATCCTATAATATAATAAAGCATAGGGTTATCCCTACCGCCATTACCAATTCAAAAATGTTTGACAGCCTATATCTGACAAAACGTCATGGATTTTATAACAGAGAGTAGGCTAACGTTTGGCTTGCCCTATTTTAAGGAGTGCCTAGAAAGCTGGTTTCGGTATTTGGTAAATGGTTAATTTAATGCTTGGAATATACCGTGATATATTTAATCCACTGTTTGTCTTCTTAAAAGACAAAGGTTTGAGGTACCATGGGTGGAGGATGATAAGTCACTGGTTGGACGCGATGCAGCATTTTTGGGTATGAGGTGTCAGTGAAGACCCTTGTTGGGTGGCCTGTGAAACGTTGAACTAACTGTGACATACAGTGGCCTAGTCAGTCACAGACAAGATCTTTATAGTGTTTCCCAAGGTCCACTTGAAACACTTCTGTTCTAATTAAGCAGTGCGTTGCTATTATTAAGATTCCAGGGCTGTATTGTGAGGTTAGTTTTTGCTTACTAGTCCTTTGCTATATTAGAGGTAGTAGGAACTATCCTGAAAGCAGCTGTCTTCCTAACTCTCTATAACACTAGCCAATCATTCCAGCAGGGAAGGAGTTAAGCAGTATGAACTAATGCCCGTGTTTGTTCTTTTTACTAATGGTTGAGAAGCCAAAGAAGGGTTGAACTCAGGACACTTTTTATAAAGCCCACTGAGGGTGCCAATAGTGTACCGTAGTTAGACGCCAAGATGTAATAGGCTTGTATCTGATGAATGGCCCCACTAAACATGTTATTGCAATGGTTTTTGGTGCTGTAATAATTACACAAGCTGACTTCTTGCTATATATCTTAGACGACAGGAGCTGCGATGGGCTGAACAGACAGCTTGAACTGCAGCTTGACAATAAGTGTGAGCCTGATTAATGGATTGCATGCAATTATAAGGAGGTTTGTGCGCAGGGAGCAGGGGTCTGATACACACAGCACCCTATCAGCAAATGCGCCTGAGTCATTGTGTATATTACAGAAATGTTACCATTTAGGGCAAGAGATCTCCGTTTCCACTTGAATTATGTTAGCTTCTCCTTACTGGTTCTTATGTTTGCTACTCCTTAGCAACCAGACAGTGTTTATTAAGATCTCAAATGTTCATCATTGCTTTGTCCCTATCCTTGCTTTGCCATTTCTATAGTAATATATTGTGGTATGGAAGGAGTCCAAAGAGCAATGGAAAGAGTCTAAAGAGCAGAATAACCCAGTGGTTCCTGTTGGATACCTGCTGAAAGGCCTAAATGGACAAGTCATGTGTTGATTTAAAAAAGAAAAAAAAAAAAAAAAAAACATTGGTTACACCCAGAACATTTATTATAGGACACTTTATAAGGATTGCCAGCATATGATAGAATAATTAATTTGTTTCTAAAATAGCCCCCAGGGTTCCTTACTGTAACTTCATGCATTGACATACATTTTCCGCATTTTGCATTGATATCTTAATGATCTCTTTAGAGTTTATATCTCTTAAGTTAGATTATCAACAGGGATGGGGCTGGCAAGGGGCAATTGCCCTCTGGGCCAGTATCATACATGGTTTGTGGGTAGCAGCATCACAGTGCCATTCTTCTGATGATTAAAACTAGCTGCAATTACATTGGGATGTCTGTGAGCAGGGTCCTGCAGTTGTGTGGGTTTGTGCTAAGACTGGTGGCCCTTAATTTCAAAGTTCTACAGACCTGGACTGACCCATTGGGATATTTCTTGAGAGACTGCAGTATCTAGGGATGTCACGCTATGATGAATATGTGGGATGTGGAGATGTTTGCAAGTGGCTGTGGCCAGAGATGACACATTGTTGGTAATGTAGTCACAAGTCAAACAGTTAGGAATCCACAGATTTCCTCAATGTACACAGTTCACACTGATAGAGGTTTTATGGATATATGATCACATAGTCACACCAAGCACCTCCATTTGTCAAAATCATGTGCACTGTGTGAGAAGGACCATTCATATGGAAATACATGGGCTTTGTGTAAAAAAAAGGATATTAAGTTCAGTTGTACTAGCCCCTAATGCCAACGTTTTCAAAACCTTGCTTTATTGTCAGCGTGGGTCCAGTGTGCAAGTAACAAGTTTAATAATGTCACTATGACAGTAAAACATAATACAGTACATTTAATTAAGTCTGACTCACTTACCATTAGCCAATTCATTATCATAGGCTGTAAGATGACAAGCGAATGTTGACTAAGGCCCTTAAAAATCAGAATGCTGTTTACTTTACTGATACATTAGGAAACCCACCCAACTTACCCCCTGCTCATGTCCACCAGAAATATATTTCGCAAGCCATCCACCTTTATTTTTCAGCTCATCTGCTGTTCATTCTATGTGGAGTCCTGGATTACAGAATCTCACCTCTAATACATCATTGTCTAACCTAACGGTCCCAAGCCTGCACTCAGCACAGCAAAGATATTACATACAGCAAGATGATCCAGTATTTATCACCGGGGACAGATTAATACAGAAAGAAGGTCTAGGCTTTATATCAGAATGCTGTCCCTGTTATCATCCCGATGCTTGTCATTCCTGGGGTCTGCTGGAAAGTAGTTAATGATGTTGATTAGCACACCGTGATTGGTGCTATCATTCCTTTTGCAAGGCAGGAGAATGGTCTAAAAGGAAATGAGACAGAAACTGTTAAATATATATAAACACGGTTACAACAAAGCATTATGCCAGCTGTTAACTGTGGAATAAATATATATTTTCATTTGAAAATTTAAGAGAAGAGGCTAGCTTGTTTTCTCGTTTTCTGTGTTTTCATGTTTTTAGACATTTTGGAAAAAAAATAAAAAAAGTTAATAAAATGTTAATATCCAACAAGGACTATATGGGACAATCCTGATTGTTTAATATAATTAAAACCTCTGCTGAATGCATATATTAATTATTAATATTAACATTTATTTGTACTTGTAAGAGGTGTAACAAACAAGTTCATTACATGTCAGTGTGCACCTGGGTTTTTTTTTTTTTCAAAGGAAAATTTTATCAAAAATCCAACCTTTATCATTAAAGGTATTTCTATCCATCAAGCAACCTACAACATAGGTAACATATTTGTTTTAAATGACCAACTGAACACATAAGACCCTTTTTATAATACATACACATTTCTGATGTGGTGATATGCATCGTTAAAACCTAAATATTTTTATTCAACCAGATAATGATCTATTTCAGATTGGCACATATGTGAAAAAGAATAAAATGAGGACAATTAAGCTCTGCATTAGGATGTTTCTGGGCACCCCCTTCTGTCTTCCTGTATACATGTCCTTTATCAACATTATCTGCCAAATACTATATAAACAAGTATCTGTTGCTTTAGAGAAACATTTGCTATTTCCCGACTTGCTTCAAGAACCAATGTCATTATGCATTATCTTTACCATGCACCTGCAGGAATTAAAAAAAAAAAAAAACATGTTAATTACCACTTTTAAGAAAAAAAGCTTGTGAAATGTCTTTTTCTGTTAAATAAAGGAAATTATTATGCATTTATTAGTAAATACAAAATGTTCTTAAAACTCATTCAGCCATACCTCACAACAGTCCTGGATAAGGCAATTTAATCCTACTTTTGGGTCACTGTCCTAACGTTCCATGTTTATTCTCTTTTGTAGTGCTTCTAAAAACAAAAACATATTCAAAATAATTGTAGTGCAGGTGCATCTTAAAGGGACACTACCATAGGCACCAAGACCACTTCAGCTCATTGAAGTCGTCTGAGTGCAGTGCCCCTGTCCCCTTTAGTCCTGCAACATACTGATTGGATTGAATGTGTCGCATGCTTTGGCATTACCGTCCTTCTGAAGGCACACCACAAGTGGAGAATGTCCAACCCCTCCCCAACTAAAATCTAAGAAAATTTAAGTGAACTTGAGTGAAGATGAGTTGCTGGGGCGGAATTATTGAGGAAATAAAAGAGTGTTGGCGTCAATACAATTGGTCAAAACAGTTTTAACCAATAGACCAATGGATGATGCACCAATGGACAACATATGAGATAAAATATTTATACTTAATTTGCCTATTTATAGGACACATTTGCTTATTGTTTGCATAATATAAATTAAATGAAAGGGAATGTTAAAATTCCAGCCTCCATGTTTAAATTGACATACTTGCTATGTTTTCAAATATGATGCCGTAAGATGAGGGTGGTAAAGTGCCAATGCAATAAGAGTCACCGCTTACATGTCATTATCTTGGATGCATGCCAAGTTACAGGCTGTCATTTCAAAGGCACGTTATGGCTGTCCATATGCAGAGCTATACTATAACATATGAGCTTAAACACCCTAGAATTCTGACCTTGCACATCTTGAGAGCGTTTAAACATGGGGTCATGCTGCACTTTCATTCTGTCCTCCTGAAACCATGTGTGAGTCACTCTGTCAGGTGATCAGGGCATGTCATGTGACCTGTGGCAGCTTTGATGTAGTGTGATGATATAGTGTTTCCAGTGGTGCAAGTGGTAATTAATGTAGTTCTGTAACTATCACTGAATATGAAATGTTTATTTTTGCATTTTTAAACACGGTTCAACTTGTAAGAGAAGTGCAGCTTTATATTGTGAATTGCATATTTCACACTTGCTGTTGTACAATGTAAAGCAAACAGCTGAGCGGTTGGCATTTTGGAGATGCTCATATAATGTGTACTGCTCTAGTTATCGAAAAGATCTGGGGAACAACAGCTAAGCTTCCTCTGCAGCACTCTTTCCGACTCCAGATTTGGAAAATGGAAAAGCTTGCCTGCGTTTCTCTATAGGATTATGCATCTGTGTACCCAAGGCACCTGAAACAGGGCCAGCTCAACGTACCTTCCAAAACACAGTTGATTTTACTTTTACTTCAAGGGCTTAATTAAGCAAAGGAAAATCTCATAAACATGAACACTCATTCAAAACGCTGTCACACAGGAGGCCCGACGCCAGATTTCTGTTAGGTGAGATTAGCAGAACACCACTTGGCTGGACTCACAGAAGTCCCAAGATTGAACGGTAGAGATGAACGATATTCTGTTGCCAGACACTTTTTTTGTGAGTGTATCTGTGCTTCCCTATAGAACATCTATCTTAATGGGATGACATATCACAGCATTGCAGAACTCTGTATTTATTTATTTTTTCTGTTTCTATATCGTATATCCCATGTATTTTCCCACTACTTACCCTTCCTATTTGTTTTTTAATCAGACAAAGGGCTAGTGATTTCTTGTTTTCTTTTCTTTTTTTTATTGGCGTGTGGGGGGTGGTTAGGGGGTAAATATATAGGGGTAAAAAAACAAAATGGAACTTTTTAAAAAACTTTTTTATTTTCAGTGTGTCTTAACTTCAATGCACATTATAGTGTGGATAATTGAAAGAAATAATAATAATTTGACAAATTTAGGTGAAAAATATCAAATTTTACGTATTTTTTCTCAAATTTTGGCCTAAATAACAATGCCCCATAACTTCTAATTTAATTAATAAACCTATTGTAGTGGAGCTCCGATACCACGACTAGGTTTCTTTGCTGTTCCTTTATCGAAACTATAAGAAGCGCTGTAGTGATTAAAGCCCTTTACCCACATCAACTAGACGACACAAAATTCTGGGAGTCAACTGAGTTTTATTGTGCCACACTCTGCTTTTTATGTACAGACCCCCAGCATGTGGTCTCCATAGATCTGAGAGATCTGAGAGATAATTGAGTCCAAAGCAAGATAACTCAATTATCTCTCAGTTACAGGAAGTTACACAAAATATCACAAAACACTGCAAAAACATATGAAAATTATACAGGAACCCCACAAAAGTCATATCCCCAAATAGCTTGAATATGAGCACCCAAGTTGTCAAAATAGCACTCAGATCCCTTTGGTAGAACGGAATTGGCATTCGGGTAAAGTTTTGACCGGCCGGCCACGAGGTGATATCTGAAAACTCTTCCACAAAAAATGAGTTGATGGCCTGTCTTTTTGCAGGGGCTCCTGCGTGAACACCGACGAATGCTTTTCCTGGCTTTTAGTAAGCAATTTTTCCCCCTGTTCGGTAGTTCCATTCTCCCGAATGACATTCTCCTGACTGTTCGGGAAGTTGAACAAGCATCGGTACCAGGTTCCCCGGCATTCGCGGGGTCACATAGCCGACATAGAGTTCCACACACTCGATGACCAAGTACTGCTACCTGCGTCCGTGAGACAAAATGGCCGCCACTCTTTGGTGCACGTGTACTTGTATATACGAATCGCGGCCACCCAGGGAAAGCACTTGAGGTAATTGCTCATTTTGGTTAACAGCCAAGGGTGGTCGGTGTTTGTGGGGTTATGAAAAGGGGGGACCACACATAATCTGTTCAGGAATCGAACAGAGAGGTTACAGACAGCCGAACAACATGGGAATAAATATGTTATACGAATGCATTTCGCTACACCTATAAATAGGGACAAGTAACATATCTTAGTAAACCTTTACTATCTTTTCTTTTGCACTACATATTTGCGGCATTACTAGCCTGTGTTGTTTTGCAGATGTGGTCTATATATTATTTTATTAGGCCAGCTTATAAATAATATAGTACCGCATATCTATCCACACGAGTGTTCTAAAATCTCTTCTCTTCTTGTTATTCCTCTTTCTGAAGCTGCCAAGATATGTTAGATGAATATAGGATGTATTAGACAAATTTAAATGGAAGTAATAAACATGATAATTAGGTCATCATATATACCCCCAATCAGGTGAGGATCTGGAAATTACCAGACATGTTTAAAGTTTGTAAAGTTTTTCTGACTGTGTCCTATTCATCATACCTTAGTGAATCTGTCCCATTGAGCTTTTTGATAGTTGCTCCTTTCTCCACCTTATGTTTCTTTTATCTTTCTTTTAACAAAACTTGCCACGTATCCCTGATGCTATTTTCTTGCACAGAAGCCAAAATTCATGAAACAAAATAGGTTTATCGAATCTATCTTTGCAGGAACAATCTCCACGGGGAGAAAAAAAGGCTATTTTGGAGCATTCTAGTGAATAGAACTTGCAGAAAAATAGATGACAATGCAAGAGGACAAGTCTTTGGCACCTTTACAATACAGCGCCGTCAATGCGATAGCCTTACTAACTGCCCTTATTTTTGAGGCACGTCGAGCACACAGAGAATATCAAGCCAGGAAGGTGTGAACTGAATTAATATGTAAAAACCCTCAAAATCAGAAGCTCTGTTCTCCAAGTTCCAGATGATAAGGCCAAGACAATGGAAATGTCAACCAAATATACAGAGAAAATGAGAATCTTGATTAAAGAAAAAGCAATACTTAGATCATGGGGCCATTCTCATTTCCCATACAGAAATTTCAAAGATATGCCAGCGTGTGACCTTACTGTGCATGTAAAGCCCCGGTACGCTTCTATTATATGGCTATGCTAATTAGCTGATGTGGATCGCAAACTACGCAAGTTATTCCAAAGTTTGTTTTGCAAACTAATCGAAAAAAAACCCTCAGAAAGCAGGATGCAGAAAAGGAGAATTCAGATGAGAATGTGAAAGCATTGTCCAGCAGAGGTTTATATATATATATATATATATATGACAGTGCTTCTCGAACTTGGAATTTTGAGAGGATTATATGAATATCTATATACCTCTACCTCTCTCTCTAGATATATATATAAATAAACTCCTCATGTCCTGCACTCACTGCTCCCGGTCTTGTAATGCCTTGGTGCTAATCCTGGCCATAATGTAGAATACCTTGTAGAAAAGCACTCACAGGACTTGATATGGTCCAAAAATTGTGCTTCTTTATTGGCGCAAAAATTTCAAGTAAAAAGTGTCAATGTTTCAGTCCCATTTGGACTTTTATTTATATATACACACATTGTGAAGTCAGGCTGGAGCAAGCTTGATTAACACCACAAACATTGTACCCCACAAATTCTAGAGGTTGACTTCTGTGATTGCTTGGGATTTGACTAACCCTGGTCCGAAAGAGCTACTTAAATTTAATGCAAAAGAAATACAACTGTCTATTCAAAATTAGAGGAAATCAGCCATATTTTCTGTTCATGATCAGACATAACCAATGGTATACTTTATAATATAATTTCTTGTAAATTAATGCTTATTCTTAAAGAAGAAATGTGACTTACTCATTTATGTATATAATATATCTATTATTAAGCATATAATATGTGCTTTATTTGTAGTATACAAAAATGCACTTGTTCCATTAGTGGCCTGCAAGTGAAGAAATGTGAGTGTACTCAGAAATTGTCTATTGCTTAGTTGATTTGTGTACAGCAGAGTCACTGTCCATAAAACCCTGGAGATACTACATATTTTGTAAAGGTAATTATGCTGAATTTATTTGGGACATAATTTCTCTATCAGGAAGGCTTTTCTAAGTTTTATTAGCCATGCATACATCCAGATCGTTATCGGAAAAGCATTATTTTCCAGAAAGTCTATTGGTTTCATTTAAATTATTCATCAGAATCAACGCAGCCTGGGGTGCAATGATTAGACTGAATTTGTGTAATACTTGCTAAGTGTGCCTTTTTTTTTTTTTTTGTAAACAGATAGATGGAACTATACAGTTGTTTTGTAGATCTCCATTGCAAATGGTCAATATGTAGATTATTGGTTGCTGTCCCAGTATAACTCCAAAGAAGAACCATGTAAGTTGTAGTTGATAACAGCAGAGGATCTTCAATTTGGCCAGACTTTGTGGCAGACTAAGTGGGAGATTTATCAAGGCAAAACATGTCCCATGTTGGGTGTAAAGTTCTAAATGTTGAGAGCCAGTCCAAGGTTTCCATGTAATACATATTTTATATCTCATTTTCCATGGTCTACCATGATTATGTGTAGCTTTCTGGTAATTTTTTAGAAGCATCTTATTAAAATGTGTTTCCTTCTGCCTAGGTGACATAACCTTCATTGTAATAATACAAACTGATTTAGGTAGAGCCCCCCTACCCATTAGGGTTCAAAAAGCTCAGAATTTCAAAAACATACATTAAAAGCACATGACAATAAAATACATTTTGGGGAAATGTTTTTGATGTCAGGCCGGGTTTACGGGCATAGAAAGCTCTCTGTTATTGTCACTTTAAGAGCAGATGGAACAGAAATGGAAAGACAAGAGTCTTCATGGGTCCAGAAAGCAAAACATGCATATACATGGAGGTGTACTAGCCAAATACACACAGACAAAATAAATAGTGCTGTAGTTGTGCATTGAGCAGTAAGACATTCTACAAGTGCCTACTGATCATGTGAAGTGATTGATAGTGTAGTGTAGGGGTTAAAAGTTGGTGTTAGTGAAGAGCAGTGAAGGGATCAGGAGAAGTCTTTACTGTTATGGTACAAGTACAACATGTGTCTCAATGTTGCCCACGTTAGTGTTAGCTACACTCCTAGGTGGCAGATTCTGCTCAGTAATGTAAATCCAACTAACCTTGAGCCAACCAGGGCATGTATATCCCGATTCTGCACAAGATTATTTCAACCAAACTGTATGAAAGTGAACCGTGCATTATTTCAGATCCATTATGGAGAATAAATGCATGGATGACATCACTATCTGAGCAGTAACGGCAGAAGTTGCATACATTTGCAAGATATAAATAATAGTTACTTTAACCTTTAAGATAAGGCAGTGAAGTGCTGATAGATAATAGAACTCAACGGATTTGTCCTCTCTATGCTTTCTTATGCAGTAACGTACATTTTTGACTATTTGCAAATGTTCTACTGGATTCAGTCCCATTCTTGTGAGAGAATGTTGGATATGTTGGTAATGCCAGGTGCAATACATGTACCTTTTTTATTTTCAGTATTTTGTATGTGAAAACGCCTGTGCTACCTTACGAAGGCATTCAGTATGGGTTCTCAGGCCATAATCAGGCCTTTCTGATGAAACGCACGTAAATAAGAAAGGTTACTTAATCATTTCAGATGCTTTGCTCTTCCGTCTTTACCAAGCACGTAAAATCTGCACGCGCATTCTTTATAGCCATGTTTATTTGTGTCCTAGTTTCACCAGTAATTTTGCCACTGGGTGCAAAGACAAAAACAATTCAAGCAGAGAAACTAAAAGGGCGTCTGATAGCTTCTGCCATGACTGAGAGAACAGCAGACAAATAAAAGAAAATATCGCTAAAGTTAAATGACCCCGTATTCACGTTCCCAGCGAATTGTATCTTGCCAGGGTTTACCTAATTATCTTCCTGTTTTACAATGACAATTGAATTATGGCTTTTCTGGAAACCTCGTTTTTGTGCTGTTTTCCCTTATCTTTTTTTTTTCTTTTTTTAGGCGAAGTGGTTCCAGTCAGTTTTATTACACAATTTATTGTGACTCTCTTGTGAAATGAGGAGGCTGAAGGTTTCTTCATTGCTAATTGCACTTTGTGTGTCAGCTTAGTTCCTGATGAAATATGTAAGGAGAGAAGACAAGAAGTTTGTTGGAGAGCAGAGTAGACTGAATCATTTTCATGCTATATGAGGTCATTTCACTCTTATGTTCCTTGTCCCTAATCACAGAGCCGCCGTTAAAATTAATTGTTCTTTTGGGGTGGGTACATTTTATCCAGATACTTCATCAATACAAGGTAGCATGTAGCTGAAATATTCTACAAAGTAAAAAAAAATGTACTTTGTTACTTAATTCCAGAAGTAAAACATATATTAGTGGAAAAGGTTTTGATGTTATAGAGGACATTCTAACCATACTTAGGTTATTATATGTTAAATGTTAAATTTATGTATATTGTTTACTCAAGGCACCATGACCACATAAGAGATTTGTATGTCTGTATGAGCAGCATTTCATTTCAAAATGCTGAACATACTGACTTTAACCCCTCTGCTACCACAGATGAACCTCCACCTCTGGCAGCACTATTCGGGTCTCATCAGTCAGCCTAGAATTTTAGTTCCGAGCTGGCTTATGTCAATTCTGTGCAAATTTCGATGAAGAGAGAGAGTATCACTGGTCAGCTGGTGCTCTCAGCCAATGAAGGAGTGGTGAAAGGTATTTGGCTTCTGCAGCTCTTCAGAAGCCAGATGTCATGAAACCTGCCTCACAGGATATTAAGCACACGGCAGGACATCAGAATTCCGTAAGGATTTATTTATTTTTTTACCCCACTTTCACACAATGGAACATAATTTCCATTGTTTCATAGTTTGTCGCCTATTGGGTGTATGCATTATAATAACCTTTATTTTTTTTTTTTTTAAACGCTTTATTCCATACATGAAAAATTAAAAGATTGGAATATTTCTCTATTTTTGTATGTGGATTGCTTCTTTTTTTTGTGGACCCAGGACAGAACCCTGAGGCACTCCTCTACTGCTACTACTTACTACTAGTTCCATTTACAACTACTTTCTGCACTCTATCTTTAAGCCAGTGTTCTATACGAGAACACACTTTTTTTGTCTGAATCAACTGATTTTAGTTTTACTAGTAACCTTTTGTGTGGAGCTATATCAAATGCATTAGCAAAATTCAAGTAAATCATATCTACTGGATCACCCTGATCTAAACATTTACTAACTTTTTCACAGAACACAATTAAGTTACTTTGGCATGGCCTATCTTTCATAAAACCATGTGGATTTGTTCTAATAATACTTTTGTTAAACATTAATTTATGAATATTATGCCTTAGCAGCCAGTCAACTACAGATATTACATTCAAAGGTCTGTAATTTCTGGGTCGAGCTTTTGGACCCTGTATAAATATATACACCACATTTGCTTTTCTCCAGTACTCTGGTATAATTACTGAAAGGTTTAAAAGAATGGTATAGACATTTCCACACTAAGCTCTCTAAGCATGTATGGGTGAGTACCATCTGGCCCTGGGGCTTACATTAAGTTAATTTAATTTCTGAAGCACTTTATCCTGTGGTAACCAATCGCATATTTGCTGTAAGGCTTTTGTAACAGGGATTTGCAGACAAACAGTCATAGACTCTTCTTCTGTAGATACTGAAGAAATAAACAAATTGACTGACCCTTGTACTAAGCCGCATTGGTTTTAATTTGCTTTCTGTTATATTTGTTTCCCAATAGTAAGTATTGAGAAATTTACTTTTGTGGAATTTGTTTAAACTTACCATTTATCCTCTGTGCTTTTAGAAAACGGAGTCATCCCATTGGCACCATGGTAATTTTTTCAGTTTTAGAACTTTGCCCCAAATTGTGCTTTAATTTTTAAATCAATTCCAAAACTCCCTCCTGCCTCCTAGCCCCCTACCCCCTCGCCCACCAAAAAAACAACAACATATATTTTTATTTCTCTGGTCTCTCAGCTAGAGAGCAAAATGAACTGGAGATTAGAAATCATTGTAGAGAATGAAATCACATATTTTTCAAATATTTTCATTTTTATATTTTAGGCTGGAACTTAATACTTCAACAATGTGTGCTTTTGATACTCTGTTGTCTAGACTATACATCAGAATGAGATGGAGACTAACTGATTGCAAATATTGAAATCATGCATTTTTATTTATTACAGAATGGGCCCGCTTTTGTTCAGCATTGGGATAGGAGAGTATTTTCCCAGTTTGTTTGCTCAAGCTGTTTTCTGCTCAGCATATTGATTTTATATATTTTTAACAAAGTGCTTAGCACTATCTTGTAGCACAACCTATCCATATTTATTAGGCTGGGCCAGTGAAAACAATTTCAGCCAACTGAGACAGCAAATTGTAAAAACCAATGTTTTTATTTAAAGAAATTCATATCATAACTAAGGACTCTGGCACTTTACAATGTGCATTAATTTTCATTCCATAACATATAAAAGGTGAAAGCGCATTTATGGCCAATTCACATATAGTGAAGAAGATTTTTACCAAACCCCAGGGAGCTGTAAAATACTAACTGACCACAATGTATTTACTTGAATACATTTATATCTGTGAGATGGATTCTGGGTGGTTAGAATGTATAGCGAGATGACATACTGTATGGAAGGATGATATACGTAATGTAATCGCAATGAATTTAGATATATCTGTGTGAGATACATATGCTATAAGATTTTTACTACCATATAGCCCTATCCAAGTGAAATTAGTCACAGGTGATCTCCTGTGTGCTCTAAACCAGTAGTCCCCAACCCAGTCCTCGTGGTCCACCAACAGTCCAGGATTTTTGAATTTTCCTTTTTTAGTCAAATGGAGATACGGACAAAACCTGGACTGTTGGTGGTCCATGAGGACTGGGTTGGGGACCACTGCTCTAAACCAGTGCTTCTCAACCCTCTCCTCAAGGAACACCTAACAGTCCAGGATTTACGGATTACTCAGGGTGTCTAGGGTTTTTTTTTGTTTGTTTTGAGCACCTTAGACACACTTGGGTAATCCCTAAATCCTGGACTGTTAGGTGTTCCTTGAGGAGAGGGTTGAGGAGCACTGCTCTAAACCATTATATCAAACTATATATAGATATATAGTGAGTTTAAAGTGAATTTCAAATTTAAGGGCAGAGTCGTTGAATGGATAGCAAAGCTGGATTACAGTATTTCTACGATTTGGATATTTTGACCTTAAACTTGAAATTCACTTTGCATTCTCACTTTACTGAATAACCTGATAAAGTAGCAAACAGTGGTCATACTGGCCAATTTCATATATGGTTATTTACTAAAGTAAGAAATGTCAAGAGTTTAAAGTGAATATAAAGTGAATTTTAAGTTTAAGGCCACAATAGCCAAGCTGTAAAACTTCTCCAAGTTGGCTACGCTTTCAGTTTGACTACTTTTCACTCTATTGATTAACTCTGACATATAACTACCTGTAGTCTTGACTATACTATGCTGGTGTACAGGAAGTTTGACAAAGACAGTATATGTGTCAAAACATTGTTTTTTCCAACATCCAAGCAAGGATCTACCAACTATTGCTAGACTGTTGGGGTACTTAGTGTCAGGTTGGCGGTCCAGTGACCGGGACCCCTGAGTGCCTGATGATGAGATGGGAGTCTTCAGCGTGGAGGTGGATTAGCAGGGTCTGGTGCAGGGTAACCGCACGCCCCCTGGTGTTGAGCACCAGCGTTTGTGCGGCCACAT
Organism: Pelobates fuscus; assembly: GCF_036172605.1. Lineage (NCBI taxonomy): Eukaryota > Metazoa > Chordata > Amphibia > Anura > Pelobatidae > Pelobates > Pelobates fuscus. The sequence goes on along the minus strand of NC_086321.1, from coordinate 47,804,906 downwards.
ACCAAGACTCTGAATCAGTTTATGCGGATGCCAGGAACTAGGAGCCCGGAAATAAGCAGACCTCCCAGGAGCTGAATAGGGAGGCTCTGCAGCAAGGGTGTATCCAGTACAGAAACAAGGCAAGGCTAGGATAGTCACCAAACATGAAAACAAGACAAAACTAGGAGAACCCAGAACCAGAGAAGGATAGAACGCTAAACCCAGAACATGTACACAATACATAAGGGAAACATTAACATAACATGGGCAGGACAAGACAGGACTGTACATGGACTGGGAATAAAAATAAAAGACAAGACAAGATATAATAGTCAAAACAAGACGAGACAAAATGAAGTACTATGTATGAAAACTATGGGGATTTAGTTACATTATATGATCATACATTGCATAAGTCTGCCACAACGCCAATGTACCCCATATTCGGCAGGTCCTACTCTGCCTAATGTTTGGCTAAAATAACTTATTAACTCTAACCCGAGTCAGTTGGTATCAGTACATTATTGCATTCCATGTGCAATCTGTTCTTCTGAGTCATTGAAGGCCATTGAAAATAACAAGTGTGATAACTTGCCCTATGTCATTAGACTTAGTCATTTGCTTTCAAACTATATTTTTAGGTCAAGACATTTTGTATTTTTGCAAGAATTTTATAAAACATAACAATCGATTACAAAAGTATGGTGCGTCATTATAGACCATGTAGGCATAATATCTAATGAAAAGCTAGGATTACAGGTTACAGTGTAATCTTGAATCCTGAACCAGAACAGTTGCTGCTTTTTTTTGTTTTGCTCCTTGCACACACACTTAAAGGTTTAATCGTCTTCAAAATGCCGGGTGCATTCCAGCCATTGCCAACAATTATAATACAGTTAATGAAGGCTTGCACTCACGGTCTTTTCTCCATAAAAGAATCCTTTATTTCATTCCTTTTTAAAATATGATCAACGTTTCAGCCATCAACACAGTGTTGATCCTGATGAAAGCCACATAAGATGGCTGAAACGTTGATCACATTTTAAATAGGAATGAAACAAAGGAATCTTTTATGGAGAAAAGACCGTGAGTGCAAGCCTTCATTAACTGTATTATATATATATATATATATATTTTTTTTTTTTATGTATATGTATTTTTTTTTGCGTTGCATTGCAGCCTCTGCAACTAGAACATGCGCTGTTAACTGTTGCAAAAATGTATCATATTTTGCACACTGCATTGACCTAACAGGTGGCATACGTATTAAAATCCAGTAAAAAAAACTGGAATCTGCGGGGCAAATAATTACTCTGCAGTCACATCACTTTTCTCCATTGCAATCGCCTGACAAAGAGGATGCAAAACTGTTTTGTATGGAATACATTTTTTTCCCGATATGTTAACCTTGGGTTTGTCAAGCATTCAGGCCCATTGAACCTACGCCGATCCTTTAAAATATGTCTGTCAGCTGCTGATTTTTTCTTTCTTGTGTTGCCTGGGGGGTATTCAATCTCATGAATTTGATTAAATTACTCCGCTCGCAGTATTTCTTTAATATTGCTTTTTAATATATTTATGGTAGCTTCTGTGATAAAAATACATTCTCTATTTTCTTTAAAGCTGCAAAGTCCCTTTTGGGGCACACAAAGAACCCTTATAAAAAAGAATAGAATGTTACAAGCTGCTTACTGCATGCAAATCACTTGGAAACAACATAAAACTGTATACTTTTCATTATTGTCAGTAGTGCTAGGAATAGCTGAGGTACAAATACGACAGCACAGCAAAATGGGATTTATATTGAAATATTACAGCAACTGCAGAATTCAAACATAGTGGGAGTTAACCAAAGATGCTATGCGCTCAAAGGAAGCAGATTAGAAAAGACGACTAATGCTGATGGTGTATATAATGTGTTTCAGCCAAGAGGCTGGTATTCGTACAGGCTGTTTAACCCTTCTGAGTACTAGTCTGTTGAATAAAGAATAAGGGATTGTTTTATAATTCACACAAAGACTGTTACATATCAAAAGCAGTGGTAGGGTATACTTACAAAACTGGAGCAAAGCAAAAGGCCATTCCTACTGATTGCTGTAGTTTCAGCCCCAAATTATTCTACGTAACGAACAATGAATGGGTGAAATTGGAAGTGAACTTACTTTTTCTACAAGGCACTCTTATCTTAAGGGGTTAAGCCATTCTCGAATGATTTAACCCCAAAGTTTACCACCAGTACCAATATGAAGGTCCCCCAGGCAGCATCCAGCAATGGGATTTCAGTTACAGGAAGTGTAGAGTGCCACTGGCACTGATTGTCTTAGAGCAGTCATCTGTCGCTTAAAGCCAATCATTAGCTCCCCAATGATAAAAATGGTAAGTTTCCTTTTTAGCAATGGGGAGCTACTGATTGGCTTGGGCCGCTCTAAGCCAATCAGCGGCACCCCTGCTCGGTGGCACTCTACGCTTTCTGTAACTGAAATCAAATAGCTGCATTCCACCTAACGGACCTTCAGATTGGTGCTGGAGGCAAACTTTGGGGTTAAACCATTCGAGAATGGTTTAACTCAGTTAAGTAAGAGTTCCTCGGAGGACCTCCTGGAACTAAGACGACTTCATTTAGATGAAGTTGTTATGGTGACCAGAGTGTTCCTTTAAGATCTGTGCCCACCACTTATAAAGAAGAGGATTATATAGTCATCGCCTACTCACGTCCAAAACTCTGGAACTGTGGAAAATATTATATCTTCCACATGGCTGCAGTATCTATCTACAGTCAAAGACATAACATTTGATTTTGGATCAGTTTGAACACTTATCTAAATTGTTAGCGGTGTATTTTATTTTAAATGCTCAATATCTTTTTCTGGCTTTCGTTTAAAAGCATTTCTTGTTCTTAAGACTAATATTTGTAATGGCTTGTATTAATTATGTTTTCTGCTCATTCTGTTTTTCTTACCGGCACTGGAATTGGCATTTTCCCTTATCATACCCGGCTTCACAAAATCTGTATATTAGACACCGTCAGGCTTAAAAGATATTTATGTTTTCTCATTCTTTGATTCTTGCCAGTGGAAATAAAACACAAAGGCAGTTCAATGAGTTTAGAAATACCAGGAGTGTGTATTGCTAGTTTCTTATTGGTATAAAATAACCTGGATTTTCAAAGAGGAATTCAAACTGAATTCAGATAAAACAAACACTGCAGTACTCTAAAACAGGGATGGGCAACCATCGGCACTCCAGATGTTGTGGACTACATCCCCCATAATGCTCTTGCACTCATAATGCTGGCAAAGCATTATGGGAGGTGTAGTCCAAAACATATGGAGTGCTGAAGGTTGCCTAAGCCTGCTCTAGAACATGGGTTCCCAACCCAGTCCTCAAGTTCACGATTTAAGGGTTACCCTGCTGTGTCTAACTAGTTTTTTTTTATTTATTTTTTTAAACCACCTTGGACACAAGTGAGTAATTCCTTAATCATTGACTGTTAGGGGGTACTCGAGGACTGGGTTGGGAACCATTGCTCTAGAACAATCATGGCTAAATATGCCACTCCAGAGCTTTTTGAACTATATTTCCAAGAGATATAAAATGGAGATCAGAGATGAATACAAAAAAAATGTTTTAGATTGTTACTCTATTAGACTAAATATCTGCCTCCAGTTCATTAAAACTACGATCCTGTAAATATCTGATAATGACCTCAATTTAATAAGCTTTCCAAATGATTCAATACTGTTGATACTGTTGAAACGCTTTTCTAACAATATGGAATTAGTTGGAAAATGTACTAGACCGAGGCATATATTAGAAAAATGATCAAATGATCAAATACTGGATTTACAACTGTACAGTTTTAGTTATCCTCGCCACTATTCTTAACTTGCTGGAGAATTGAAATGTGGCCAGAGGTTGAGGTTTTTGATTGTCCCTGAGCTAAATTTCAATTTGGAAATCCTAGACATAAATTAAAATGTGCAGGATGCATATAGAAACATAGAATGTGACGGCATATAAGAACCATTCAGCCCATCTAGTATGCCCAATTTTCTAAATACTTTCATTAATTTCTGACTATCTTAAAGGACCACTATAGTGCCAGGAAAATAAACTCGTTTTCCTGGCACTATAGTGTTAATAGGTACCCCCAACCCTCAGGGTCCCACTCGCCATGCCTTTCTCCAGCGCCGGGCTACCTCGGCAAGAGCCGCGCGCTCGTTCAATCAGTCCATAGGAAAGCATTTCTCAATGCTTTCCTATGGACGTCAGCGTCTTCTCACTGTGATTTTCAATGAGACAGCCACTAGAGGCTGGATTAACCCTAATGTCAACATAGCAGTTTCTCTGAAACTGCTATGTTTACAGCAGACAGGGTTAACCCTAGATGGATCTGGCACCCAGACCACTTCATTGAGCTGTCCTTTAAGTCTAGGATAGCCTTATGCCTATCCCACGCATGCTTATACTCCGTCACTGTGTTAACCTCTAAAACTTCAGCTGGAAGGCTTTTCCATGCATCCACTAACCTCTCAGTAAAGTAATAATAACTGATATTATTTTTAAATATTTGCCCCTCTAATTTAAGACTATGTCCTCTTGTTGTGGTAGTGTTTCTTCTACTGAAATGGTTACATTTTAATAACATTTCCGGTATGCGATAATTACAGTTATCTTGCGCTTCCCAAATGAGTCTGGTTTTCTCTTCCGAAAGCTAATTTACTACTTTCAACTCAACAGAGAAAAAAAATAAACTTGACAAAATAACTTCTAGAATATATTCTAAATACTCTTTTCCCCAAAACAACTGTCTCTTTTTTAACAGATTGAGGTTATCTAAGTGCAGGGTTTTTCCACTGAGATATGTGTTACTGTATTAATTTATGGAGCGATTATAAGTGTACCAGATAATTAAAGGTACATGATGGGATACCTTCACACCCAACGAACGCAGAAAGACACGAGGCAAAGTGAAGTGAGAAATGACTCTACTTAATAAAACTCAGCATCGCACAAAAGAGCTGCTTTAATTAAATAGATGTAACTCTTTAGTGAACTAACTGGTTTCCTTGTGCTGATGTTTTTAACATAGATCACTGTTGGGCAGCTCTTTAGAAGTCTGAGGACTGCAATGTAAATCATTTTAGGGGTAACAGAAGTGCACCATCACCCCTAATCCATTCAAATCCCCGTTGCATCACATTAAAAAACAAACAAACAAAAAAAAACTTGGTCCCGTCATATTACCAAAATGCATTTGATCTCATTATACAAAGAAATTGAATTTTGGCTCCTCTATTGTTCCAACCACAGAACTAATCAAAGCTGATAAGACAGTTTAGTGGTTGGCAATCTGTGTTGGTCACATTTTAGTGTAAGCTCTGTTGACAAGCTGACAGGCAGATTCTTTGCTTCTAGGGTCTTACTCTCTTGGGTGCACTTTTCTGATCGATGTTTTCATGTTTTCAGTTATTATTTTAAGCATTCTTACATTCGTTCGTGTAAGTACTCCAGCCAACCTCATTCATAATCCTGCACCACATCACATCGTTGTAGCAATTCGTATCACTGTTAGCCATAACATCTTCTCAAATAATCTCTCTGAACTGTATGAGATACCACCATTAACAATAATGTACTGCAAAATAGTTGTCTCTCCCAAGCTGTTATCCCCTAGAATAATAAAGAATTAATTACACATACTCTGATTTCTCACTACTTTGTAAATTTGACATTTTCAGATGACTTTCACATCTGAGACAATTGTTACTTGGGTGAAAAATTTCTCCTGGAAAATACTACATATGACTTGGTGTCACGAGTGCTAGTGTGGTCCAGCACGCAGAACTATGTAACGCTACATAGACAGAACAGAAAAGGATAGAACGTAAACCGGTCCTTAAAATGGCCAGACTAATACGTTAAAGACAGAGAATGGTCAAGGGATAGCCAAGGTCAAGGAAGCCAGAAATACACAATATCGTTTCACAAGCCAAGTCAGGGAAACCAGTAATCAGAATGGTCAGGAATAGCCAAGGTCAAAATACAGTGAATATCAAAAACAGGACAAGAAAACGCTCTCTTGGGAACAAGGAACAAAAACCACAACAGGCAATGAACCAGGGAACTTCAGGGATTTAAATATCCCTCCTTTGGCTGTGATTGATCAGAGGGTGTCCTCTGACCCCAGAACGTGAGTGTGCGTCGACGTCGCGCCATATTGATTAAGGGCAGGCTGCCAGGAGGATTCCCGAATTGCCGCTGAGCAGGTTAGCTCAGTTCGTCGGCACGGTCGCACCGGTCGAGTGCGACCGCACTTCGTGGCGAGCCGAGGGCTGTGACACTTGGTGTCACTTCTTATGGAATACAATTTCATCTATGCTTTATTACAGCTGAATAGCTGGACCATACCTGAATAAAAGTATATTGCCAATGTATTTATTGATCTTTTATGTCTTTATCACAATGCCAACAATAAACACTAAGCCTGTGACCGCAGTTCCACTCCAACCTTGGGAGATCATCAGTAGTGATGATCTACCAGACAACACAATGCTTCTCAAAGAGAAGCATTGTATTGAGCTTCTTCCTGAGACACAAAAACAGGAGAAGCATCCTCTCAAGTAGTTTACAACCAGACATTTTATAAAAGTTCTGATTCCAGACTTTTATAAAACGAGAAAGAGTGGATGCTTCATTATTAAAGCACATCAGCCAGCAAAAGTGCTGCATGGATTTGAAGTGTTCCTTTAAAAGTATGCTAAATGCAAAGACTAATCCCTTTTTATATCTACAAATTCTGTAAAGCAATGCATTTTCGGCACAGATTCGTGACCGTGGCCGAGTTTATCATAGTGTATTCACAGAAATATACAGGGGAAAACTCCTTATCCATGTCATGTGTGTCTCAAGCAATCACCGAGGGAGCAACTCATACATATTAATGGCAATTTCACCATATCGAGGCAGATCAGAGGGATGTCAAAGGTACGTCAGGGTCTGAATTCCCTCACACATGCCAATAAGTTATTGACTAAAACAGCTGATATCAGTATATTTGTAGACAGTGCTGCCAGCTCAAATGGGATAGTGCGGTAATGAAATGAAATGGGGGCCGGAGACTGGAGGAAATAGCATTGGACGCAGCGGGGAGATGTGATTTACACTTTGCTGTAGGATGCAAGAGAATCAGCTCCGTATAAATTCTCTGTGAAGTGTACGGCTCACAGACACATCCCTATCAAGAAATGGGCTGTGCTACCTAAACAGCGTTAGCACCATATGAATAAAAGTTTGTGCTAATTAGATTGTAAGGACATGTATAAATAAAAAGGAAAATCATAAAAAAATTAAAAAAATTATGTTAGTACAGGCAAATGGCCTCTGAAGTAGGAAAGGATTTCATGGAATGACACAAACGAGGGATGGAGAAGGCACAATTAAAATCACTTTTTTACTTGATTGGCACATATTCTAGTGAATGTCGTAGTCCAGTGCAATGATAATTTATTTATTTATGCTCTACTTACCTGTTTATACTGTCATTTTTATATTCACAGCCATTTGTCTATCATTGGTTATAGGACCACTGAAGTCACCCAGGACCGCTTCAGCTCAGTGACCCTGTCATTTAAACCCTGCAATGTAAATCTTCGCAGTCTAGTAGATATGGCAATGTTTACATTGCAGGGTTAAACACACCTCTAGTGGCTGTCTTACTGACAGCCACAAGAGGCACTCACCCCTCCAGAACCAAGTGAAACGCTGTAATTGGAGCTTAAACAAGAAGAATGTTTATTACCTTACTTTTGCGGACAACGCTATAAGAGAACCTATAATCCCAAAATTTAGCAATTGCTATTTTTGGATTATAGGTTCCTTTTAATAGTAACGGGGCTCACGCAGAAGTTCTTGTGTCTCATCTGCAGAGCAGGATTAACCATAGGGCATGGACTGTGTCTGTATGTGTGTTTGTATATATGTGTGTATGTGTGTGTGTGTCTGTGTGTATGTCTATGTGTGTGTCTGCATGTGTATCTGTTTGCATGTGTGGGGGGAGTGGGGAACATATGGGAGGAGGAAGGTAGACTTGTGGGGGGAGGGTGGCAGGGGGTAGACTTGGGGGGGGCAGGGCAATTTTCACACTGGGGCCCCGTGTTTTCTAGTTACGCCTCTGTTTGGGGGTAATTTTAATTAACAGTATTCCCTTAGGGGGGGCAGGGCAATTTTCACACCGGGGCCCCGTGGTTTCTAGTTACACCTCTGCATGGGGGTAATTTTAATTTACAGTATTCCCTATATATGGCCATAGGTCAGGGTGTAAGTAAAGATTATCATCAATCATCCAAACTCTCCCTCACTTCTATTGGGATTGGGATAGATGGAAGTTTTTATAGTATTTGCCAAATATGAACTGAGGCTATAGATCTGGAATTAGAAAACTTTGGGTAATTTTAACCTTTCTTTGAAGTATATTGAGAAATGTGCCTTCTATTTAAGTATATTCTTGGTGCAAATAAATGTTCTAATTTATAGTAGTAAGAAACTGGTGACCTAACATTTAAAAATGTTTAAAAGTCTACTTTAATGATTTCTTGTATTACACCAGTTTGAAATTCATAACAGTTAACATTAGAGGTATTGGAGCCTTAATGTAGATAGATTTGTTGTACAAGACATTCAGTGAACGCTCTAAGCATGATGTCCTGAAGCCATTTTGCAGTTTATATGACTCTAAAATATGTCTTGTATTAATTAAGTAGGGGCTCCTACGTTTTATTATTACCTTAATATCAAGTTAGATTTTTTGTCTTTCCATGTGGCATAATCAGTCATTCCAGAAGGTCTAGGGCATGCGATACAGAAATGTGTAGACAACACTCAAGTAGGATTATACAAAGAGCATGTAAAATTTAAAGTAGAAAAAAAAAAAAACAGGTGCAAAACTTGGAGACTATGTGTACAGTTGACATTGAAAACACATTCAGAAGCATTAAAAATCCCCCATTTTCAAGCCATCCTGCAGTTTGGTGCTGTTTAAACAGACCTGTCGGCTGTGCTCAATCAAAGTGATTACCTTGGGTGTCTATCTCAATCCCAGAAGAAGCGAAATATATAAAAATGTGTATAAACGTATATAATCATTAGCACCAATTCAGCCGTCTGCTGCTGGTTTGCAAGATAAATGACATTAATCAACAGGATGCCTTCAGACCTTTTGGCTAGTCATTTGTTATGCTAATTGGACCACTTTAAGAAAACTGTCAATGTGCAGAGATCTTCGACAGTCCAGACAAGTAGGTATGCTAATTACCCACCATGTGCCTTGCCCTCCCCCACCACACAACATTGTAATAGAATATTAACACAGTTCTGCCTTAATAACCTCCAAAAAGCGACTCCTGGATTGATCCCGCTGTGGCTGTTAAAAGGTCACACTGATGGAAAGATTCCCCTTGCATCTAGGATTTTGAAGCCACAGTGAAAAGAGAGCTACATCTGTTAGGGGACGAGTGCAGGGATTTCATTACCTAAGAAAGCCAATGGGAAATGGAGACCTGCTAGCCTTCTTAAGGTCATTGGTTTTTATATACGCTTACAGCTCAGATATCTCAATGCACATGATGAAACTTTCTGTTCTAGCCAGTAAGACAAAGACCAACCAGTTGCCAAGGTTTAACATGCTGTATGCCAAGTGTGAGTGGTCTTTTTTGCTACCTAAGTACTTTCTTATTGAACCATTCCTGCAGTTGTTAAATATTAAATTGTGGACAACTTGAACTTGGGTAGCGCTTGTCCACAGGCCATCTGAACTAGAGTAGACCTTATCTACAGTTAAGCTGAATTTAGAACACTGGTCACAACAGAATTTCAGTTTGCTAAGTTCTATCCACGAATGAAATACACTTTGGAAGGAACTGATCCCAACTCAGTAAACATAGTTAAATTAAAGAAACCTCATCATGAATTCAAACTCACATTGGGTCAAAAATGGTGTGTTTTATAGTATGCGTGAATACATTATCTCCCATTGAGCAAAAAATTGAATAGTTGTAGGTCACCTGAATGCAACCAATACATAGCAATGAAAAATTTACTTTGCATTTCTTACATTTGAGATAAATATATAGAAAACCAGCCCAAAGCCCAAAGTCTAGATTTTATCAATATAACCATTATCATTGGATTACGCCAAAACTCTGGTCTTCAAATCATACCCAAGTATTGTCTCATTGACAATATATTAAGTTACCAATGAGTGTTGGTATAATAAACTGTTCTATTTAACAGAACCACTGTGTTCAGAATATATTGTATCCAAACAGTTGGGGTTTAATAGGTAGGTACCTACCAATGATGCTTTCTTTATCTCTTAGAATTCAGTGAATCCAACATGCAATTTCTAGAACTGATCAGTAAAAGTCAGCAACAATTGAACAAATTACTGTATACAGTGTAACACCAGCTGACTGTGCACAACGGGGGTCATAGTCTATGGCATCTGAAAATTCTTTGTTTCATATCTCGGAAATGTTCTTGGTGTATAATCCAGTGCTAAAGTTTACTGTGCTGTGGTTTAAGATTCAATACAAATGCATATATACAACAGCCTAATGAGATCCTTAAATATTTAAGTATAGAGCAGTTACTGTCAAATGTTTGCCAGCTATACAGTATCTTGGAGACATTGCAAATGGTAACTGCTGGAAGTTGGTTTAACAAGTCTAATTAAGGCTGCTTTCTTTAATTTGAGTGCCTTGTTTAAAGCTAATATGGGCTATTCTGGAATTAGATGCAACCTGGAAGGTAATATTATGCATGATAGGAAGGCATCCGATTATTTCTTGATGATTACATTTTATTAACCTCTTCAGGGCTGATCAACGCTAATTCAGAGGTAGGGAGGGCTAGAGAGGGATAAGAAAAAGTGATTACTAGCCTACACATTTACATTTAAATAATTTAGAAGAATTTTAAGGGAAACTGAAGCTATAATATAAATTCAACTTATTCTATTATTTATTTTGTAACATTTTACACAGGTACATGAATATTTCTGTATGAAGGATAAATGCTCTCATTTATTGATGCTTCTTATATTAATTTATCAGTGCTCGTCTATGTTTAAAGAGGTCTATTTCATGCAATTTGTTACTTAATTCCGCTTTTAAAGTTCATCCCATTTTGTATAGTTTAAAATTAAGATTTTAAAGGAACTCTGTCACTCACTAATTTGTTTCTGTTAGATATATAGATACAAAAAAAAAAAATTATAGAAAATATCCCAGGTAAAATGTCTAGAAATGTATAGGTTTAAGATTGTGTTTAACTCCACCAAGATAGTTTGTCTAAATATTTCAATTATGTACAACATGTTATTAGTTATAGTTATACACCCTTACAATAAAATATGGCAAGCATTGTACCAGTTGACTAACAAAAGTTTAATAACTATGTATAGTATGGCATGCTATTACATTGTGCCTCCTCCACTACATGTTTGCTGACCACTTTTTAAATGTGTCCATGCTATCCTAGCTATATACATATAATAATAACAAAGCATTTAACCAGGAAAGGTACATTCAGATTACTCTGGTTTCCAGGTACGTCCTGGGGATGTTACATTTGCCCAACATATGATTATTAACTGTAATTATTCTATATAGCCTCCTGGCTAAAATACATGTTATTGTTACCTATGAATATCCAGTATACCTTAGTTCATAATGGAAATTTATATTCAAAGTTAATATTTGTTTATTATTATTTATGTTATACCTTTGGGGTGGTTTTCAGAGTCGCAATGTTTTTTTTGCTGAACTTGACAATTATTTTTGTTTAATTGCATATCATGCCAAGTATACATTTTGTTGATGATACAGATCTTATGTAATTTAGTACAGTAAACATATTAGGTAGGTATGACATGTATATCATATCAGAAGCATGTCCCTGTAGAGTGCTCAAACAATTAGGTCCATGAGATTGGGGTTCAGTGATTATGAGGAGGTAACAGCAATCTTCCATATTGATTACGTGTATATATACGTCAATGATTCTTAATCACCAACAAATTAAAAGAAACTACAGCTCTGAACCAATATTAAGAGTAAATACACTGTTTAAATGGATACTTAATGTATTAATCAATTCCTCAATTAATCATCCAATCAACCTGTCAATCAACCTGTATTTACACATTAACCACCCACCCTTAAGTAACAATAAACTGACACGGAAAAAAACACTTCTGTCTTTACTAACTTAACCCTACAAGTACCCAACAGTTATACAAAGTAGAAATGTTTTTGTTTTTTGTCTTACATTTTTTTACAATACCGACTCAGAGGCAGGTTTGTATTGAGCATATTCTATTGCGTTCTTGGGAGATTTATCTCCTCGTATCTGACATCACTTTCTAAGAAGTCCCTTGTTGAAGTTATTGGAGCCAGAGGGAAAAAAATGTTCTATACATGGAGTGAGGATAAACATGTGTGACATATTTTGTGTCTTTGTATTGCAAATGCATTAACCTTTTTAATAGCTGATCGGCTTGGGTATGGTGTATAAGTGGAAATCATTTGCCTGTATATATATAATTTTCTCACCTCTCCTGGGTGTTTAGATGCCTGGGAGTTATAGGGTTCTGCACAGTATATTTGCTGTTCCTAGAACTGCACTCTTCGATCTCAGATGTCCCACCTGGAATCTGTTACAGCCACTCCCCCAACATATGAGTCACCCCCCCCCGAGTGCTCCTATCACAACTGGGACTACTACTGCCTTCACTTTTCACATCCTTTCTAGTTCTTCTTTCAGTCCTTGGTATTACTCCACCTTCTGATGTTCCTTCTTCCTGACATTATAGTCACTGGGTATTGCCACATCCACCACGACTGCAGTCTTTCGTTCCTTGTGTACCACCACGATATTGGGTTGGTTGGCCAGCACTTGCTTGTCTGTCTGGATCTTGAAGTCCCACAGGATTTCCAAAGTCTGTCCTTGATAACCCCCATATCTAAAATGCTAACGCCGGGTGAAGCTAATCAGTAACACTTTAGCTGTTCCTAAACTATAAATCCCTTGATCATTACCAAAGGATTTGTTAATTATGGAGTTATGCTTTCCACTTTCTATTCCCTGGTGTAAAAAAAATATTCCATAGCAATCTAAACATAGAAGAAAATGCATCTGATGCTATAAGTGTAAAAAATAGGTTTATATTTATCATAAGGACATTTTTAATGGGAGCCTGTGATTCGATGATGATTGTAGCTAAGCAATATCCATGTCCAAATGAATACAATCCACATCTTGACCCATACTATGTAGGCCAACTAGTGTTATGTCTGTGGCATTTTGCACCCAGATACAAAGCATAATATAATCAATATTTTTTAGACATATCTTGCAATGTAATCAAAATATTTTTAAATTTGTGATTCAAAGGCCGTGCTATAAAACGTATCCCTTATAATGTACAAACCAGTGGTTTCAGTCTCCACAAAAAAAAATATGGGTAACTAGCAAGGGAAAGTAAGGTCAAGCTGATAACAGATGAAAGACTCCCGGAGCTATTCACTAAATTCAAAGAGAATTTCCTATTTAGGACTTCTTATATGCCAACAAAATGCATGGTTCTGTAGCTAAGATGTTTAGATTTGGACACCTCCTTATGTTTATATATAATGTGTTGAAATATTGTCCGTGTCCATTGACGTGTTTAGTAATATCTTACATAACCTTCATCTATAAATGGTTGGCCAAATATTGGGGTCCCCATCGAAAACACGGCACTAACGCTAATAATGAGAGAGCAAACAGATAGATCTATCATGAAAAACACAAAGCAGCAAGAACAGCTTTCAACGTCCCCTAAAGAGCAGGTAACCGATCCAGCGCTGGCCAACTTCACATCATTAATCAGCTATTAGCTGAGTTGGCGCAGTTCTGTCATCTGTCACTTAGCAATGTATGCAAATCATTCCAAATGAAACTGTCTCTGCTAGACATACCACAGCAGAGTTACAATTACACAGTTTTCCATACTAAACATGCTTTCAATAAGCAGGGAGGAACAAAGGCACTGCCCAGGAATTAGGGGTAAACCACTCTGCTTCTAGATTCATATTTAATGGGACAAGTTATTTATGTAGCTGAGAATTTTTAAAATGCAAGTGTTTTACTCTTAGAGTGCCCATGGCAAGACTAATCATGCGTGTTAATGCCTGGCCAAACTGATGGTCCCCAACATCTTAAAGAGGGGCATACCCTTAGTATCCCTAACCCTAACCACTAAACTCTAAAGTCTTCCTACCCTTAATACCATTGAATTTCTATCATGGGGTACACTGCTTGAGTCATTAAGAGCACAGGCTACAATGTGTAACAGGCTCTTTAATTCCACCCGTCATTCTCAGTGACACCATAATGAGTGTTTTTAGTGACTCAATGATGCACCATTTTTAAGACAACCTTTAAACTTCATTTGATTTTTAAATTGAATCTAGAGAGTCTCAGAGACCATGATCTTTTTTTAAATTTACATTATTTATGCCTAATATTTTTTTTTATTAAGTTTTGTTATTGATAATAGAAACTGTTTGAGGGATCAGTCATGAAGCTGGTATCAAACAATTTTGGGCTACCTATAATGCATTCAGAAGTTTTATGTCATGCCTACTTTAATAGGGTTAGTCATTACAATAAGGATATTTGCAGACTAAATCAGAATGTCAAAACTGGTGGAAAGGTTTCCTCACTTTTTCCATTTAGATTTTATTTGCAAAACTTTGGACCTAGGGACTAACTCTATGCATGAATTAAACTCCAGTCATGCCTCTGAAATTTATAGATCCTCCCCCTCCTACCCCCCTATTCACCACTATAAACTCAGAGCTTAGTGAAAAAGACTGAAATGGATATTTAAAATGGGCAATCACATCACAAAATTGGTAAATTACAAAAATCACCATGGAAAAAAAAAAAAGAGAGATTCCTAGAAACTATCTTAAAACACCTGGGCTCGGGCCAGTATTATGTACAAAGAGCACATTTATGTCAAAGCGATGAAGATGAAGCAATTGCCCTGGAAACCAAAATAATTCTCCTGTAGAATGCACATCTTTCAGAACTTTATCCCCCGAACTACTCTTTATGTCTTCCACAAAGAGTTAATGGAATTGAACGCAAATATTTTATCTCCATAACACTATGCTACTAAGAAATGCAGAGCAATGTAAATCCTGACTATCGATCATCATTTATATATATTTTCTAAGCAAATATTTCTAGATAAAAAAAATAAAAAATTTCATTACAAATCATTTCTGTTCCTAATTCCTAAGATTTGCCTTTCCATATTATTGTTTGCCCCTGTGCTGACATTGCAGATGGAAAAGGACAAAATAAATTTGCGTGGAGACGATTGCCATTGGACAGAAAGGATGAGCTCAGTCTAATTGCTATTCATACAAAATACTGATAAAGTCACTTTCAGGGTGCGGTTATTCTGAGCGGTGACAAATGACAAATGTGCCATGTTACCTTTCTGACAGCGAGAGATGACCCTTCTGTCACTCGTAGAGTTAAAAATATAATCTCACAGTGTCTTTCTTTCAACCTTCTTTTTGAAAATCTTATTACAGATATTATAAGGTATATTAAGTAAGAAAACACTATTATTGAATTATTGACTTGAACCTTCTTTATGGGACATCATTTCTGATCCAAGTGATACGTGATGATTGACTAGAGCAAATACTAAATACAACTAATATTAATAATGATTGGAGATAATGAACCCCATTTCTATTTTTTTAAATTAAAATATAAAACAATGGGTTCTGTCTTTGTGATAAAAGTAACCGTAGCATCTGTGGGTTCAGGACAGTAAAATGTTGAATCACTGGACGCTAACCTTTATTTACTTGGAATGAAGTATAGCTAATTTCATTTAGCAGAATAAAGTAAAAATGTACACGTTCATAGGAAAACCTAATCATTTTTATCTGTATAGATATACTTATAGCTTACCTACCTCTACCCTTAACCAAGTTAAGGGTGATACACAATTCAGAAAGGTTCTATTGCAAAGGCATAACTAGAAACCACAGGGCCCCCGTGTGAAAATTGCCCTGGGGCCCGCCCTGTACGTCAACCACTCTACCCCCGCCACCCTCCTCACATACGTCTATCGTCCCCCTTACATATGTTACCCGTCTCCCCACACAGGCAAACAGATACACATGTAGACACATACAGGAACACACACATACACACAAACATACAAACACACACATGCACACACAGAGACACATACATACAGACACAGACAGACATACAGACACACATACATACACACATACATGCATACATACAGACACACACAGACATACATACATACATACAGGCACACAGAAAGACATACACACAAATACAGACACACATACATACATACATACATACACACACAAAGACAGACATACACACACACACACACATACAGACACACAGACAGACACACACACAGATAGACATACAGACAGACATACACACTGACAGACATACACACACATACAGGCACACAGACACACACACTCACATACAGACACACAGACAGACACACACACACATACAGACAGACACACACACACAGATATAAAGATATACACACACAGACAGACAGACAGACACACAGGCAGACATACATACCTTTCCCTGGGGTCCAGTGGTGGCTCAGGCTGATGGGAGTTCCCACTCTGACTCCCTCTCCTTCCTCCCGCCCGGCTGACAGGGGTAGTCACTTCCTTACAGCCTCTGACATCATCAGAGGGGGCCCGGTCGCGCTGTTAAAGCACTGACCGGCCCCCTGGAATTACATAGCATCGGGTGGCCCTAGCAGAATGGGCCACCCTATGGGCCCCTTCAATGCGGCCCTGACTGTTACATCGCGCGGGCCACAGCTGCATTACTCAGCTGGCAGGACCTGCAGTCGCAGGAGTTCGCAGGTCAGCCGGGCCCCCTAAAGTGACGGGCCCGGTCTCAGCTGTGACCATTGCGACCACGTTAGTTCCGCCACTGGTTCTAATAACAGAGCTGTCTCCATGGAAACATATGGAATATTCATGCTGATTGCTCCACTTTCACACTGTGCCCTCGAACTGGTCTTTCTACAGAACCTAGGTAAAAATTATTAAAGGACTACTTCAATAGTATATATATATATATCCCTATATTATATATATCCCTCTATGTTCCTATTTTGGAATTGAAACATTTAAAAATCAAGTAAAGTCATCTGTATTCCAGCACAAGGAGGGTTTCCATTCTGGAAGATGGATTCCAAACAATAAGATACATCTCACAGAGAAGCATTGCAACACATGGCACACATGCTTCACCAACATGCTTCATTGCATTGAAACCACTGCCTCTCTCCAGAGAGCACTCACTTCCATCTTGACAGCCAACAGGAGTTACTAAGAGGAGGGAGAAAGAAAAAGAGAAAGAGAGAAATAATGAATTGCAGTGCAGTATAAATGCAGAAGTTGTATGGTAGTTTTCCATGTCACTTACTAGAAATCGATGAGAATAACAAGTCTTTCAATGCAGATGGAGGCGTGCGGTCCCTGTCTATATTCTACACATCATTACAGAGCAGACATACTAAATAGATCCCCATATGTAACATTGTAGATAAGGCGGCTCGTCTTCAGTTCACAACTTGCATACAACAAGATTTTACCTGACATTGCACGCACTGGTAGTTAGTCTTGTGCTCAAATCGGAAGGACTGCAGGCTATGGGTTTTTAAAGATTATTATTTTTTAATGTGCTTTTTTTTTTTTTAATTCAGTTTGGGATCTCATCCAAATTCATCTAACAGCAGATGGGATCTCATTAGGGTTCCAATGTAATGATAAATTGAAACAATTGAGGATTGTGATCCTGTCCGGAGTCCGCTGTGGGCAGCGCCAGGCTGATTGAGTTTCCGTTTTGCAAGTGACAAAGTAATGAGTATGTTTTGTTTTTTTCCATGGGAAGGTTTGTTACACCTTCTAACAGAACTGATTTCCTGTTAAATATCCTACTAGGTCTATAGCATCTGCCATTCAGTAGGTGCATATAGGTTTGTAATGAATCAAATTACGTGCTGTTCAACTCATCCCATGCCAGAACAGCAAGGCTTCAATCCAAAGGAATATCTCCCAACAGTTCTAGATTCGGCATTACAGTCCTAATTTGGGATTCTATTCTACCATGCTGGATTTCTTCTCAAAAACGTACAGAGTGAGAAAATCATTCGATTCACTTGTGCTCTTCAAATTCAGCTCAGGTAATTTAGCCCATATTAGTGCACTTCAATAGCTCTTTCTAAATAGGCTACCGTAAATAGGCACGTTCAATCTTCTCATGTCTGCTTACAATGTTACTGGTACGCCCTCTACCGTACTAAAAGGCATAGTGTCACACGCATGCACCCTGATTTTTGGGATGGTTTATATAAAATTCCTGGCAATATATTTGGCAATATATGGAAAACCAAATTCACAAACATTTTGACATGGGAACTTTAACATGGTTTGTTAAGCACTTTGCATAGGGTATACATCCATACCACCCAAGTGTCCCTATTTAGGAGGGACAGTCCCTATTTTGGGCCAAAATCCATCTGTCCCTCTTTTCTGTCCTAATGTCCCCATTTTAGTCTATAACAAAGCTAATGTGTGTTTCAACTACAATAACTATGTAAAAAAATCAATCTGTGTAAATAAGAAACATTGTTCTTTTATCCATTGTTCATTTTAGCTACATAAATTGTTATTAGTAGTATTAGTAACAGTCCCAACCCTAGCCACACCGAAACCCACACCTCTAAAATTAAAGTGTCTCTCTTTGTCCATTTGAAATGTTGGAAGTTGTGTACATCCTTGAACGGACTAAAGGAAGAATACATCATTGGACACCCTTTTAGACAGCTCCTATTAATTCAATATAAGAAGAGAATCCAAAGAGTTAACTGAGCAGTCACAGCTCACTGAAAAAAATATTGCTTGGATTCACTCAGCTCTCCGTTCCTGCTCATGAACAAACAGATTCGGACAAGCTCAAATTTTGTTTCCCCATCCCCAAATTGTATCTGTAGAAATGATTGGTCATCTTGCAATCATCCTTACAAGATCGATTCTATAAACACATAGTAGTGCCGAAAAAGAGATCAGAAAATAGCTGCATTCAAACAACCAGATGAAAACATATTGCGATATTGCAGTGGACTTCGTCTCTCGCCCTCTCTCATTCGAGTCTCCTAAAATACCCTTTCCTGGATGAAATTAACCTCTTCCCACGTTCACTGTTAAACTCTCCGAACATAGCGTTTTGCTTTGTCCCTCCTCTTAACAAATACAAAGAATGCTCATTGCAGACTGACAACACAGAACTCACCAACATGTACTCATCTTTGCTGAAAAAGCCAACAACCGTTCTGTATATATAAAATTGCTAGGGATTTGATTGGAACAGTAGATTGTAGGCATTAATTGCCAGCGTTCTCCTAAAGAGATACATATGGTATTTGAGGATGATGCATCTATTCTTTAATGGCAGCTGATTATAGCTTCCCACTGTTCTATCTCAATTAGTCTTAGGGGGTATAGCATCCGCCATCCCACCACATGGAGAATTAGGCTGTTGTCTGAATATGGAGGATAACATTTATCTGTTTTCTCTTTTTTTTCTAATTTATAGCCTTTGAAAGGCGTTTTTTTTTTTTCTTTTCATAATATATTTATTGATTTTTATACACATTAAGGAACACAATACGCTTACAAACATGTAAAACACTGTTCACTTGTAAACATATAATGCAGATGGAGGCATGCCAATACTATCCCGGAGAGTGAAAGCAAAATCACAATATGATAACAATTACAACATAAATATGTGCTAGAACCAATAGAAAAGAAACAAAGCAATATGATAAACAAAACAACAAAGCGAGCGTACATGCTAAACTTTGAATGTAGGTTATTAACAATGAATATATAAAAAGTCACTAAACATACATACTTTTTGCATTTTTGTGATGTCAAAGGTCACTGATTTCCATAACCTTTTCCTAACGCAAGCATTAAAAACATTTCAGAAGCAGACTTTTAGCTGGTTCAGATGGCCTCTTTATCTCTTCTGTGATTTGTTGAGGCTTTCCTATAGATCTAAACATTAAGAGACATCAAAGTGAGCGGAGGTGGGGCTTGGAGGGGTCATGCCAGTGACATAATGAGCATCAATGGTGATGCAGTGGAGATGGGTCCTACAGGATAAAGGTCAACGATAAAGTGTCAACGTGGCATGCATGCACATCAGGCTTATCCGCAGCATTTCCTATAAGAAATACCATGCTTTTTTTTTATATGTGACTTCGCTTTTAAAAGTCTTAGGGGCCATTATGTTTTTATATTAAATGTGTACAACTTTTTGTGTCAATGATCATAACAGATATCTTGATGGGAACTCTGGTAAATACAAATTATATATTTATATATATATACTGCATTCAGGAGAGCAAAACAAAATCAGAGTGTTGATTATAATGGCAACCATCATTGCAGCAAAGAGTACAATGGGGCACCAGTACTTGATGGACTGAGAACAACGACCACTTAATTTTAGAGTAAACCTTAACTCAGGGGTAGTCAACCTTCAGCACTCCAAATGTTGTGAACTAAATCTCCCATGATGCTTTGCGAGCATTATGGCTGTAACAGCATTATGGAAGATGTAGTCCACAACACCTGGAGGTTGCCTACCCCTGTCCTAACTTTAAGAACTTCCTAACCCAAGATACTACATTAAAACAGTTCTCTTATGTTGTAATGGCTATGCAATATATATATATATATATATATATATATATATATATATATACATATACATATACAAAAAATGAGTAAATCCTTGCACTCACGCTTAAAAGTCCTACTGTTATCCAGTGGTATAATTGTAGATTATGCTAGCTTTAGTGTACCTATAATCTTAATTTTATTAATGACAGGAGGCGAGTATTTGCTTAAGTCTCTCTTTACTAGAACTCCACAGCAGCACAGAAAACAACCAATCAGAAAAAAAGTTAGGTACTATAAAACTCCCCTCCCCATGCATCATTTCCTCTTTCAAGCTGCGACAAAACAGAATAAAAGGCAGAGAACATCATGGGGAAGAAACAAAGTCCTAGATACGATGAATATAACGATGTCCACCATCCAAGTGTAACCGTCAAACTAGATAGTGTAGATGGACTGTAAACTGAAACGAGAGAAAAACAAAATCGAACAGGTTGATTATCCAATGAAATGTACTCTGAATAAACATGAGGTACCCAACGTAGCAACCAAATTAACCTAATATGTAAATATCCCAACCCTACTTTTGGAAAAAAACACAGACATAGGGAACAAGCGACAGGTAGCAGAGACAACAAACAGAGTTGCATACTTACCTGATAATCTAAACTATAACCTTAAACAAGGGAGGGACAAGAATGGGTGGGAAATACTCGCCTCCTGTCATTAATAAAATTAAGATTATAGGTACACTAAAGCTAGCATAATCTACAATTTTATAACATGACAGGAGGCTTCGTATTTGCTGTTTCAACGCTCAGTTCACCAATCCAACGCTGTTTGTGTCGCTGGTAATTATTCAAGGAAATATCAGAGTAATCCTAATTGGACATTCCAAATACGATAAATGACAGCCGACGGGTCAAAGAAGATGCCAACCGACGAAGTATCTCAGATACGGAAAGAAAGCACCATCCGCCGGTAAAGCCATTGTACGTGGTGTAGCAACCTGTTTCCTAGAAGTCGGTCCATGAGCTGGTAGGCTGACCTATTAGCCACATTCCTGTAGTTGTATAACTTCGAAATCCGATCTAGGACTTAGGGTCGCGATGAGAAAAACTGACACCAAGTCTCAACTCATGACCCGTAAGGCGGCTCCTCCGATCGTGCCAGGGCCATTCGGCGATGCGGCCTTGCAGGGAGATCTCCAATCTCAAGGAATGCACCGAAGACCACCACCAAAATCGCAAAAGTAATAGAGGAGGATCTTCCGTACCTTCCTGTCCCACCCGGTGGGGTGTCTCATCCGAGCATAAATTCATAATGCAGGCGATAGTGTGGCCAAAACAGCTGCATACTAGGTGATTCCAATATTCCAAACGGACTGTGTAAACTTCGGACGCCGTAGGGGAAAGGCTCCAAAGGACGTCCATTCAGGGTTCCGAACTGAACTTGAGTGGAGGAACGGTGGTCGACTATTCTGGGAATAGGGAATCCCAGGAATCTTACTAAATCTAGACATACGCTGTCAGTAAAACATACAGCGATCTGAGAAATACACTGTCAGCAAGAAAACCCACAGAGCAAAATTACAGCGAACTGTGTATATGTGCCAAACACCCATCAATCTCAGGTAGAATATGCCAAAAAGCCCATGTCCCCTAAACGCAGTAATCTGTAACATATACATAAAGGAGAGCTGGCAATCAGAGAAGATGAGAGAACTGGCATGACAGTGAGGAGAGGGGTCGGGGGGGCGAGCGGGAGCAATTGCCCTCCCCTCCCCCGGCGGACACATGCAGTCCGTGGATTGAGCCGGCCGAGGTAGGCAGCCACGTGTCGAGGCTCCGGTCGGCGGTATCCTAATACCGCGACCAGAGGTGAAGCAAACCACAGGAGGGGCAGCGAATTGCTCCCTCCTCCCCTGGCGGGCATGAGGTCCGCGGGTAAAGCCTCCGGTCGGCGGTATCATAATACCGCGACCGGAGGAGAAGCAAACCACAGGAGGGGCAGCGTAATGCTCCCTCCTCCCCCGGCGGGCATGCGGTCCGCGGGTAAGCGGACGGCCACGTGTAAAGCCTCCGATCGGCGGTATCAGAACACCGCGACCGGAGGAGAAGAAAACACAGGTGGGGCAGCGTAATGCTCCCTCTTCCCCCTGCGGACATGCGGTCCGCGGGTAAAGCCGGCGGCAGGCGGCCACGTGTAAAGCCTCCGGCCGGCGGGTGTGAGGAAAAAACAGAGCACCCCGCGACCGGAGGAATGAGGTCCAGGGGGACAGAGAAGGCAAAATTAAAGGGGACAGAGAAGGATAAACATCCCAGGAAGATGAGGAGAGAACAAAATAAAGACAAACTCCCCACAAGCCACCCACTAATGTTAGCAGGAGGCAGTGGTACTCTGACCTGTACTGATGCGGAGCAGCAAAGAAAGAGGAAATGATGCATGGGGAGGGGAGTTTTATAGTACCTAACTTTTTTCTGATTGGTTGTTTTCTGTGCTGCTGTGGAGTTCTAGTAAAGAGAGACTTAAGCAAATACGAAGCCTCCTGTCATGTTATAAAATTTGCTGGGTGCCCGTCCATTAGTGACTTCATCCTGAGGAAGGTCCCTGTGCGGACCGAACGTTGATTTCTTGTTCAATGGAATAAAATACACTTTTTTTTTATACTCTAAGTCCGTGAGTGCAGTCTAATTTCTACACCTATATATAAAACCCATGATTTGTGATGAGATGTCTGTACAGCACCGTAGAGGTTAGCAATTCACTGATATGCTTTAAAAAAAAAAAAAGTAGCAGGTCTTTTTTTTCGATGCATTGCCTTTCTTTCATTGTTTCTTCCCTGCCATTAGAGCTCTGGCAGGTAATCGCACCTTCCAGGAAACGCTGTCATGGCGGTCAGATATGACATTTCAGAAGCTAATGGATATTCATGGCTACCCACAGAGATCATGCACAAATAATATTTCACATTCAACTCTCGGCAGCATACAGCAAACACGCCGGCATCAGTGCCAACTCTTTATATTAGCATAGCGTACACGATGTGTTTACTCGGAGCGTGCAGGCTACTGGTTGCTATGTATCTGCAGATGCCAGTGAAACGGCAGAATTGCAGATTCCTTTTAGCAGTGAGGAATGAGAGAGAAGCAGGTGCTGGGAATCTGCGCAGATTTACAAGTGGTTAAATTCCAATCAGCCTTTCCTGCCAGCACAGTTATGGTTGATTTTTTACAGTGCATGTGTCCTGTTTTAAGGCTGCTCTGTGCCAAGAAAGAGACACATTTCTGTGAAATCCTCAATTGGAGCGAAAACGCATTCTGCTTTCTGCAGGACAAGGCTGGAGGATTCACGATATCCATCACTTCTCTGCAGTTTCACAATAACATTTTTTCCATCAGATCTAAACTGCCGTTTATAAAGCTCTGGCGTCATTTTTTTTTTTTCTTTCAAAAACAGAGCAGGGTCTTTGTCGGGTTCCTAAAATACAGTAACACAGGTTACGTTCAGAGACAATACACTACTTAACGTCCCTCGAAAAATGAAAAACAAGCAAAACAAAAAAGCTACTTTTATACACGTCAAGAACAATATAGGAGGGTTAAAGATTGCTTGGGTAGGACCTGGGCTTGTGGAAAATTAATAGAGATGGCATTTATATTTACCCATCTTTGGTTGCCCTTGGATACAATAAATACAAGCTGTGTAGTTCTATTGGTAATCTAATATGTATTAGACAAATCTCTACACAAATCTAAAATCCATCCAGATTTAAACACATAGACAGGACAGACAGATAGACAGACAGACAGACAGGATAGATAGATAGATAGATAGATAGATAGACAGACAAATAGATAGATAGATAGATAGATAGATAGATTCATAGATAGAGAGACAGACAGACAGGTACGTAGACAGACAGGTACGTAGACAGACAGACAAATAGATAGATAGATAGATAGATAGATTGATTCGTAGATAGAGAGACAGACAGACAGATACGTAGACAGACATACAAATAGATAGATAGATAGATGAATTGTAGGAATATTCACTAAACACTGAATTGCAGTGACTTGAAAACCCAAATGCTAAATGTAGACTAAAGTAGCCAAGCTGTGACTATAACTGACTTTTTCCAGTGTAGCTATTTCAGTTTTTATTTATAAGACTTTTTATTTTGTTATAATTCAATATGCAATAAATAAACTCCAACATTTTCTTTTCAATACTTGGCTATCCCCCTTGTTTGACATCCCAAGACCACCTAAAAAAAGCAAAATACTTCTTTCAACATGCAATAATTAATTAGCACAATAAACTGTATAGTGATGTAATTAAATAATTTACATTGTATTGTGTTGCTTTTTTTGTCTTAGTCAAATTCATTTTAAACACTGTTTAGGGCAAGTTTTAATCCGTACTGCAAATAATTATTCTGTCTTTTCTTTTAATATTTGCCACAAACAATTTATTGCACAGCGCTATTGCCCATGTTGGAGTAAAATAACTATAGTAATAATTGAAAAGTTTTAGGTGGCATACACATGGCATTGGCAAAGAATATAGCCATGTCGACTTGAGTAAACCTGTTTATAACTTTCTTTATTTTCCTCTTATTTTTGTAATTTCATTTGCATGTATAACACTGTGTAGCTGTGGAACCCATCCAATCAGACTGCGGGGATTAGCATATGGCCTGTTAGGGGTTGGTGTGCAGTTACTGAGTGTAATTGCACAGTCCATATGCCTGTCCCACCGCTATGACTGGCTGCAGGGCTCCACATGTACAATTCATGTGAAGTTAAGATCACCTACCAACATTTCGAGACACTTTGATTGTCAAAGTCATGAAAATTATAGTTTGCTTCATTTTCCCTTCTGCATATACACAGTCAATCGTCTTCTCATTTAATCATTTGGTGAACTGCAACAAGCAGCCTCTTTTTGGGGACTTGGCAGAGACTTCTTCTGGTGGGGGGGGCTGCATGTTGGATCATGGATGGGGGGGTGGAACGCACTTTTAAAACTCTGTCATGCCTGCACTATGCCTGCACCAGGTTTGTTCCTGCACATCTTCTGATTGGATTTCACACCTGGAGCTAGAGAATATTACCAGTTCCTGCCGAGCGCCAGTCTCACTGCCTCATCAGCTCTGTTTTGTAGCTGTCCTGCGATTCAGCCAAACAACAGTCCATGCCAGCTACCAAATGCTGTTTGCAATGCTCTGAGCAAGTTTAACAGCTTGTTATTGCATTTGTAAAACAGAAAAATTAGACGTAAAAAATTAGATTTAGCTTATAGTATACAGTTATCAGAGCAGGCTGGTCTCCGTAGCTGTGGAGCCCATATACCTGTACCGTTTAGGGACAACTGACTCTCGCATCTGCCACAAGTTTTCTAAATACCATCTCTGTTAATCACCCCTTGGCTTTAGGGAGAGGAATGCAGTGCTGTGTGTTCTTATAGGTTCTCTTATGATTCTTTCAAAGAATGCCATCATTCTGCGCAATAAGCTGCCTTAAAATTGTCACCATTAATTGGACAAAAGCATATTAAAAATATAGGGCTTCATAAAAGTGATATTACAAAGGTGCTGCATTCAGGGGAGCAAAGCAAGGTTAGAGTGATGAATATAATGGTAAGCATGGGTTTGTGTCCTGGTGGATATTATATTGGCACAGACGGTATATTCCTGGCCGGTGCTGCTATTGTAAAAATACCAGAAATACAAAGGTTTATATTTTTCTCTGGAAGGACTCTGGGAGGGTGGTGAAAGAAATTGATCCAAAATATTACCATTTAGTATACATGCTAGGTACACAAATGGCTACATACACATAATGACACACACTCGGACGCTGTATATACAAAATTATAACACACTCAGACAACAGTATGCACACATACACACTTAGACAATGACATTGCTATTGACACACACACACACACACACACTAAACACACACTTCATTAGCAATGTAGGGAATTTTTCTTTTCCAGATAATTATTTTCTATTAGGTCATCGCCTGAGATATTAGATAAGATCTGGTGACATCATGTCCTGTGAGATCATGATGTATAATTAACTGTGCAAATTAACATGGGGACTCAATCCATTCTGCACCACAATGATGGACTGAGGCCAATGGGCACTGTGTTTGAGAGTAGATACGTTGTAATGGCTGTGCGCTATATACACTATATACACTATATAGACACTAGACTCAGACCTACAATTTATTTATTTTCCTGGTATTTCAAAGGTTATTTCAAATAATTATTTTATCTGATGCTCCCAGTTATTATTTTTTAATAAGCTGCACATTAACTTTCCCTGGTAAGAAGCACTTTCTTAATCTTCTCATTCTATACAAAGTAAGCATATCACCCCCCTTGTCTTTAATATCCCCTAAGGTAAATTGTCCACCGATCAAGCTGTCAGTAAAGGTGAAAGTGTTTTTTTCTTGCTGAGCCGAGCTGAGCTCTCATACATTTATCAGTGTTTTAACAGAAACAGTCATATGGGGGATTAGAAAGCTAAATGCTCTGCATCCATTACTTATTCATTTTTTTTGGAGGTACATGGTGATTCATGTTTATATTTTTCTAAATGTTCCAAAACAGGAATCCTAGCAGTTTTCTTACTAATATTTTATTTTTGTTTTCGAAGATTTTCGAAGGAAAATGTTGTACATGCTGACAAATCGATCCCATATTGGTATCAACTTGTCCAACCTTCTGAAGACATGAACTGGGCTATTCTTGTGAAAACTCCAATTGTCAAATGACTTCCAACAATTTAGTCAATAACCCTGATTTCATTCCCAAAAGAAAAGACACATATTTGTTATATAGTGTTATTCCCTAAATCAATTGTAATCTAAATTGCAAAAAGTGGCCTCAAATTCCCCAAATTCCAAAGAAATTCTACCACTCTGCTAAAGTCACCACATTATGGCATATCCCGCAACATCGGCATCTTGTGAATTAGGACGCTGGTGGGTGGGGTCAAAGGGGCATGCCAGTTATGAGAATTAACATCACTTACACCACACACAGGAGCTAAAATAGAGATGGTTGGGAGGCCTGCACTCTTGTGAACCAACATAATGTAAGCAACAATATAAGCAGGTCTTGGTATTATAGACATGATGTATCTTTCCCCTCTCTAAATTCTTTTTGGTTTTGTTAAAAAACTGAAAAATATGTTTTGTAACTAAATCATAACCTTATCCACACCACAATTTTCACACTGTGTTTCTGGTTAGCCTGAAGCTCTAAGTACTTACCCAGCTCAGCCAGTAAAAACACTGACTGAGCTGAACTGGGGGAAGATGTAGTAATCCATTTCATTAAAATAGACTAGCAATCATGTGGCCCAAATCATGGCCACGGGATTTGGGGCTATAGATTGAGACAGGGCCCTTCTGCTGAGTCTGGCATTGTGGCAATTTAGTCAAAGTCTATGACAAATATAGAGCTCTGCGATTAAACTTAAATGGACACTATAGTTAGTGGTGTATCCTGGTTTTGTGCTGCCCTAGGCAGGACAAAACTCAGGCGCCCCCCCCGCGCCACCCTCACCCAACCCTCCCCCCGCCCTCTAAACACACACACACACACACACATTTACTGACAGATACGCATACACTAGCTAACAAAAACACACTCACACTTACAGACACACACTCACTCACTAGCAGACACACACTCACTAACAGACACACACACTCACACTAACAGGCACACACACACACAGTCACACACTAACAGACACACACACATTAACAGACACACACACACATTAACAGACACACACACGTTAACAGACACACACACACTAACAGACACACACACACTAACAGACACACTCACTCACTAGCATACACACACAATCACTAACAGACACACACACACACACACACACACACAGTCAGAGACACACACAGTCAGACACACACACACACACACACACACTAACAGACACACACACATTAACAGACACACACACTAACAGACACACACACTAACAGACACACTCACTCACTAACAGACACACACACACTAACAGACACACTCACTCACTAGCAGATACACACACACAGTCAGAGACACACACAGTCAGACACACACACAAACACACACACACACACACACACACACACACTCACACTAACAGGCAAACACACACACACAGTCAGAGACACACTAACAGAGACACACACACACACACACAGTCAGAGACACACAGTCAGACACACACACACACACACACACTCACTAACAGACACACACACTCACACTAACAGGCAAACACACACAGAGTCAGAGACACACACAGTCAGACACACACACACACACACTAACAGACACACACAGTCAGAGACACACACACACTCACTAACAGACACACACACTCACACTAACAGGCAAACACACACACAGTCAGAGACACACTAACAGACACACACACACAGTCAGAGACACACACACACACTCACTAACAGACACACACACTCACACTAACAGGCAAACACACACACAGAGTCAGAGACACACACAGTCAGACATACACACACACACACTAACACATTTTTTTTTTCATTTAACCTCCCCCCCAGCCTCCTTACCTTTGGGAATGCTGGGGGGGTCAGGTGGCTGCTGGGCGGGCAGGCGGCTGGCGAGGGAGCACTTCCTCTGAGCTGTCTGCTCAGCTCCCTCGCGCACCGCAGAGTGAGGCTGGGAGCCGGAATATGACTTCATATTCCGGCTCCCAGCCTCACTCTGCGGCGCGCGAGGGAGCTGAGCAGACAGTTCAGAGGAAGTGCTCCCTCGCCAGCCGCCCGCCAGCGCCGCCCGCCCGCCCAGCATGTCTGTTAGCTGCAAGGCTAACAAGGCATTTGCTCTGGGCATTTGGGTGCAGCGTGTTTTGCCGCCCCCTGGAAAATGCCGCCCAAGGCAAATGCCTTGTTTGCCTCGCGGCTAAAACGTCCCTGACTATAGTCACCCAAACCACTGCATCTCATTGAAGTGGTCTGGATGCCATGCCCTGTTATTATATTACTACAATGTAAATCATTGCCTTTTTTTCTTTTTTTTTTTTTACTGCAATATTTATATTGTAGAGTTAAATCCACCTCTAGTGGCTGTCATACTGACAGTAAGTCACGTGACACAGAAGCCTATTAGAAAGCATTGAATGCTGCTCATGTGCCCTATGTCACCAATGTTCTTCTACAAGGAGCATTGAAATGGACCATCATGGAGTAGGCCACACCTCCTCAACAATTTCACGGGAGGCTGAGACAAGGGAGCCTCAGTGCTGGAAAAAGTCAAGTAAAACTTTTATATTATGAATTTTATGGCAAATGGAGGGAGCTTAATACAACTAGGGAAAGGAACACTATAGTGTTAGAAATGCAGGTATGTATAGTGTTTTTTTAAATACTGAAGAAACAAGTGCGGTAATCGGAGACATGGGGTCCTGTGTGTAGTAAGACAGTACTGTCCTTCACTGTGTGTCCAAAAGTTACATCCCCAGATGTTGTAGAACTACAGCTCCCTCGATGCTTTGCATGCATTTAGAATGTATTTAAAATGACAAAGTATCATGGAATCTATAGTTTTAAAACATCCAGAGATCTACATTTTGAGCACTCTTGGTCTATGTGCTTTATCCTTATGACTGGCATTTGCGGAGCACTGTTTGTGCTAATAATAGTAGTGATGAGAAACCGAAAAACTGGTCATAATTATATATGAGAGGCATTATGAGTACAATACTAATATGTCACATGATGACATCACAATGGGCACTGTATAAACATACCAACATCCATTAATCTATCTATTTACTTACAACCTTCTTAGTAAAACGTTAAATATAATTAACTGACTTTAATTGCCATCAACCCCAGCCAGCCTAACCGATTGCTTCCTAATGTCAGACTCCCTCTCAGTCAGCAGAAGGGAGCCAAAGACTGTTTTAGAGTTCTGTAAAAGAGGGTTTAGTATATCATGGCGTGAGACAATTTTACACCTCAGTTCATTTCTCTTCTGATCTTCAGGTCTGCAACATCTTAATATAAACTACTAGCATGAAAAAAAAGCATACATTTGCGACATTCCTTTGAAACCCCCTGACCTAGGACATGCGAGGGTCATTTTTGCTAAATGTGTTGGTTGCTGAACTGGAGCAAAAGGAAAATTTCCTTTGGGATCCGATCCAATTTGTTGCTTTCAAAATAGGTTTTTTGTTCCCCCTTGTTTTTCATTAGGTGATGGATCTGGTATCGCTTTCAGATTCTGTGTAACTCTGCACAGTATTAACCATTTGGCGAGGAGTGAGATGAACAATGTATTGTACCATGTTTTTTGGAGGGTGTTCATTAAAGGGATTTTAAATCTCTGGTATTATCTTGAAGACACAAGGATATACATCTGGAAACGTTACATTTTCTCAAGAAAATCCTTTTTCAGTATAAATCCAGAACGCCCAATACCATATTTAACTCTTAAGGCACATGTGCAAGAGGCAATAAGGATGGGGGCGAGGCAATTCTTCCCCAAAAAGGGTGTGAGAGTACAGTCATTATGGTACTTTTAAAACCCTATGTTTTACTGTTTAAGAAAGATGAGAAAAACGAAATATATTTTGGATATTGCCAGTACTGCACAGGCCCTCCAACACCCTATCCTAAGTTCATACCTCCCAGGCGTTCCCATAACGTAGATTCCCAGATGTTTCAGAACTACAACTACCATGATGCATTGCTATTATAAGGAATGGCAAAGCTATATACGAGTTGTAGTTCTACAACATCTGGGTATCTGCATGCAGAGTTACACCCGTGATACTCAGTATGATAATAATCCGCTATTTCTCTGAAGTTATAAGGTTGCTATGGAACAAATCAGCCACTAAATCAGTAATTAGGTGTTGAATAGGTAGATGAGAAAATACTGCTAAGAATTGTGAAAGAGACAGCAATATGTTCCTTTTCTTTTATGTATCAAAAGGGGCTCCCTGGGGTATTGTGAGTCCACGTGTAGCTCACGACTATAGGGAAGCAGTTACCATCAGATCAAGAATTAAACCAGGATTTCACAAAGTTACAGTCACTTCCTATCGTCATCTGGACTCCTGGAGGGAAACCAACAAACAGTATTGCTGCAATTTCTAAGTAGAACAAAATGTTAATTCTTTCCATAACCCACAGATTCCCACATGTCTTGGCATTGTTAAATGGAGACAATTGTGTCCCAATATCCCTTAAGCTCTCAAAGAAACACTGCCATGATTTCACTGCGGATCAGGCTTCACAATAGCTATCCAATATGAAATGTTCTACAAATCCGTCACAGGCTTGATGCGCAATCCAGCTGCCAAACGCAACACTTGGCAAATCCACCCTGCTAGTTGCTGTCTGGTTACCAAACTCGGAATTGTTTTTTGTCATTCGAGGCCAGGTATAAAGACGCAGTAATAGCATTTCACGGCTAGTAGCTCTTCTACACTTGTCATTTTCTTGTTTCTTTTCTTTTAAGAAAGCGGATATATGAAGCATAATGTAAAAGTATCAAATAAAAATCCAGGTTTCACTAATAAGACTATTAAAAATTGACCCCCTATGTTTTTTTAATGCATGCTGTATAGATCATGCATTAAAAAACAGGATGCAAAAAATATAATACAAACTAAATTATGATGTTCACACACTCACATGCAAACACACACCTATACCTCCCAACATTCCAAATGAACAGGGATACTATGGATACAAATTTGTATAGCTCCCCCCCCCCAACCCTTAACCGGCATAGTAAGGGTTTATAAACCCTTACTGTACATACCCGATAACAGCGCAGATGCTCCACCACCTTCAACGACGCCCGACAGGGGTGCTAATGCACATGTATGGTGAACGCCGCAAACCCAGTAAGCCCTCCCCATAGAAAAGCATTGCTGAAATGCTCTCCTATGGGGAACGGACAGACGCTGGATGTCCTCATGCAGAGCGAGAGGATGTCCAGCGTCAGTTAGTTGACCAACAGTTGCCTAACAACCAGGAAGTGCCTCAAGTTGCTGATGATTGACAGCCACTAGAGGCATTCTTAACCTTGCCTCTAGTGGCTGTTGCAGTTTCTCAGAGACAGCAGTAAATACCATTGCAGGATTAGGTGTGACAGGGACACTACACCAAGACAACTTCTATGAGCTGAAGTGGTCTGGTTGCCTATCGTGTCCCTTTCATGTTGGAGGTGTAAGTTGTTCTGAGAAATTGTAGATAATAGCAATTTCTGTAACTAAAATGCAATTGAGAATAAGAACAATGTGTCATACGTTTTAAATGTAAGACAGCAGTTTCGGTCTTCGAGAAAACAGATGATGGAACTGAGTACTTCAAATGAAAAGCCAAACATTATTCTGAGTTACTAAGCAACCTCCAGTGTCGTTACGGGTCACAATCTGACCATTTCTGCTCCACCAACTTTTACTATTCTAATGAAGCACCTGGGCTCCCGATGACAATCATGGTGATGTTAATGACGGTATTTGTAAAGTCTCCCGGGCTGATTCAGATGTGTAGATAGTGTAACCTATGCCAATGATTGACAGGTTAACAGTAGTTGTGGTTCTTGAGTTTTCTAAGAGTGAAGTGCAACCTGATATTTTATAAAATATTTGCATTTTAACTGAGTAACACTCTCCACTGTTAAATTCCTTCTATGACTTTTTTTTCAAATTATGGTACAATATGTTATACAATCCAATAAAAGCACGTATACTGTAGAATAGCATGTAGCAGGTAGCACATGGCATAATAGATTGCATACAGATAGACACTACCTCAGGTATATTTTGTAAACAGTCGAGTAAGGTATCTCAAAAGTTACATGAGAATACATTTTCTTAACTAATGCAAATGATAAAATCTGATGCTTACTATGAGATATGATAAATATCAATCAGATTCGATCAAGAACCTGTTTGCTTGCTAGATGTAAATAAAGATAGAAATAATAATAATAATAATAATCCATGCCAGATCACCGGCAATATAGTACTATTACAATCCTCTCCTATAATAGTACATTATAGCAGAGGAGCTAATGTGCCATGTATCTGTCTTAGTGGTCAAGCCCCTTCCTCCATACCATATTACTTTAAGTCAGATTTTGAAGTTGCCATCTTCAAATGATAGGAAAAAGCAGATCTACAGATCTATATAACATTGAAGTCACTAATATATATATATATATATATATATATATATATATATATATATATATATATCTATATCTATATCTATATCTATATCTATATCTATATATATATATATATATATATATATATATATATATATATATATATATATATATATATATATATATATATATATATATATATAATATGTTTCATTCTCAAGAAGAGATCAGATTGTTTTGATGCTGGAGACTGTCTTTGCTCTGTAATGGGTTACATGTGATAAATAAATATCTCGTAATCTTTGTCTCTGTCTCACCAACCACAATTTATATTTCTGTAGAAGCAGGACAATTTTTCCCAATTCAGTATATCTTACAATTGGCTGAATTCTATGATTCCCTGAATAACCACTTAGGTGATTCTCTACAGACAATAGTAAATAGACAATCAGAGAATAAAAGTACTACAATATAAGGGGATTTATTATAACAAAACAAATGCTAAATGCTCAGGAACATTCTACTAGTTTCCATTGTGATTGCTTCTCATTTAGAACTTCGATATATAATAGCACCTGTTTTACCTCGATAATTTATCCCTATTATCTTGTATTAAAATCAACTTGGCACAAACTGGCAATGGTCCCTGGCACATTTTGAGTCCTCCTAGTATATCTAATGTCCCTGAGCTTCCAATATTTGAATATTATGAATATTAAACTAAACTATAAAAAAGCTAAACTTGTTTATATGACAGCTGCATTTACTTCGAAACTTGCTTTAATTTCACAAATTAGTGATTTTTGTCAGTAGAACACAACAAGGGTTTACCAAAGCCTAAATGGGGAAAATTGGATCATTTTCAGGAATCCTTAAGGGATATGCGTGGCTCAAGGACGCTCTGTCAGGGCCCCTTCAAACTGAAGTGTAAAACAGTTAACTTGCTGAGTGATTTTACACAAGCATGAGTTAAGGGACCATTAAATTCACCCAGACCACTTCATCTCAATTATGTGGTCTAGGTGCAGTGGTCCTGTTGTTTTAACACCGCAAAATAAAACTCACATGACTTGGAATCCCCCATAGGAATGCATTGCGCCCATGCGCATCAGGTCCCAAATGCTCCTCTATAAGGAGCATTCGATTGGACCATCATATCTGCCCAAGGATGTCATGGGGTGGAGAGGTATGCATCGCCGAGAGAGCTTTGGTGTTGGAAAAAAGGAAAGTAAAGAGCTTGTTTATTAAAAAATAATGTTTAGGGTACATATTGGGGGGGACGTCTAAAACCTGGACATGTATACTAAAGCATTAGAAATACAGGTTTGAATATTTCTAACACTTTAGTGTTCTTTTAAGTAGACGCTAACTTAGGTCATAAAACTCATAAATTTTTCATTAACAAAAATTTCTAGTGTCAACCTGTACTATTTCAGAATGGCATCCTATATGCACAGAAATGTGGAATAATTTGCAGGCCTTATTATAGAACTATCTGCACAATTCATTGTAGCAGTTTAGTGACAATAATGTATTCTCTTTTTTATACTATATACTTATTCATAGTCTTTGATTTCAAAATATCAAAAAAGTAATACAATTTACATTAATGATTGAGACCACATTGGAAGAGAGAAAAAAAAGCTTCATTTTAGAAAAGGGCCCAGCTTGATCATCAAACGCTCCTTTAAGTGTATAATCTTTACAGTCTTGCAGACTTATTGCAGTCAATGTTCCTCTTACAGAGCAGACAGACGTGAAACATATGGAGCCACCATTAGCCGAGAGGAGAAAGATCTGTTTCCATTTGGAGACTGTGTTAGTCCTCTTGGCCAGACTTGCTAGCTGAGTGTTGTTTAACGCCAATTATCCTTCCTACAATTTCTCCAAAGTTACTCCATAATATAGATGGACACAATCGGACCAACATTTTTATTAACTTTCTAAAAATCAAAGTTTTAACAGTAATCTGCTCATTTTTATCTAATTAAACTGTTCTAATTGTTCTGTAAATTGTCTTAATTTGATTTTTAGTGCATTGTTATATACTATGGGAGCTATGATACCTTATGGGCTTCTCTTCCGGATACTAGTAAAGGTATATATATTACTTGACTTCCCCTGCTGTGTAACTTGATTGACAGCTAAGTCAATAATCTAGTCATCAATGCAAAATGCTAATGAAGCTGTCCCATGAAGTCCCATCTCCTCTACCATTTACCA
Source organism: Pelobates fuscus (assembly GCF_036172605.1). Lineage (NCBI taxonomy): Eukaryota > Metazoa > Chordata > Amphibia > Anura > Pelobatidae > Pelobates > Pelobates fuscus. The sequence goes on along the minus strand of NC_086321.1, from coordinate 47,768,643 downwards.
CCACCTCTGCTCCAGTGCAGCAGCTCAGATCAATCCTAGTGTCTTCAGTGCAAAGGGTCTGAATTTCATTTTCTATACTGTATATGAACTGATACGGCTAACGATGCATTAGCTACATTTTTGCAATAGGGGAGGAGAGAGTAGGAGAGATGGCTCAGCACACTACATGACTTTTTTTTTAAAACTGCTATGACAGCCTGTAGTGCTCTTTATTGTACAGATGCCTGGTTTAAGCCAGGTAACTGTACAAACTGTATGAGCCTTGTGCATGTTCTCCTTTTAACATTCTGATTAAACATTACACACATGCACACACAAATACATTTTGCCAATGTTGAGCTATATAAACTATACATCCCCATATTTGCGCATACATCAATTTCTATCACATATTAGAAATGTATAGAATGAACATAAACTATAGAATGAAACATATATTTTGCTATGTAGCCCTTAAAAGAAACCAAAAGAAAGACATTTTATGACTATCCATTTTTCTCATCCTGATCACTGGCTTCTTCTTACACGGAGCTGTTGATCTCTTGAGACAAACTAAATTTGGAAAGACACAATCTGTCACTTGACCTCAAACAAATTCTACTCTTGAAAAAAAGTTCTGTATATTTGTCTAACATAATCTGTATGTTTCTGCTGTTAATCTCAGCACACTTATCACACACAAAAGGTGAGATGACACATAAAAACACAACGCAAATGGTGCAAACTTGGACACACACAAATATTGACTTTAAATGGCAATTAAAGAGCAGAGTTAAAAAAAAGTTGCATGGGGAAATATTAAAGGGAGAGGTTTTTTTGTTTTTTTCATGAAAAGCAAGCAGAACACAGAATGTCACTCATTAAACTAGGTCACTTGGCTGCCGTGGGGGAGATAGGACTGAAATGTGACATGGAAGTAAAAAGAAGAAACATTCAGTGGCCATTAACCCTTTCAGTGCACTAAAAAAACAACTTTAGCATTAAGCTGAAACCTTGGTTGTCAGGGCCATATTTATACGTCAGGTGCCTACAAACAATAATTCTTAGGCATGCCCTGCTTCCCAGCCCACAAATAAGATAGATAAAGTAAGTATAATTACTTGATTAAATGGACATTGCAAGCCTAAAAACTTATTTATACCTGACAACTGCATAAGTAGAAATGTGCATATTTCTGTTATGCTTATAATGTAATGTGTTTGAATCTGTGAGTATAGTGAGAGTAAGCAGCTGTGTAAATACATGTTGGGTTAGATATGTTAGAAGTAGTTTGTGTAAAGAGGGGGTTAAGGTTAGAGAGGGGTTAATATCAGAGTTCTAATACATAGGGTGTTTAGTGTTAAGAAGATTGACAGTTTGAGAGGGGTTAAAGCTCCTGTTTAGGGCTGCTTAGGATTATTGAGTTGAGGGCTAGAGTTGGGTTGAATGTAGTATTGGAAAACAAGAGATATTTAGTTTTTAAGAGGCGTTAAACACAAGATTAAGGTCAATGGTTTATTTTGGTTTTTGAGTGCTGGACTTTCAAAGATAGGAAGTACTCACCTTTCTATGTCTTCTATAAACCAGTCAGGTTAATGATATTAGAGGTGCAGGAGCTGTTATAAAGTGTGCATCAATCAGTGTTGTGCTATGTTATACAGTGTGCATCACTCAGAGATACTCCTGCTCCTCTTGCAAGTCATTTCCTGTGTGAGAAGCTGTTAGTGGGCAGATGGGACGTAATCCCTTCCTCTTCCTGTCCAGCCTCACATGCAGACAATGGAGGAGCTGGATCAGCATTGAGTTTTACACGCTCTATACCTGTTCCCGCAGCCCTGCTAGCAATCACAAGAGGCTGACTGGACTACAGAGGACACTGGCCAAAGCTCCTGTTACTTTCCTTCTCTCACCAGCCTGTTTAAGTTCAAAATGTACATTATAAATTCTAAAAACAAGTGTCTCCTAGTGGTCAGGCACCTGAAGGCAAGTGCCTACTCTGCTTAATTGAAAACCCGGCCCTGTCAATTCACATTAAAACAAACCGACTGCTTATTGTACTGCAATTGTTTTGAGAACGATACACAGTCATACATCTCTCTAAGGAAAGAACAGTTAAAGTGTTCTGTCTCCTCAAACGTACCTTTCTCCTATTGTTTTCTCTTCTTCCTTTAGAATCTGTTCTTCTTTTCATGTCTGATCTATTTATCTTTAAAACATAAGACAAAGTAGGGACTGCAAGATTGCCAAGTGTAGGAAAAATATATAAGACAAAGTATAGCCTCTACTTTGTCTTATTTTGTAAAGAGAAATAGATTAAAAAAAATAGAAAAAAAGGAGAAAAGTAAGTTTAACCCCTTAAGGACCAAACTTCTGGAATAAAAGGGAATCATGACATGTCACACATGTCATGTGTCCTTAAGGGGTTAAGGTGACAAAGCCACTTTAAAGGTGGCACTTATACATGACCTAGCATTACTAACCTCATCGTTGCCACACCATTGCAAGAATGTAAAAAGGTTAACACTTTTAACACTAAAAGATGTTAGCCATTTTCGTGACTTGATTTATGCAAGAAATACAATCATTGATGGTCTACCGGGCTTAGAGATAGGATCAGTGAAGTCCTGAAATATGAAGGATGGTCAGACATGTATATGCTTGTTTATACTACTTGGTACATATGTGTTCTTTTGGACTTTTTAGGAAAGTAATGTCTTCATGGTGGCCTATAGACCATAACTCAATATTCTTTTAAGTGGACAGATTTTTCTCAAAACAATATACAAAGTATAAATCAAAGATGAGTCAATTTGAGTATTAGTTATCTTGCTTTATCTCCCCAGGGAGTTCTGCTTTGCAGGCTCAGTAATGATGATGGGTAGTGGACATGAAAACTCCCAACATTTTGCACAGAGCTCATGAAGTACTACACCTGGCACTGGGAATAACTACGATAGTTGATATTGCTTTTCCTTCCATTGACCAATCATCCTGTTTTCCAACTTAATTTGATTACTTGATCTCTTTATTCAGATCTGTCTATATAGTAGATGTTCCTTAGTCATCCAAGTTGGAGGTCTTTTTTGGTCAATTCCATTATCAGATAACAGGACCATGAACCCATGTAAATCACAGCCTCACGTATCCCATACTGTGTTTATTTTAAGCTGTTGTTACGCAAAGAAGCAATTGACAAAACAGTGTCTTTCAGGCAGATATGTGTTCGTGAAATATACAATTGTACTCATGCAGAATGTAGAGGAACCACAGAATCTCCCTTGTTTAAGTTAGATAAGGCCTAACGGCAATAAACATCAATTTATGTCACAGCATAGAAGTCAATGTTCACTGTGTACAGACATTCACTAATTCCTATAGACAGATCATTATGGTAGTTTTACTCTGTCGGGAATATCTCATTCTCCCCGGAGGAGTAGAGTGCAGGATATTAAAAGGGGGGAAATTGTTAATTCCAAAGGCTTTTCCTTTTTCTCCAATTAATTGAGTTTCGTTCACTGGAAATCACATCATAAATCACAGAGAAAGCTCAACAGGACTAAGAATAGTACAGATTGTTCCATAAAGAGATACAATTATACAATTTAAGACAGAGGCCACCACATGTCACATTACTGTGAATTATCCTTGCAACGCTGGTGTTTTTTTTTTTTTGTTCCCCTCTGGGTGGGATGTGTTTCTATTTTTTCTTTCTCTGGGCTATTAGTTGCCATGACAACACAGAGTATTCATGTTGTACTTGTCACCAGAGTTTGTTTTTCACATATAGTGTAGATCTTTAGCAGCTGAGAGATATAAATAAATAAACAGTGTTTTGGGACTTTATATGTTTCATGATTACGATTTGTAACAAAAATAAAGTGGGGGGAAGTTAAACCTTTCCCCCTAAGATATACTGAATTGATCTATCACTTCCACCAGTTAACTTCACCATTTGCATGTCAAATGGATAATGCAGTGTTAGAATCATATATATCCCCATGCCCCTTCCCTTGGGAGTGAAAGACATAAAGCACATTTTTCTGACACAGTATCAAACATGTAAATGCATTACAATACAATGTAAATACATTTGAAATTAAGTGATGAAATGCAAGGAACACTCTTGTTTCTGTGGATTTACCTTACGTTGTTTAAATACATTTGGGAACCAATATATTAAGAAAAATATATGGTGATAAAAATGAATATTTATCGTGTGCTGTATACACCCTGGCTGCTTTTCCAGGGATATCATCTTAAACCACGCAACAGCGATCTCCCATATATGTCTGCTGGAAAATATTTGCATTGTGTATTTGTTGAAGCAGGATTGCAAACCACACAAGGCAAAATAGAGCCACTTACAGAGTTTCATTCATTGGCAAAACATGGATTGGAAACCTGCATGTTTCTCTGTAAGAGTGTCAATGTCTTTGGATTGCAAAATTGTGGAATTTAGGGGCAAAGTTTTTTATGTATGTTAAAAATGGCATGATTTGCTGTAAAATACCTTATTTTGCCCATCATGTGCTGTGTATCCTGTTAGAATAAAGAAAAACATTAAAATGTTGATGGGGCACAGATCAGTGATGGTTTCCTCTGTGGCTTTAGCTAGTGTACAAGTACAATTACCATAATGCTTAGCTGCTTCCTGCATGACTGACCAAAGTCAGTTCCATCTGATTTGCAAGGAAGCAGTGTGCCATTGGAATGCCAGGACCTAAAACGCAATGTCACTACGTGTCCTATAGAGGGAGCAAGAAACATTTTTATATATTATACAGATGTTAATCCACAGTTCTGTAGTTAGAATGAGAATTTTAACTTTTTGGTCAACAAGGCTCGGAGAATATTCTTCAAGTCATGTACAATTATTTGAGTTTGGCTATTATGGCCTAACATTTTATCTTCACCTTACATTTATAACACTGTGTGCTTTGGTAAATAACACTGACATGGAATAAACTCAAATGGTCTATGATTAAACCTCTCTTAGGACAAATTTCTGAAACTATTGCGTCTATCTCCTGTGCCGAATGTAATACATTTAAAATGTGAACTAAAAAAGGACAGTGTAGTGGTTTGGGTCATTATTTGCAGTCATCGTTAGTAGATGATATCAGGGCTAACATGCCAATTACTTAAATGAATGGTGGCTGTCAATCGTGGACCTTTTCATGGCCTCCGGTGGCTGAGCAACGTACTCATTTTGATTAAAAGGTTAAGACACCCTAACATGGGTGACTTCGTAAGGAGACACATTTGTATACCTGTGCACTTATAAAATATCCAAAAAGGTGTTGTTCAGTAAACTATTAACTCTCTATGAACTGACTTATTAGTGAAACAAACTGATACTTGTACAAACTATGACGTACACACGTGTAAACACCCATTGCCACTTTAAAGAAATATAATAACAATGTAATACATTATAGCGTTATATTTTAAACACACAGATGCAACAATGCAAGTCATAGGAGCATGTTAACAATGTTGTGAGGAATAGCACAGTGGGTGTTAATAGCTCCGAGTATAGTGAAGTAACTGCGTGTTGGCCTTAATCCTCTGTATGGACACATTCTGATCTATACACTAAGCAGTGATTTGTGGGAACTGAAAAACAAACTTTTTTTTCCAAATTGACTAGTTGGCCTAAATTTTGCAATGTGTTGTTCAATGTTTTTTGAATAAACCCATGTTTTACATTTGCATTTATATACCTAAATGTGAAACAGACATTAATGGTTAAGGAAATGCCACCCAGGATCTCTCACCTCTACAAATGCTGCCTGTTTGCACAGGAGCAAGGAAACTTCTAGCTGTGGTGAACACCTGCACTAGTGACTCTCAGCCAGGTCCTAAGTCTTTGAAATCATAGTACTTAAAGCAATGTAATAATTGATTATAACAGTATTGCAATAATGACTGCAGTTGATGACTACAGTTTTCATGACGCTCTTCACTGGAACTGTAGTCAACTGTAATCAGATTAACTAATGGAGTGCCACTGGTAAGCCATCACTCTTGTAAAGTGGAAAATTTGACTGTATGCATGGGGGTTCTTTTAAAAACAAAAAGTGCTTCCGAATTGGCACCAGTAACTGCAGATAATCTTTTCAGTCTTAATTGTATCTAATAATGCTCTGATGAATATTTTTTATTTTATTTTTTTAAATAACCACAAAAAAAAGATAAATAACCCCAAATCAGTTGCGCTATATACTGTAACCGACAATTCTATTACACCCTTAATATAAAGCCAGGAAAAAAGGCTGCAGTGTAGAGAACTGAACTCACAATTGAGATCAAAAGGGTTCATGGCCACCTTTTCCCAGCATGACTTGCTGCAATCGAAAAAAAAAAAACCCAAAAACTATAACTTTAATAACAGCTCAGACAAGTAAAACCGGCAGCAGAATCACCTGTGCAGGATAGCAGTGTTCACTTGTCCAATGGGAAGGGACACAATTTAGGTTGCCTGTCAAGGGCTCCTCTCCTTCATCGGTCTATAGAAGGTTAGGCAAAAAAATAAATAAAGAGATAACTGCTTTGATTGCTCTCTGCTGCCATCCAGTGGCAAAACCAGGAACAAATCAAAACTGTTTCTTTGTGACATTACACAGCAAATGGAGCAGTGTGTGAGGAATCGGGAAAAAAACATAGAAACAAAGGGAGGGGAATAAAAACAGAGAAGTGGCAGCACATGATGTTACAGAAACAATTGTGTATGGAGCAATAGAGTAGAACATTCGCCCTTTATTTAAAGCGACTAATCCGGTAGAATCGAGCTGAATAGAGAAAGGATAAGAAGCTGTTAGAAGGCAAGTCACGTGACGCCGGGGTTTTAAAGCCAGCTCGCTCCATATAAAGGGGACTGCTCACTAAACGGGGAGATGTGATGAGTTGGCAGCTGACTATTGAATGTTAGACAAAACAAAACAGAATATAAGCTCGCTTCATTCGGAGATGGAAATTCCCTGCCAGACATGGATATTTGTAATTATAGTTTAGATAGCAAGGATAGCGCGGTTTATATTAAAGCTTACCAGATGAATAGTGTTAGATAGGTTTTCATTGCTTGCAGTTCACTAGGTGAATGGGATTAGCTAGCTTAACATTGCAGCTCACTAGATGAATAATGTTAGCTAGGTTTACATTGCAGCTCACTAGATGAATAATGTTAGCTAGGTTTACATTGCAGATCGCTAGGCGAATAGTGTTAGCTAGGTTTACATTGCAGATCGCTAGGCGAATAATGTTAGCTAGGTTTACATTGCAGATCGCTAGGTGAATAGTGTTAGCTAGGTTTACATTGCAGCTCACTAGGCGAATAGTGTTAGCTAGGTTTACATTGCAGATCGCTAGGTGAATGGGATCAGCTAGCTTAACATTGCAGCTCACTAGATGAATAATGTTAGCTAGGTTTACATTGCAGATCGCTAGGTGAATAATGTTGGCTAGGTTTACATGCAGATCACTAGGTGAATAGTATTAGCTAGGTTTACATTGCAGCTTACTAGATGAATAATGTTAGCTAGGTTTACATTGCAGATCGCTAGGTGAATGGGATTAGCTAGGCTAACATTGCGAGCTAGATGACTAGTGTTAGCTAGGTTTACATTGCAGATCGCTAGGTGAATAGTATTAGCTAGGTTTACATTGCAGCTTACTAGATGAATAATGTTAGCTAGGTTTACATTGCAGATCGCTAGGTGAATAGTATTAGCTAGGTTTACATTGCAGCTTACTAGATGAATAATGTTAGCTAGGTTTACATTGCAGATCGCTAGGTGAATAGTGTTAGCTAGGTTTACATTGCAGATCACTAGATGAATAATGTTAGCTAGGTTTACATTGCAGATCGCTAGGTGAATGGGATTAGCTAGGTTAACATTGCGAGCTAGATGACTAGTGTTAGCTAGGTTTACATTGCAGATCGCTAGGTGAATAGTATTAGCTAGGTTTACATTGCAGCTTACTAGATGAATAATGTTAGCTAGGTTTACATTGCAGATCGCTAGGTGAATAGTGTTAGCTAGGTTTACATTGCAGCTTACTAGATGAATAATGTTAGCTAGGTTTACATTGCAGATCGCTAGGTGAATGGGATTAGCTAGGTTAACATTGCGAGCTAGATGACTAGTGTTAGCTAGGTTTACATTGCAGATCGCTAGGTGAATAGTGTTAGCTAGGTTTACATTGCAGCTCACTAGATGAATAATGTTAGCTAGGTTTACATTGCAGATCGCTAGGTGAATAATGTTAGCTAGGTTTACATTGCAGAACGCTAGATGAATAGTGTTAGCTAGGTTTACATTGCAGCTCACTAGATGAATAATGTTAGCTAGGTTTACATTGCAGATCGCTAGGTGAATAGTGTTAGCTAGGTTTACATTGCAGCTCGCTAGAGGAATAATGTTAGCTAGGTTTACATTGCAGATCGCTAGATAAATAGTGTTAGCTAGGTTTACATTGCAGATCGCTAGGTGAATGGGGTTAGCTAGGTTTACTTTGCAGATCACTAGGTGAATGGGGTTAGCTAGGTTTACATTGCAGATCGCTAGGTGAATAGTGTTAGCTAGGTTTACATTGCAGATCGCTAGATAAATAGTGTTAGCTAGGTTTACATTGCAGATCGCTAGGTGAATAGGATTAGCTAGGTTAACATTGCAGATCGCCAGGTGAATAATGTTAGCTAGGTTTACATTGCAGATAGCTAGGTAAATAATGTTAGCTAGGTTTACATTGCAGATCGCTAGGTGAATAGTGTTAGCTAGGTTTACATTGCAGATCGCTAGATAAATAGTGTTAGCTAGGTTTACATTGCAGATCGCTAGGTGAATGGGGTTAGCTAGGTTTACTTTGCAGATCACTAGGTGAATGGGGTTAGCTAGGTTTACATTGCAGATAGCTAGATAAATAGTGTTAGCTAGGTTTACATTGCAGATCGCTAGGTGAATAGGATTAGCTAGGTTAACATTGCAGATCGCCAGGTGAATAATGTTAGCTAGGTTTACATTGCAGATAGCTAGGTAAATAATGTTAGCTAGGTTTACATTGCAGATCGCTAGGTGAATAGTGTTAGCTAGGTTTACATTGCAGATCGCTAGGTGAATAGTGTTAGTTAGGTTTACATTGCAGCTCGCTGGATGAATAATGTTAGCTGGGTTTACATTGCAGATCGCTAGGTGAATGTGGTTAGCTAGGTTTACATTGCAGATCGCTAGATAAATAGTGTTAGCTAGGTTTACATTGCAGCTTACTAGATGAATAATGTTAGCTAGGTTTACATTGCAGATCGCTAGGTGAATGGGATTAGCTAGGCTAACATTGCGAGCTAGATGACTAGTGTTAGCTAGGTTTACATTGCAGATCGCTAGGTGAATAGTATTAGCTAGGTTTACATTGCAGCTTACTAGATGAATAATGTTAGCTAGGTTTACATTGCAGATCGCTAGGTGAATAGTATTAGCTAGGTTTACATTGCAGCTTACTAGATGAATAATGTTAGCTAGGTTTACATTGCAGATCGCTAGGTGAATAGTGTTAGCTAGGTTTACATTGCAGATCACTAGATGAATAATGTTAGCTAGGTTTACATTGCAGATCGCTAGGTGAATGGGATTAGCTAGGTTAACATTGCGAGCTAGATGACTAGTGTTAGCTAGGTTTACATTGCAGATCGCTAGGTGAATAGTATTAGCATAAGTTTACATTGCAGCTTACTAGATGAATAATGTTAGCTAGGTTTACATTGCAGATCGCTAGGTGAATAGTGTTAGCTAGGTTTACATTGCAGCTTACTAGATGAATAATGTTAGCTAGGTTTACATTGCAGATCGCTAGGTGAATGGGATTAGCTAGGTTAACATTGCGAGCTAGATGACTAGTGTTAGCTAGGTTTACATTGCAGATCGCTAGGTGAATAGTATTAGCTAGGTTTACATTGCAGCTTACTAGATGAATAATGTTAGCTAGGTTTACATTGCAGATCGCTAGGTGAATGGGATTAGCTAGGTTAACATTGCGAGCTAGATGACTAGTGTTAGCTAGGTTTACATTGCAGATCGCTAGGTGAATAGTGTTAGCTAGGTTTACATTGCAGCTCACTAGATGAATAATGTTAGCTAGGTTTACATTGCAGATCGCTAGGTGAATAATGTTAGCTAGGTTTACATTGCAGCTCGCTAGATGAATAGTGTTAGCTAGGTTTACATTGCAGCTCACTAGATGAATAATGTTAGCTAGGTTTACATTGCAGATCGCTAGGTGAATAGTGTTAGCTAGGTTTACATTGCAGCTCGCTAGAGGAATAATGTTAGCTAGGTTTACATTGCAGATCGCTAGATAAATAGTGTTAGCTAGGTTTACATTGCAGATCGCTAGGTGAATGGGGTTAGCTAGGTTTACTTTGCAGATCACTAGGTGAATGGGGTTAGCTAGGTTTACATTGCAGATAGCTAGGTAAATAATGTTAGCTAGGTTTACATTGCAGATCGCTAGGTGAATAGTGTTAGCTAGGTTTACATTGCAGATCGCTAGATAAATAGTGTTAGCTAGGTTTACATTGCAGATCGCTAGGTGAATGGGGTTAGCTAGGTTTACTTTGCAGATCACTAGGTGAATGGGGTTAGCTAGGTTTACATTGCAGATAGCTAGATAAATAGTGTTAGCTAGGTTTACATTGCAGATCGCTAGGTGAATAGGATTAGCTAGGTTAACATTGCAGATCGCCAGGTGAATAATGTTAGCTAGGTTTACATTGCAGATAGCTAGGTAAATAATGTTAGCTAGGTTTACATTGCAGATCGCTAGGTGAATAGTGTTAGCTAGGTTTACATTGCAGATCGCTAGGTGAATAGTGTTAGTTAGGTTTACATTGCAGCTCGCTGGATGAATAATGTTAGCTGGGTTTACATTGCAGATCGCTAGGTGTTACGGTACCACCTTCCGAGCTCCAGACACAGTCGTTAGTCACTTGTATTCCCGGTTCCCCCAATAACGAGACCAAGCTCCATTATGAGGGTAAAACATGAACTGAGGACTGGATCAGCCAGCCTGCCTTTTATTTGCATTTCACACACACAGGCCACACCCAAGGGGAGGCATAAAATGACCACTGGCATCGATGTTACATCCCACACATTCCCTCCCCTTGGTGTGACACATAATCCTATTATTCATACAGTTTGAAATATACTTTTATATAACTTTCATAACTTCAAATCCATCCATCATGTTCACATAAGAGACACATATTCAGATTCAGCATACTGAAAACATAACCATTCTCAAAAATCACATCAATCCCTTCAGTGAATAAAAAGTTACGCGAAAGTCCGTTTATGACCGACCGCAGGTACCTTTTCTTGCCCAAAATAGTTCCCTGGATTCGGGCTGTGCGGTCGGTCACTTGCTGGCCTAAAAATGGCTAAGTCCCGTTCGAGGTGGGTCGGTACTTCGACTTTCGTTGAACTGTCGAAGTATCGTCGATAGTACGGGTCGGCGGGTTCGAAGTTAAAATGGCCGCCGCCACGTGGTCCTTTGTCCGATGTCGGCCACCTCGAGGACTTTGGTAGTTTGGGCGTTTCATTAGTTTCCGCTGTACTTGAAATGTCTTTTATACAAAGTCACAACCCTTCGCATAATCTCTCAGGGACCATAAGTACTGGGCAAATCAGACGAACCAAAATAGGTTTAGTCCCGACGGATGGGTCTGTCACATGGCTCCCTCCTTGTGGAACACTCCGGCAGACCCGGCTTGACCCTGTGGCGGGTCAACTTGGGGATGACCGGACTTAGGGAGAATAGGGACGTCTGTTTGCCGGGATAACCCATCCGCATTCCCATTCTGCTTACCGGGCCGGTAGCTGATAGTGAAATTGTAAGGCTGCAATGCCAAACTCCACCTCAGCAGTCTGCCATTGTCCCCAGAGACCCGGTTAAGCCAGACAAGGGGGTTGTGGTCTGTTACGAGAGAAAATTCTTGTCCGTATAGGTAAGGGCTCAGTTTCTTCAGTGCCCAGACCAGGGCTAAACACTCTTTCTCTACTGCCGCATAACTCACTTCTCGAGGTAGTAACTTTCTGCTGAGATATGCGACAGGGTGCTCTCCTCCATCCTCCCCGACCTGGCTCAGCACAGCCCCCAGTCCATACATGGAAGCGTCTGTGTGGACAAGAAAACGTTTGTTAGGGACTGGGGCAGCCAGGACAGGGGCATTCACAAGAGCCTGCTTCAGGGCCCGAAACGCGGCTTCACAAGCTGGAGACCACAGGACCTGCCTAGGTAAGTTCTTTTTAGTCAGGTCAGTCAGGGGCTTGGCAATCGCGCTATAGTCGGGGACAAAACGTCGATAATACCCTGCTGTCCCTAGGAAAGCAAGCACTTGGGTCTTGGTGATAGGTGTGGGCCAGTTAGCTACCGCTTCCACCTTAGCAGGTTCGGGCCTCTGGCTCCCACAACCCACCCGGTGACCCAAGTACTGTACTTCTGCCATGCCTAAATGGCACTTGTCTGGTTTCAAAGTCAGGCCGGCGGCCCGAATCTTGTCCAGCACTACCCCTACGTGTACTAGGTGGTCTTCCCAAGACTCACTGTAGACCGCGATGTCGTCCAGGTAGGCACATGCAAATCCCTGGAAGCCATCGAGGAGCCTATCCACCATACGCTGGAAGGTAGCCGGAGCATTCTTCATCCCGAATGGCATAACCTTAAACTGGTATAGGCCAAACGGGGTGACGAATGCCGACTTGGGGATAGCATCCTCGGCCAGGGGGATCTGCCAGTACCCTTTACATAGGTCAATGGTGGTCAGATAGCGCCCCCTGGCAATGCGGTCTAGTAACTCGTCTATCCGGGGCATCGGGTAGGCGTCAGTGGTAGTCCGCTCGTTGAGCCGCCTGTAATCCACACAAAACCGGGTGGTCCCATCCTTCTTGGGTACTAGGACTACGGGCGACGCCCACGGACTATCTGAGTGCTCAATAACCCCCAGCCGGGTCATCTCCTGTATCTCCTTCCGCATTCCTTCTCGGACTGCTTCCGGGATACGGTATGGGGGTTGTCGTAGGGGATTCTGTCCGGGTGTCTCGACTTTGTGTATAGCTAGGTTGGTGTACCCGGGTTCTTGGGAGAACGTCGCCTGCTTCTCCCACAGAAGCTGTCTGGCCTGGGTTTTCTCGGCCGGGCTTAGTCGGTCACCTAACTGTACGAGGCTAGTAAGGTCGGTCTGGGGATCCCTTTCTAACAGGTCAGGTAAGGGTAAGTTCTCTGGGTCGTCAGTAGCTGGGGCACAAACTGCTGCAACATCCTCGGGTCGTTCCTGATACTCCTTGAGCATGTTCACATGAAAGGATCGTTGTACCCTTTCATCCGAACAGCTGGCTATAAGATAGGTAGTATCGCATACCTGAGCTAACACCTTGTACGGGCCCTGCCAAGATGCTTGCATCTTGTTTGCCTTCACAGGTTTGAGCACTAGGACCTTCTGCCCAACCTGGAAGACCCGCTGTCGAGCGCCCCGATCGTACCATCGCTTCTGTCTCCCCTGGGCCGCCCGGAGATTTTCCCTTACCATCAGGGATAGTTTCTCCATGCGGTCCCGGAGTTCCAGAACATATGGCACTATGGGGGTCCCTTCTTGCTCCGTCTCCCCCTCCCAGTGTCCTCTAATGAGATCTAGGGGTCCACGAACCCTTCTCCCATAGAGTAACTCAAAGGGGGAGAACCCAGTTGATTCCTGGGGCACCTCTCTGTATGCAAATAGCAGATGAGGCAGGAATCGCTCCCAGTCTCTGCAAGAGTCAGTAAAGGTCCTCAGCATCTGTTTGAGGGTACCATTAAATCGCTCGCAGAGACCGTTAGTCTGTGGATGATAGGGTGAACTAAGTAGCGGGTTGATGCCGCACACCTTCCACAGCTGCTGGGTGAGCACAGCGGTAAATTGGGTTCCCTGATCAGAGAGGATCTCCTGAGGGAACCCGACCCTAGTAAAAACTTTAACCAGGGCATCAGCAACCGTCTCTGCCTCTATATTAGACAGCGCTACTGCTTCTGGGTAACGGGTGGCGTAGTCTACCACAGTAAGAATATATTTCTTACCGGATGGACTAGCCCTGGCCAGTGGACCCACAATGTCAACGGCTATGCGGGAAAAGGGCTCTCCAATGATAGGCATCGGCTGTAGCCTAGCTTTTGGATGATCTCCCCGCTTACCTACCCGTTGACAAGTGTCGCACGTGCTACAATACATCCGCACATCTCGGTTAAAATTGGGCCAGAAAAAGTTTTGGGTGATTCTATGAGCTGTGCGGTGGGAACCTAGATGACCTGCTAACGGCACGTCATGCCCAATCCGCAGAATCTCCTGCCGATACTTTGCAGGTACTACTAGTTGTCGTTTCTGCGGAGGGGCATTCGGTTTCGGGGAAGGTTTCGGGATCCTGTACAGCCTATCCCCCACCCACTCGTAGTGTTCTCCACCTACTCCTTCTTCCCCAGCGTCGGCCCTGGCTCTGTACTTGGCTAACGTCGGGTCCTCCCTAGTTTCCTTCCCGTACATTTCTGGGGTATCCCAGCCGAACGGGGCCTGGTCTAAGGTACAAGTCGGGGTAGAGAGTCTTACCTGGGTCTCAACAGCAGGTGGGCCGGCCTCAGTGGCACGGGTCTGGGCACGGGTCGTAACAGCGTCCACTGCAGCGGGGCCCATGGGAGCAAAGGCCGAAACCAGGGGGGCCAAGTCGTTGCCAAGAAGAACATCAGCGGGTAAATCCTTAATGACCCCCACATTCACGTGTCTAGCGCCCACTCCCCAATCCAAATGTACCCGGGCCACGGGTAGACGAAATACTGCACCCCCGGCTACTCGTACTGCCACGGTATCCCCGGTATGTTGAGCTTCGGACACTAGGTGCTTTTGGAGCAAAGTCAGGGTTGCACCAGTGTCTCGTAGCCCACTGGCTTCCTTCCCGTTGACCTTTACACTCTGTCTGTGGTGTTGTCGATTGTCCTGGTGGGCAGCCTGAACAGGGTCCGCCTCATGTAATATGCCCCAGCATTCCTCTTCCTCTACACAGTGGACTGCTGGGAGAGGTGCTGGGGAAGGGGCCCCCGTGGGTTTCCTCCAGGACTGGTTCCTGTTGGCACGGTTCATCGGGCACTCCTGTCGCCGGTGCCCTAGCTGATTGCACAGGAAGCACCGAAGGGGTTCAGAGTATTCTCGGGCGTTAAACCGGGGTGGACGTTGGTATTGGGCAGCTGGAGGGGGTGCGGATGGTCTGTTTATGGGAGGCTGATACGTGGCAGCGGCTGGTTGGTATTCCGCTCGGGCTGTGGCCTTGGTGATGGAATTGTCCAGTCTGCGAGCGTCAGTGTACTCATCGGCCAAGCGAGCCGCCTCGTGTAGAGTGGAAGGCTTACGGTCTCGTACCCACTCTCTGACCCCTGTCGGCAATTTGTCGAAACAATGTTCCAATAGAAACATCTGCAGCACCTCTTCTCCCGACACCGCCTGGCATCCTGCCATCCAGTGGGCGGCTGTGCGATGTACCTTGCAGGCCCATTCCACGTATGAGTCCCCAGTGGTCTTTGCAGTGTCCCGGAACCTCCTCCGGTATGCCTCGGGTGTAACGGCATACCGGGCAAGTAAAGCTTCCCTGACGGTAACATAATCCCCGATCTCCTCATCCGGAATAGCCCGAAAAGCGTCGTTGGCCCGGCCGGATAACTTGCCGGACAGTATAGCAACCCAGTCTGCCGGGGGTACCTTGTGCAGGGCACATTGCCGCTCAAAATCCGCAAGGTACCCGTCAATCTCTCCTTCGGTCTCACTGAAGGCTTTGAAGGCCGCAAATGGCACTTTCTGTTTGTCCCCCGGGTTTGCTGTGACTGGGGCCGCTGCAGTACCGTTTTGGCGTAGCAGGCTGGCCTCCACAGCGGCTTGAACCTGGGTGATGATCTCTGCGGAGGGGTTGGGGCCATAATGGGCCAGCCGAATTCTTACCGCCCGGTCAAATCTTGCCTCCTCGGGGGTTCTGTCGTCGGGGCTGGGTCCATTGGCTCCCTCTGCTGCTGGTACTCCATCCATTTCCAGCAATAAAGCAATAATGTCCCTCTTCTTGAGGTTACTGGCCTGTCCGCCCCTTTGTTCCAATAAGTCTTTTAAGGTAGCTCTTCTCAGGTTTTGGTATTGTAGTTCCATTTTATTCTTGGTCGTAGCGGTTTCTTTGGGCGTTGAAGATCATCCCGTCGCTTGCCACCAGTAGTTACGGTACCACCTTCCGAGCTCCAGACACAGTCGTTAGTCACTTGTATTCCCGGTTCCCCCAATAACGAGACCAAGCTCCATTATGAGGGTAAAACATGAACTGAGGACTGGATCAGCCAGCCTGCCTTTTATTTGCATTTCACACACACAGGCCACACCCAAGGGGAGGCATAAAATGACCACTGGCATCGATGTTACATCCCACACATTCCCTCCCCTTGGTGTGACACATAATCCTATTATTCATACAGTTTGAAATATACTTTTATATAACTTTCATAACTTCAAATCCATCCATCATGTTCACATAAGAGACACATATTCAGATTCAGCATACTGAAAACATAACCATTCTCAAAAATCACATCAATCCCTTCAGTGAATAAAAAGTTACGCGAAAGTCCGTTTATGACCGACCGCAGGTACCTTTTCTTGCCCAAAATAGTTCCCTGGATTCGGGCTGTGCGGTCGGTCACTTGCTGGCCTAAAAATGGCTAAGTCCCGTTCGAGGTGGGTCGGTACTTCGACTTTCGTTGAACTGTCGAAGTATCGTCGATAGTACGGGTCGGCGGGTTCGAAGTTAAAATGGCCGCCGCCACGTGGTCCTTTGTCCGATGTCGGCCACCTCGAGGACTTTGGTAGTTTGGGCGTTTCATTAGTTTCCGCTGTACTTGAAATGTCTTTTATACAAAGTCACAACCCTTCGCATAATCTCTCAGGGACCATAAGTACTGGGCAAATCAGACGAACCAAAATAGGTTTAGTCCCGACGGATGGGTCTGTCACACTAGGTGAATGTGGTTAGCTAGGTTTACATTGCAGATCGCTAGATAAATAGTGTTAGCTAGGTTTACATTGCAGATCACTAGGTGAATGGGATTAGCTAGGTTTACATTGCAGCTCGCTAGATAAATGGTGTTTGCTAGGTTTATACATCAGAATGCTAGTTGAAAGGGGTTAGCTAGGTTTATACTGCAGATAGCTATTTCAATACTGTTAGATAGGTTTACATTGCAGATCGCTAGGTTAATGGGATTAGCTAGGTTTACATTGCAGCTTGCTAGGTGAATAGTGCTAGCTAGGTTTAGATCGCAGATCACTAGATGAATAGTGTTAGCTAGGTTTACATTGCTGCTCGCTAGATTAATAGTAATAGCTAGGTTTAGATTGCAGATCGCTAGGTGAATAAGGTTAGCTAGGTTTATACTGCAGATTGCTAAGTAAATAGTGTTAGCTAGGTTTACATTGCAGCTCGCTAGATTAATAGTCCTAGCTAGGTTTACATGCAGATCACTAGATGAATAGTGATAGCTAGGTTTATGCAGCAGAATGCTAGTTGAATGGGGTTAGCTAGGTTTATACTGCAGCACGCTAGGTGAATAGTGTCGCTAGGTTTACATTGCAGCTCACTAGATAAATAGTGTTAGCTAGGTTTACATTGCAGATCGCTAGATGAATGGGGTTACCTAGGTTTCATTTACAGCTCACTAGGTGAATAGTGTAAGCTAGGTTTACATTGCAGCTTACTAGATAAATAGTGTTAGCTAGGTTTACATTGCAGATCGCTAGATGAATGGGGTTACCTAGGTTTCATTTACAGCTCACTAGGTGAATAGTGTAAGCTAGGTTTACATTGCAGCTCACTAGATAAATAGTGTTCGCTAGGTTTACATTGCAGATCGCTAGATGAATGGGGTTACCTAGGTTTCATTTACAGCTCACTAGGTGAATAGTGTAAGCTAGGTTTACATTGCAGCTCGCTAGGTGAATAGTGTTAGCTAGGTTTACACTGCACCTCGCTAGATGAATGGTGTTTGCTAGGTTTATACATCAGAATGCTAGTTGAAAGGGGTTAGCTAGGTTTATACTGCAGATAGCTATTTCAATACTGTTAGATAGGTTTACATTGCAGATCGCTAGGTTAATGGGATTAGCTAGGTTTACAGTGCAGCTTGCTAGGTGAATAGTGCTAGCTAGGTTTAGATTGCAGATCACTACATGAATAGTGTTAGCTAGGTTTACATTGCTGCTCGCTAGATTAATAGTAATAGCTAGGTTTAGATTGCAGATCGCTAGGTGAATAAGGTTAGCTAGGTTTATACTGCAGATTGCTAAGTAAATAGTGTTAGCTAGGTTTACATTGCAGCTCGCTAGATTAATAGTCCTAGCTAGGTTTACATGCAGATCACTAGATGAATAGTGATAGCTAGGTTCATGCAGCAGCACGCTAGGTGAATAGTGTCGCTAGGTTTACATTGCAGCTGACTAGATAAATAGTGTTAGCTAGGTTTACATTGCAGATCGCTAGATAAATAGTGTTAGCTAGGTTTCATTTACAGCTCACTAGGTGAATAGTGTAAGCTAGGTTTACACTGCACCTCGCTAGATGAATGGTGTTAGCTGGGTTTACATTGCAGCACACCAGATGAATAGTGGTAGCTAGGTTTACATTGCAGCTCGCTAGATGAATAGTGTTAGCTTGGTTAACACTGCAAAATGCTAGATGAATGGGGTTAGCTAGGTTTACATTGCAGATCGCTAGATGAATAGTGTTAGCTAGGTTTACATTGCAGATCGCTAGATGAATGGGGTTAGCTAGGTTTAGTTTGCAAATCGCTAGATTAATAGAGATAGCTAGGTTTACATTGCAGATCGCTGAAAGAATAGTGTAAGCTAGGTTTACATTGCACCTCGCTAGAAAAATATTGTTAGCTTGGTTTACATTGCAGATCGCTAAATGAATGGTGTTAGCTAGTTATACATTGCAGATTTCTAGATGAATGAGGTTAGCTAGGTTTAATTTGAAAATCGCTAGATGAATAGTGTTAGCTAGGTTTACATTGCAGATCGCTTGTTGAATAGTGTTCGCTAGGTTTACACTGCTACTCACTAGATACATACTTTAAAGCACCACTATAGTGCCAGGAAAACATACTTTTTATCCTCGCACTATAGTGCCCCGATGGTGCCCCCACAATCAGGACCCCCCTCTCGCTGGGCTCTAGGGGGTGGAAGGGGTTAAATTTACCTCTTTCTCCAGCGCCGGGCGCTGGACTCTCCTCCTCCTCCATATCGTCATCATCGGCTGAATGTGCATGTGTGGCATGAGCCGCGCGCGCATTCAGCCAGTCCATAGGAAAGCATTCACAATGCTTTCCTATGGACGCTGGCGTCTTCTCACTGTGAAAATCACAGTGAGAAGCACCACTAGCGATGGCGATGTGACAGCCACTAGAGGCTGGATTAACCCTATTATAAACATAGCAGTTTCTCTAAAACTGCTATGTTTATAGAAAAAAGGATTACACCTAGCTGGACCTGGCACCCAGACCACTTCATTGAGCTGAAGTAGTCTGGGTGCCTATAGTGGTCCTTTAAGCTAGGTCTACGCTGTAGCTCACTTCATAAATAGGGATAGCTATGATTATTATATTGGAACATAGAGAAAAGGGTTTATACTGTAGCTTGCTAGTTGAGTAATGTTTGCAAGGTTTATTCTGCAGCTCACTAGATTGATGTGGTTTGCTAGGGCTCTGCATTTCACTATATAGTAATCCCCAACACACAGAGGTATGGGTTAAGTATTTGCGGACTCCCATAAACAGCAAATACTGACCCACGTGTGCGTGGTTTGATGTATGTTTCAGTGATTTTTAATTTCCACTTCCGTGTCAGATTTTCCATCCTCTCATCTGTTCCCCCATTTTGACCTTCGTCTGCCATATATTTTGATGACTAATTCTGAAATCCATGCCTCCGTTGTAATAAAGACTCAGTTTGCTTAACCTCCTGGCCCGTCTGATATGCTATGTCTGTGCTCCAATAACAGAACTTATTTGGGAGAAAAAAAAAACCCATCCTCTCTTATCTAGAAATGGTTTGGCTACAGGGTAAAATTTATCATCATTACGCTAATATCATCTCAATCCTCGGTTCTGGCAGCAGTTACAGGAAAATACCAAGACTTAATTCAGCCAGCACAGAGTAATACAGAGGACAGCAAATGATTTATGATGGAAATCAATGCAATCATAATACGTTAGGCTTGTAAAATTGTGCAGTTCCAACACAGGCTGTAATACTGCTGGGCTTCCTTCAAAATTTGGGTAAGCCATGACAAATCAGTAGAGGCAACGAGACACTCAATTATAGATGGCTTACACAAAGCAGGATATATTGTAATCTGAGTCAAACAGACGTGAGTAAATATTTTGGAATTGTCCCTATTAGTTGGTAATATGATAAATTAACTGAGCGTATTTCTAAGGAAATGGACATCAGACAACACGACTGTGTTGAACGGGGTATAAATTGAAATAGTTAGAGGAAAACTGCACTACTTCATAAACAGTAATCTAAGGTGCTCAAATGGATCTGAGGATGTCAAATCTTCAACATACAAACAACCAAAGATGATCCAGGCACTCAAGGTAGAATAACTGGCAGATTTAATAAAGATCAGGTCCTTAGCTTGATGAAGACCGCATTTGAGGTCGAAACGTTGCTGTGATACTATAATCTTCAATAAATTCGCCATTTTTTTCTACCTTGAGTGACTGGATCATCTCTGTTTGTTAATTTGTATTACGCAGGAAACATTAGAGACCTTAAATGGGAGTAGCCAATTACACTGGAGATATACCACCCGATAAATAAGTGTGTATTACACTAAAGATTAAACTGAAGCCTGCTAAATAAAAGCAGTGCCACAATGAAACCACTCTAAACAGGAGCATAAAATCACACACACACCACTTTAAAAAGGAAATGTGTATTCTTTGGGAGCCACCAATAAGCAGAAGCCAGATTGCAGTCAACCAAAAAGGACCAGTGTATTACATAGGAGCCACACTGCATGCTTTCTAAACAGGATATTGTATTACATAGGAGCCATACGGCATCCTCTCTAAACAGGAGAGTGTATTACAAAAGAGCCATACTGCATCCTCTCTAAAAAGGAGATTGTATTACATAGGAGCCACACTGCATGCTCTCTAAACAGGAGAGTGTATTACATAGGAGCCATACTGCATCCTCTCTAAACAGGAGATTGTATTACATAGGAGCCATACTGCATCCTCTCTAAACAGGAGCTTGTATTACATAGGAGCCACACTGCATCCTCTCTAAACAGGAGAGTGTATTACATAGGAGCCACACTGCATGCTCTCTAAACAGGAGCTTGTATTACATAGGAGCCATACTGCATCCTCTCTAAACAGGAGATTGTATTACATAGGAGCCATACTGCATGCTCTCTAAACAGGAGAGTGTATTACATAGGAGCCATACTGCATCCTCTCTAAAAAGGAGATTGTATTACATAGGAGCCATACTGCATCCTCTCTAAACAGGAGAATGTATTACATAGGAGCCATACTGCATGCTCTCTAAACAGGAGAGTGTATTACATAGGAGCCATACTGCATCCTCTCTAAACAGGAGATTGTATTACATAGGAGCCACACTGCATCCTCTCTAAACAGGAGATTGTATTACATAGGAACCATACTGCATGCTCTCTAAACAGGAGAGTGTATTACATAGGAGCCATACTGCATCCTCTCTAAAAAGGAGATTGTATTACATAGGAGCCATACTGCATCCTCTCTAAACAGGAGAATGTATTACATAGGAGCCATACTGCATCCTCTCTAAAAAGGAGATTGTATTACATAGGAGCCATACTGCATCCTCTCTAAACAGGAGATTGTATTACATAGGAGCCACACTGTATCCTCTCTAAACAGGAGAGTGTATTACATAGGAGCCATACTGCATCCTCTCTAAACAGGAGAATGTATTACATAGGAGCCATACTGCATCCTCTCTAAACAGGAGATTGTATTACATAGGAACCATACTGCATCCTCTCTAAACAGGAGAATGTATTACATAGGAGCCATACTGCATCCTCTCTAAACAGGAGATTGTATTACATAGGAGCCATACTGCATCCTCTCTAAAAAGGAGATTGTATTACATAGGAGCCATACTGCATCCTCTCTAAACAGGAGAATGTATTACATAGGAGCCATACTGCATCCTCTCTAAACAGGACATTGTATTACATAGGAGCCATACTGCATCCTCTCTAAACAGGAGCTTGTATTACATAGGAGCCACACTGCATCCTCTCTAAACAGGAGAGTGTATTACATAGGAGCAGTGGCGTACTAAGGGGGGGGCGGGGGGGGCGGCCCGCCCCGGGTGCCACTGACTAGGGGGGTGCCATGATGTCCAGTGTCATGTGTCACCCCCCATCATTACGCTGCGGCGGCTGCGCACAGCCGCAGCACCTTTGCGGCCCGGCAGGACTTACTTCCAGGATGAGAAGGGGGAGGAGTGTTGTGGGCCGCGGCGTCGCGCAACGTGATGACGTCGTGCGCAGCGCCGTCAGCCCGCCTTCACGGAACTATCCAGCGGAAGGATCCAATATCCGGGCGGTGAGGCACCCAGTCGGTCAAGGCATCATCAAAATGTAAGTAGTCATTTTATGTGATGGGGCTAAATTAATTAAAGGGGGGGTGGATAATGGCCATTAAAGAATTAAAGGGGAGGGAGGTTTAATTAAAGGAGTGAGGATTAATTAAGGGGGTGTATTAAGGGGGGTGTGAATTAATTAAGGGGGCTGTATTAATTAAGGGGGAGTGAGGATTAATTAAGGGGGTATTATGAGGGGTATGGATTAATTAAGGGGGTGTATTAATTAAGGGGGTGTGGGTTAATTAAGGGGGCTGTATTAATTAAGGGGGGAGTGAGGATTAATTAAGGGGGCTGTATTAATTAAGGGGGCTGTATTAATTAAGGGGGGAGTGAGGATTAATTAAGGGGGGGTGTATTAATTTAGGGGGGTGTATTAATTAAGGGGGTGTATTAATTAAGGGGGTGTGGATTAATTAAAGGGGTGTATAAATTAAAGGGGGTGTGGATTAATTAAGGGGGGTGTATTAATTAAGGGGGGAGTGAGGATTAATTAAGGGGGTGGATTAATTAAGGGCGGTGTGGATTAATTAAGGGGGCTGTATTAATTAAGGGGGAGTGAGGATTAATTAAGGGGGTGTATTAATTAAGGGGGGTGTATTAATTAAGGCAGTTAGGATTAATTAAGGGGGTGTTTTAAGGGGGGTGTGGATTAATTAAGGGGGCTGTATTAATTAAGGGGGGAGTGAGGATTAATTAAGGGGGTGTATTAATTAAGGGGGGTGTGGATTAATTAAGGGGGTGTATTAATTAAGGGGGGTGTGGATTAATTAAGGGGGGTGTATTAATTAAGAGGGGAGTGAGGATTAATTAAGGGGGTGTATTAATTAAGGGGGGTGTGGATTAATTAAGGGGGCTGTATTAATTAAGGGGGAGTGAGGATTAATTAAGGGGGGTGTATTAATTAAGGGGGGTGTATTAATTAAGGCAGTTAGGATTAATTAAGGGGGTGTTTTAAGGGGGGTGTGGATTAATTAAGGGGGGTGTATTAATTAAGGGGGGTGTGGATTAATTAAGGGGGGTGTATTAATTAAGGGGGGAGTGAGGATTAATTAAGGGGGTGTATTAATTAAGGGGTGTGTGGATTAATTAAGGGGGGTGTATTAATTAAGGGGGGTGTGGATTAATTAAGGGGGGTGTATTAATTAAGGGGGGAGTGAGGATTAATTAAGGGGGTGTATTAATTAAGGGGGGTGTGGATTAATTAAGGGGGCTGTATTAATTAAGGGGGAGTGAGGATTAATTATGGGGGTGTATTAATTAAGGGGGTGAAGATTAATAAAGGGGGTGTTTTAAGGGTGGTGGATTAATTAAGGGGGTTGTGATAATTAAGGGGGGTGTGGATTAATTAAGGAGGGTGTATTAATTAAGGGGGGAGTGAGGATTTATTAAGGGGGTGTATTAATTAAGGGGGGTGTGGATTAATTAAGGGGGCTGTATTAATTAAGGGGGAGTGAGGATTAATTAAGGGGGGTGTATTTAAGGCAGTGAGGATTAATTAAGGGGGTGTTTTAAGGGTGTGTGGATTAATTAAGGGGCTGTATTAATTAAGGGGGGAGTGAGGATTAATTAAGGGGGTGTATTAATTAAGGGGGGTGTGGATTAATTAAGGGGGTGGATTAATTAAGGGGGGTGTGGATTAATTAAGGGGGCTGTATTAATTAAGGGGGAGTGAGGATTAATTAAGGGGGGTGTATTAATTAAGGGGGGTGTATTAATTAAGGCAGTTAGGATTAATTAAGGGGGTGTTTTAAGGGGGGTGTGGATTAATTAAGGGGGGTGTATTAATTAAGGGGGGTGTGGATTAATTAAGGGGGGTGTATTAATTAAGGGGGGAGTGAGGATTAATTAAGGGGGTGTATTAATTAAGGGGTGTGTGGATTAATTAAGGGGGGTGTATTAATTAAGGGGGGTGTGGATTAATTAAGGGGGGTGTATTAATTAAGGGGGGAGTGAGGATTAATTAAGGGGGTGTATTAATTAAGGGGGGTGTGGATTAATTAAGGGGGCTGTATTAATTAAGGGGGAGTGAGGATTAATTATGGGGGTGTATTAATTAAGGGGGTGAAGATTAATTAAGGGGGTGTTTTAAGGGTGGTGGATTAATTAAGGGGGTTGTGATAATTAAGGGGGGTGTGGATTAATTAAGGAGGGTGTATTAATTAAGGGGGGAGTGAGGATTTATTAAGGGGGTGTATTAATTAAGGGGAGTGAGGATTAATTAAGGGGGGTGTATTTAAGGCAGTGAGGATTAATTAAGGGGGTGTTTTAAGGGTGTGTGGATTAATTAAGGGGCTGTATTAATTAAGGGGGGAGTGAGGATTAATTAAGGGGGTGTATTAATTAAGGGGGGTGTGGATTAATTAAGGGGTGTGTTAATTAAGGGGGGAGTGAGTATTAATTAAGGGGGTGTATTAATTAAGGGGGGTGTGGATTAATTAAGGGGGCTGTATTAATTAAGGGGGGTGTGGATTAATTAAAGGGGGTGTATTAATTAAGGGGCAGTGAGGATTTATTAAGGGGGGTGTATTAATTAAGGGGGGTGTATTAAGGGGTGTGTGGATTAATTAATGGGGGTGTATTAATTAAGGGGGTTGTGGATTAATTAATGGGGGTGTATTAATTAAGGGGGTTGTGGATTAATTAAGGGGGGTGTATTAATTAAGGGGGGTGTGGATTAATTAAAGGGGGCTGTGGATTAAAGAATTAAAGGGGGAGGTTTAAATAATGGGGGTGCAGGGTTTTTTTGATTAAGGGGGTTGCAGTATTCTATTTATTAAGGGAGGATGTGCACTGCAGATTTTTGTTTTTTTGTTAAGGGGGTGTGCAGGGTTTTTATAAGGGGGGTGTGCAGGGTTTTTATAAGGGGGGTGTGCAGTTTTTTTGTTATTAAGAGGGGTTGTGCACGTTTTTGTTTTTTATTAAGGGGGTGTGCAGGGTTTTTTATTAAGGGGTGTGCAGGATTTTTATGTGTAGGGAGTGAATGAAATTTATGTGATCGGGGTGCAGGCAGGGCCGGACTGGCCCACCGGGATACCGGGAAATTTCCCGGTGGGCCGCGGCACCTGGGGGCTGCGCATATATGTGCCACCGGGTGGCCGGTCCGGTGGCACACTCATAGGGGGCCGGCCGCGTTTCAGGCTGGAGCCGCCGGGCCGGGTGGCAGCCTCGCCGGTCCGGCGGCACTTCTGTCATTGATGATGCTGAGGGGGGAGGAGCATGTCTACCATGCTCCCTCGCGGTACCCACAATCCCCAGCACATTATGCTGTATCAGTATGATGCTGTGCTGGGGATTGTGGGTACCGCGAGGGAGCATGGTAAACATGCTCCTCCCCCCTCAGCATCATCAATGACAGAAGTGCCGCCGGACCGGCGAGGCTGCCACCCGGCCCGGCGGCTCCAGCCTGAAACGCGGCCGGCCCCCTGTGACTTCTCTAGGTAAATGGGGATGGGGAATAGAAAGATGGTGGAGGGAGAGGCACAGGGAAAGTGGGGAGGAAGGGAGAGACACTGGGAAAGTGGGGAGGAGGGAGAGGCACAGGGAAAGTGGGGAGGAAGGGAGAGGCACAGGGAAAGTGGGGAGGAGGGAGAGGCACAGGGAAAGTGGGGAGGAAGTGAGAGACACTGGGAAAGTGGGGAGGAGGGAGAGGCACAGGGAAAGTGGGGAGGAGGGAGAGGCACAGGGAAAGTGGGGAGGAAGGGAGAGACACTGGGAAAGTGGGGAGGAGGGAGAGACACAGGGAAAGTGGGGAGGAAGGGAGAGACACTGGGAAAGTGGGGAGGAGGGAGAGGCACAGGCAAAGTGGGGAGGAGGGAGAGGCACAGGGAAAGTGGGGAGGAAGGGAGAGATACAGGGAAAGTGGGAAGGAGGGAGAGGCACAGGGAAAGTGGGGAGGAGGGAGAGGCACAGGGAAAGTGGGGAGGAGGGAGAGGCACAGGGAAAGTGGGGAGGAGGGAGAGGCACAGGGAAAGTGGGGAGGAAGGGAGAGGCACTGGGAAAGTGGGGTGGAGGGAGAGGCACAGGGAAAGTGGGGTGGAGGGAGAGGCACAGGGAAAGTGGGGAGAAGGGAGAGGCACAGGGAAAGTGGGGAGGAAGGGAGAGACACTGGGAAAGTGGGGAGGAGGGAGAGGCACAGGGAAAGTGGGGAGGAGGGAGAGGCACAGGGAAAGTGGGGAGGAGGGAGAGGCACTGGGAAAGTTGGAAGGAAGATAGGAGGGAGAGACACTGGGAAAGTGGGGAGGAAGGGAGGAGGGAGAGACACTGGGAAAGTGGGGAGGAAGAGAGGTGTGGAGGAGGGAGAGGCACTGGGAAAGTGGGGAGGAAGAGAGGTGTGGAGGAGGGAGAGACAAAGAGGGAGAAATGAGGGAGACACACGAGGGAGGGGGAGAAAGAGGCAGAGGGGGGAGAGAGAGACTGGGAAGGAGAGGGGAGACATTGACACAGTAGAGCAGTGAGGGGGAGAAAAACATACAGAGTGACTGGGGGGAGACAAAAAGGCACACAGAGGGGCTGGAGATAAAAAGAGACACACATAGCACATAGGGGCTGTATATATCACTGGTGGATGGGGGGGCAACGAGGCAATTCCCCCCCCCCCCCCCCCCCCCACAAGGCTTTCCCCTGCCGGCCGATCTCCCTCCCCGTTCCGCAGGCACCGTGCGGGCAGCCGGCAGGGGAGGGAGGAAGAGAGGACCCGGGGAGCTCCAGCAGCCCCCTGGGTCCTTCTCGCGTGAGCACAGAGCGTTGCCGCAGTTTCCACGGCAACGCTCCAGCTCTCACGAGGGTGAACTCTAGCCCTGGAGCTACGGGCTAGAGTTCACTCTCAGCACTGCGACCACCAGGGATTCACATCTGCTTAAAATAAATCTGCACTTTTGTTTATTTTGAGGCCTATGAGTGCGCTTTTTACATTAGAGTATTTTTTTATTTCAAGTTATCTGTTCTAACACTGTATCTGCACACTATGCTGGCGCAACGCATTATGGGGCTGGTAAATATTTTTTTTCCAGTGCTGCTTTTAATTCCCAGTCCGGCCCTGGGTGCAGGGTTTTTATGTGTAGGGAGTGTATGAAATGTATGTGATCGGGGTGCAGGGTTTTTATATGAAGGGCGAGACAAGGGGCTTTGTAGAAAGGAGCAGGGCAGTTCTCACCAGCCCCTTTCTACAAAAGCACTGGTCTTCCCCCTTCTACAAAACTGGCGCATTTTACAAATGTTACAAGCAGTTTACAAATTTGTGCAATAAATATTATTGAAAACATTGAAAAACATGTGGGTGTTTTCTTACATTTTTATTATGGGGGGGGGGGGGGGCAGGGGGGTGCCACACTCAGGGTCCGCCCCGGGTGCCAAATGCTCTAGGTACGCCCCTGCATAGGAGCCACACTGCATGCTCTCTAAACAGGAGCTTGTATTACATAGGAGCCATACTGCATCCTCTCTAAACAGGAGATTGTATTACATAGGAGCCATACTGCATGCTCTCTAAACAGGAGAGTGTATTACATAGGAGCCACACTGCATGCTTTCTAAACAGGATATTGTATTACATAGGAGCCATACGGCATCCTCTCTAAACAGGAGAGTGTATTACATAGGAGCCATACTGCATCCTCTCTAAACAGGAGATTGTATTACATAGGAGCCACACTGCATGCTCTCTAAACAGGAGAGTGTATTACATAGGAGCCATACTGCATCCTCTCTAAACAGGAGATTGTATTACATAGGAGCCATACTGCATCCTCTCTAAACAGGAGCTTGTATTACATAGGAGCCACACTGCATCCTCTCTAAACAGGAGAGTGTATTACATAGGAGCCACACTGCATGCTCTCTAAACAGGAGCTTGTATTACATAGGAGCCATACTGCATCCTCTCTAAACAGGAGATTGTATTACATAGGAGCCATACTGCATGCTCTCTAAACAGGAGAGTGTATTACATAGGAGCCATACTGCATCCTCTCTAAAAAGGAGATTGTATTACAAAGGAGCCATACTGCATCCTCTCTAAACAGGAGAATGTATTACATAGGAGCCATACTGCATGCTCTCTAAACAGGAGAGTGTATTACATAGGAGCCATACTGCATCCTCTCTAAACAGGAGATTGTATTACATAGGAGCCACACTGCATCCTCTCTAAACAGGAGATTGTATTACATAGGAACCATACTGCATGCTCTCTAAACAGGAGAGTGTATTACATAGGAGCCATACTGCATCCTCTCTAAAAAGGAGATTGTGTTACATAGGAGCCATACTGCATCCTCTCTAAACAGGAGAATGTATTACATAGGAGCCATACTGCATCCTCTCTAAAAAGGAGATTGTATTACATAGGAGCCATACTGCATCCTCTCTAAACAGGAGATTGTATTACATAGGAGCCACACTGTATCCTCTCTAAACAGGAGAGTGTATTACATAGGAGCCATACTGCATCCTCTCTAAACAGGAGAATGTATTACATAGGAGCCATACTGCATCCTCTCTAAACAGGAGATTGTATTACATAGGAACCATACTGCATCCTCTCTAAACAGGAGAATGTATTACATAGGAGCCATACTGCATCCTCTCTAAACAGGAGATTGTATTACATAGGAGCCATACTGCATCCTCTCTAAAAAGGAGATTGTATTACATAGGAGCCATACTGCATCCTCTCTAAACAGGAGAATGTATTACATAGGAGCCATACTGCATCCTCTCTAAACAGGACATTGTATTACATAGGAGCCATACTGCATCCTCTCTAAACAGGAGTGTGTATTACATAGGAGCCATACTGCATCCTCTCTAAACAGGAGAATGTATTACATAGGAGCCATACTGCATCCTCTCTAAACAGGAGAGTGTATTACATAGGAGCCACACTGCATCCTCTCTAAACATGAGAGTGTATTACATAGGAACCACACTGCATCATCTCTAAACAGGAGAGTGTATTACATAGGAGCCACACTGCATCATCTCTAAACAGGAGATTGTATTACATAGGAGCCATACTGCATCCTTTCTAAACAGGACATTGTATTACATAGGAGCCATACTGCATCCTCTCTAAACAGGAGATTGTATTACATAGGAGCCACACTGCATGCTCTCTAAACAGGAGAGTGTATTACATAGGAGCCATACTGCATCCTCTCTAAACATGAGAGTGTGTTACATAGGAGCCACACTGCATCCTCTCTAAACAGGAGATTGTATTACATAGGAGCCATACTGCATGCTCTCTAAACAGGAGATTGTATTACATAGGAGCCACACTGCATGCTCTCTAAACAGGAGATTGTATTACATAGGAACCATACTGCATCCTCTCTAA
Organism: Pelobates fuscus; assembly: GCF_036172605.1. Classification (NCBI taxonomy): domain Eukaryota; kingdom Metazoa; phylum Chordata; class Amphibia; order Anura; family Pelobatidae; genus Pelobates; species Pelobates fuscus. Next base: position 47,738,572 of record NC_086321.1, on the reverse strand, counting down.
ACAGGAGAGTGTATTACATAGGAGCCACACTGCATCCTCTCTAAACAGGAGAGTGTATTACATAGGAACCACACTGCATCATCTCTAAACAGGAGAGTGTATTACATAGGAGCCACACTGCATCCTCTCTAAACAGGAGAGTGTATTACATAGGAGCCACACTGCATCCTCTCTAAACAGGAGAGTGTATTACATAGGAGCCACACTGTATCCTCTCTAAACAGGAGAGTGTATTACATAGGAGCCACACTGCATCCTCTCTAAACAGGAGATTGTATTACATAGGAGCCACACTGTATCCTCTCTAAACAGGAGAGTGTATTACATAGGAGCCACACTGCATCCTCTCTAAACAGGAGATTGTATTACATAGGAGCCACACTGTATCCTCTCTAAACAGGAGAGTGTATTACATAGGAGCCACACTGCATCCTCTCTAAACAGGAGATTGTATTACATAGGAGCCATACTGCATCCTCTCTAAACAGGAGAGTGTATTACATAGGAGCCATACTGCATCCTCTCTAAAAAGGAGATTGTATTACATAGGAGCCATACTGCATCCTCTCTAAACAGGAGAATGTATTACATAGGAGCCATACTGCATCCTCTCTAAAAAGGAGATTGTATTACATAGGAGCCATACTGCATCCTCTCTAAACAGGAGAATGTATTACATAGGAGCCATACTGCATCCTTTCTAAACAGGACATTGTATTACATAGGAGCCATACTGCATCCTCTCTAAACAGGAGATTGTATTACATAGGAGCCACACTGCATGCTCTCTAAACAGGAGAGTGTATTACATAGGAGCCATACTGCATCCTCTCTAAACATGAGAGTGTGTTACATAGGAGCCACACTGCATCCTCTCTAAACAGGAGATTGTATTACATAGGAGCCATACTGCATGCTCTCTAAACAGGAGATTGTATTACATAGGAGCCACACTGCATGCTCTCTAAACAGGAGATTGTATTACATAGGAGCCATACTGCATCCTCTCTAAACAGGAGAGTGTATTACATAGGAGCCACACTGCATCCTCTCTAAACAGGAGAGTGTATTACATAGGAACCACACTGCATCATCTCTAAACAGGAGAGTGTATTACATAGGAGCCACACTGCATCCTCTCTAAACAGGAGAGTGTATTACATAGGAGCCACACTGCATCCTCTCTAAACAGGAGAGTGTATTACATAGGAGCCACACTGTATCCTCTCTAAACAGGAGAGTGTATTACATAGGAGCCACACTGCATCCTCTCTAAACAGGAGATTGTATTACATAGGAGCCACACTGTATCCTCTCTAAACAGGAGAGTGTATTACATAGGAGCCACACTGCATCCTCTCTAAACAGGAGATTGTATTACATAGGAGCCACACTGTATCCTCTCTAAACAGGAGAGTGTATTACATAGGAGCCATACTGCATCCTCTCTAAACAGGAGATTGTATTACATAGGAGCCATACTGCATCCTCTCTAAACAGGAGAGTGTATTACATAGGAGCCACACTGCATCCTCTCTAAACAGGAGAGTGTATTACATAGGAACCACACTGCATCATCTCTAAACAGGAGAGTGTATTACATAGGAGCCACACTGCATCCTCTCTAAACAGGAGAGTGTATTACATAGGAGCCACACTGCATCCTCTCTAAACAGGAGAGTGTATTACATAGGAGCCACACTGCATCCTCTCTAAACAGGACATTGTATTACATAGGAGCCACACTGCATCCTCTCTAAACAGAAGAGTGTATCACATAGGAGCCACACTGCATCCTCTCTAAACAGGAGAGTGTATTACATAGGAGCCACACTGCATCCTCTCTAAACAGGAGAGTGTATTACATAGGAGCCACACTGCATCCTCTCTAAACAGGACATTGTATTACATAGGAGCCATACTGCATCCTCTCTAAACAGGAGAGTGTATCACATATGAGCCACACTGCATCATCTCTAAACAGGAGAGTTTATTACATAGGAGCCACACTGCATCCTCTCTAAACAGGAGAGTGTATTACATAGGAACCACACTGCATCCTCTCTAAACAGGAGAGCATATTACACAGGAACCACACTGCAGCCCCCCAGATAGGAGCTGTGTATTACACAGGGACCACACTGCAGCCCCCCAGATAGGAGCTGTGTATTACACTGGAACCACACTGCAGCCCCTCCCCCCCCCCCTGCACCCCCAGATGGGAGCTGTGTATTACACTAGGACCACATTGCAGCCCCCAGATAGGAGCTGTGTATTACACAGGAACCACACTGCAGCCCCCCAGATAGGAGCTGTGTATTACACTGGAACCACACTGCAGCCCCCTCCCCCCCCCCCCCTGCACCCCCAGATGGGAGCTGTGTATTACACTAGGACCACATTGCAGACCCCAGATAGGAGCTGTGTATTACACAGGAGCCACACTGCAGCCCCCCAGATAGGAGCTGTGTATTACACTGGAACCACACTGCAGCCCCCCAGATAGAAGCTGTGTATTATACAGGAGCCACACTGCAGCACCCCAGATTAGAGCTGTGTATTATACAGGAGCCACACTGCAGCCTCTCTCCAGGGAATCAAAGTATTACAGTGGAATCAAATTTGAAAAATCCAATATGTTTCACTCTGTTCATATTTCATAAAATTGAGAGTTGCTCAGATAAATACTTACCTCTGTATTGTGTTAATCATATGAAATGTATCAAATTTCATAAAACACATACCATTTCATTTAACATATATAAGGATTCTCACTAACTATACAAACTGGGGACATTCCGTTTCCATTAAAAGTTCTGTATATTTCCCAAACTTAGTCCAATTAGAAGATATTGCAGAATAAAGACTGTGTAATGGTCCTGAATAATATGCTTAATAGTAGCTTCAAACAAAAGTATTATCCTGTACATTCAGCCTCTTTTCCCTTGCCAGTTTTTTAATTTACATTTGATTCTGAAAGCTACCAGTGGTCAAATGAATTTGAAAGTCTTGGCAAAGTGTCAGGAGGGAACAAAATTAATCTTTTTTTTTTTTCTTTTGTAGCTATAATAAGCAGAGTGTAAAGGCCAGGCCGATAAGGAGCAAAACCATTGGTTCACATGTCACATCTTCAATTTCTGGCTGAACTTTTTTAGCTTCTCCTAAGTAATATTAACCATGGCTCGCTTAACAAGACATTACCTCAAATAATACAGTCTTATTTCTTCAATTAGAAACTCATAAAATACAAACTGGATCAGTTTCATGAGAACGTCTCCAAATATACTAAAGCAAAACAGATTCTTATTTTGATGGCAGTTCGATATGACCCCATCCTACACTGAAACAAGAGACACCTGCTGAGCTGATTGTTTTACTAATTAATTCTCAACTTTTCAGAAAAGAATAGTACAAAAATAGCCTACTTTATGATTATTCAGAGACAGATGGCATGAAGCATATACCAGACTCATCCATGTGCAGAACTTTAGTGTGTCCCCTGTTGAGGTATGGTACTGATATAACACACCAATGATAGGTCAGAATACATGAAACCGTGTATTAACCATCATTTTAATAATCAGGCTTAATGCATAAAATAAACAACTCAATGAAGGGTCAAAATGCAATCTGAGGTCAAGGAAACCAAAAACACTTGTAAATTGGATAACTAGTCAGGTTGAGATAATTAGAATAAAACTGTATTGGGAAACTAGTAGGGTCACGGGCCACAGAGCTCAGAGGCAGTGATAATAAGGGGATTTTAATTCATGTGATCCAAATATAACTTTGCCTCTTTGCAAATCAATTGTAAGACCACACCTTGAATACATGGTGCAATTTTGGGCACCAGTTTTAAAGAAGGATATTTCAGAACTAGAACAAAAAGCAGGGGCTAGCTACAAAAATAGTAAGGGGGATGGAAAACATTAGTTTTGAGGAAAGGCTAGAAAAAAATGATTTGTTTTCTTTAGAAAAAAAAGGAGCCTCAGAGTGGATATGATAGCACTATAAAAATATATACAGGGTCGGTATAAACCACAGTCCTAATCTGTTCATTTGCAAAAATCTACAACAGACAAGATTTAGATTTAGACTTAGATAGATTTAGACTGGAAGAAAGGCAATTTCGCTTACAGTAAAGGAAAGGGTTCTCTACAGTAAGAACAATACAGATGTGGAATTCTCTGCCTAAAGAGGTTGTGTGTTATCAGATTCTACAGATGATGTTAAAAGAAGCAGCAATCAGCACTTGTCGTAGTCATCGAAAGTAGTTGGCCTTCCATTACTGTTTGATCCAGCACGTAGAACTGTATAGCACGGATGACAAATAAGTAACGTATTACCGGTCCTTAGAATGGCCGGATTTAACGTACATAGAATAGTCAAAATACTAGCCGAGGTCAGGGAACACCGAAAGGGACGCAGCGGTGAGGAAAGCCAGGAGTCAGGATACCAGAATATAGAGAAGTCAATAAACAAAGCCAAAGTAAAAAAACAGGTAGAAAACTATAAACAGGAACGCGTTCTCGGACAACCACAAGGGAAACCACGACAGGGCACTGAGCAGGATGAGAACTGGGCCTAAATACCCCTCCTTTAGTTCTGATAGGCTGTAACCGGCCTTTGACCCCAAAGTCAGTTACCAGGTTTCATTTGCACAATTGCTGCTCAGCATTAACCCTTCTGTGGATTAGGTTGCTGCTCGGCACAACTTTTCCTGTGTGGACAGTAAATGTCATTAACCACAGTTTTATAAGCGGATGAATACGTGACAATTACAAAGCCAGATTCCATGGGAGCGGGCAGCATCCAGATGACAGTCAGTGGAATGAGCAGAAACTAGACCGCTTCCCTCTGTGCCCAGTGCTGAAGATAGAACAGATTATGCAAAATCATGTTTTGTATAATTGTCCCAATGGCTGGCACAAAGTATAGATGAAATAATTAAGAAGTTAAAAATTGTTTCATAACTGAAGTAATCCACAAGCTTGCACCATTGTAACATGCTACACCCCAACTCCTTGCTGCCTCATTAATCAATGTTCAAATAATCATCTCCTATGGAGCCCACCCAAATGTACATTCCTTAAAACCCCCAATGAATGATTTAGGTTACTAGCATCAATGAGGAACTTCTCAGTATTTTTATGCATAGGCAGATTCTCAGTGTATCATAGTAAATAGTCAAATTCTCAGGGAGAATGAGCAGATTCACCTTATGTGAATAGGCTGCTTTTAAGACCTCACAGTAAATGAAGACGTTAATTTGAGTCTCCTAATAAGTGGGAAAATTCCTATGTTAAATTAACAGTCTAGCGAATTGGGAAGAGTTTTGGGTCTCTTACTGAATGGGCAAGTTCTCAGCCCTGTAGATGTGGCCATTCTGATACTCGGATTTCCCAATAAAATCCAATAACTCATATCGCTGCTTGGCTCCAAATGATTTATTCAAGTTTATCCTACTTTACTGCCATGTTTCTACATAACATTTAGATTTCTGTTCTGGATAGTTACAAATTAATATTATGAAGCAGCTCATGTTCAGCTCTTTTAGAACGTTCCCAAATATAATCAAGTCAGATTTTAACAACCTCGTATTTTATTTGTAGCAAGGAAACGATGATGAGACAAAACCTCGCCATATGACCTATTTCGGAATTTCTAGCAGGCCCAGAATCTGTTACATTAAATAAATATTGCAATTTCCCCAGGTTTACACCATCTGCATAATGTCCCCTGAAACGTTTTGGAAAGCAATGTACTGCTCACCTGTGGAGTTCAGCGAATTAACCCCTTCACTGCACTTAGCGTCAGAATTAGTGGGAATTACACAAGTTGTAATGGATTACAGATTCTCACGCTTGAATTTATACTTGACCGTACGCAAGGATAAATGTAACACCCGAACGCCGGATACTTAATGTAAAATTGAATATAAGATTATAAAGACTGAAATCTTGAGGAAGATAATCTTTCTTTCTTGTGCAGTCGTTGAGACAGTAATAAATACATCCATACAATGTGTTTTCACACATCGCAGCTACGCGATGACTCATAAACCGCCAAAGCGATGCCTCGGAGCTTTATGAGGTCCTCGCACCTTCATGGCATTTAAAAAAAAAAAATCCAATAAACACAGACTTGCCTATTCATTAATTTCTATAATTAGCAATCCTAGATTTGAACCTTTTTTTAAGGGCTGTAAAGGCTCGACATATAAATATCTCAAAACCTACAGCTCAATGTATCTCTCCATTATTTTGTACTTTTGATTGTTATTACTGTGGTGCAATATGTTCGTGCTTATTAGATCCCAAAGGAAATACATTTTTTAACACCTTATGTCCCTGTCTTTGAAGCCACATGACAGTCCGGTTCATAAAGACTCATATCTAATATGGAATGTTATATATATTGTATATATATATATATATATATATATATATATATAATGTCATACACTTAGCATTAAATATCACCACCACAATGAGCTATTCATGTTGTTAAGATGATCCTTAGGAATCAGAGGAGCAGACTGCAATAATTGCATGGAAACGTTGATGATCGTAAAGGGATTACGTTTTTCTGCCTCTTTAATGATGCTGCCCAATCTAGATAAATATATTATCCAATTTTATGCAAAATAGAACATAGGTCAGTATGCAGGTCTATATAATTCACTTCCCTTAAAATCGTAACCCATTCACTTCCAAATTATTTTTCCTAAAAAAAATTAGAATAATGTTTATTTGAAACATGAGATGCTTTGATAGCTTCTAAATGTAGAATTAAACAGGAGTAATGCATGCAGATTGCTGTTCAGAGATATCTGGAAACATTTATGCTAATTTGCTATATTTTAATCTCTTATTTAATTGTTCATCGTTTACTAAAACATTTGGCGAGGGGATAAAATTAATCTAGAGGTTATGAGGTGTCCCTTACCTTTCAATGTTTCATGCAAGGTCTCTGATATTAGCATAGAAGGAAGCACATATATCCTGATTGTGGACATTTATACGGAACCTGAAAGCATATTTAGGATTTCAGCTTCCTAAAAATGCCGGCAAAAAGTTAAAATAATGTGTTTTTTGGAATTATATGTTGACTAACAGCATCAGCAGAAGGAGTGAGGACCAATTATAGAGCGGAACACTACAGAAGTCCCACGCTTAGGGTTAACTGGTGCATGCTGTCAATATATGTTAAATGCAACTGCACTTGTAGAACGAGAGCATGGGTGCCAGGTAATAGGCAACCTTAGTAGGCAACCTTTCAGAAGCAGAAGGACACAGGCAACACTCCAGGATCAAGAAGGTAAGTTTATTTCTGGAAACACCACCTCATCAAGTGCAAAGTGTTGCCTGTGTCCTTCTGCTTCTGTGAGTATTCTGGTGGATTCAGTGTTGTCCACCTTTGGCACAGAGCACCTCCACGACAGAGTGTCATGGTACCTGCCACTGATACCTCTCTTCCCTCCAGCAATATCGGCATGTTGAACGCTGGCCGCGATAACCCCGCCCCCTTTTATGACGCGTGGCGCAATCCCGCCGACGTCACGACGTCGATGATGTCACGACCAGCCTGAATATTCAAACCAGGACGTTTTGGGGGCGTGGGCACCAATTAAAGAGAGAGGGTATAAATGGTAATCGCTTCCAGTGACTCATTGCCCTGTCGTGGTTTCAGCTTGCCTGTTCCCTCAGTGCGTTCTCTGTGTTTGTTTTTTTGGTTATTGACTTGGCGTGTTTTCTGACTTTGATTCTCTCTCCTACCCTTGATTCTCGGCTTGGACCTCGCTTACCTGTCTTCTCGTTCCCTCGACCTCGGCTCGCCCCTGACTATTCTCTGTTTATGTGACATTAGTCCGGACACTCTAAGATCTGGTACACGTCTATCTAGTTTTAGTACACTGCGTGTTGGATCCCTGTCTGGATCCTGACACAGAGGGCTGGAATTTGCAAGCAGAACCTGTGTGCAGGTATTCTTGTTTCTGTAGTAGGCAACCTTTGGCATTCCAGATGTTGTGGACTACATCCCCACAATGCTCTTACAACCATAATACTGGCTAAACATCATGGGAGATGTTGTCCACCATAGCTGGAGTTTCGAAGGTTGCCCACCCTTGATTTAAAGTCACAAGATAACGATAACAGAATTTTGAAATAATATATGCATTCAATGGGAAAATTAAAGCCGTGGTGTTTCCATTTCAATGTGGGGGTAACTCAGCAGGAGTATCTGAGCAAGTCAATGAACTCTAAACTCCTGCAGAAGATCCTGTGCCTCATTGGCATTGCCGCAGCCAATCAGATAGACATGTTTCCGACTCCATGATACAGCTCATTTTGACCCTGTCTTAATTATATATATATTTTTTCCTATAGATCTCTTGTCATTGAATATTTCAATGCTGCCTGTCAAACGTTTAAGGAAATTGGATCTATAAAAAGTGCTGAGTCACCCAGCGTGGCTCTGCCTGTGTTTTATTGAACCCAGTGAAGAATATTTTCCATTCATTTTACTGTTCAGGATTCTACAGGACAGGCAGGTCTCCGGCCCAGATAACAAACCTGATTTATGGCCTTATTAAACTCCACAGATCTGTGGATTAAAAACTGCATAGATAAAATCGCATTTTTTTATGTCTCTCTATTAACTTCTTCAGTGCTGTGGCATAGAAGAGCCACGATCAAAACACCTACAATGTACAGATCTATAAGGCACACATTAACAAATTAACTCTCTGCCCTAGCTATGATATGATCACAGTATATCTCATTTTACGGCAGCCCAGGTCTGATAAATGTACCTCGTTAGTGAATTCAGAGTGCAGAGTGCATTATAACATTATTCTATCTATCTAGCCCTTAAAAATGGATCACTATTTAAATACTGTTTTTTAAACAAAAATGCAGGCAGTGACCCAAAAGAAGAATATGAGCATCGCACTGTTTGTGGGGCTGGGGTCTTTCTGTCTGTAGATATAGCTAAGTACTAAGTTGCATTGAGACCATTATAATAAAAGTCCACACAGATTTATTCAAATTAAAAAATGTATGTAGTGCACCTTCTATGTTTCTCAAGAAAGACCTTGGAAGAGTCCACCATAGGCACAGTGATGCAGAAATACAGGATGAAGTCTAAAATATGACTTACATCTATGCATATTTTCATGATGAACTGAATTCTGGGAGAATAATGGAGACATTATTTCTTGGAATTACTGTGTCCAACATAAAATTTTCACTTGGTTCTATTTGAAGTATGCTGATGATGCACAACAGTAACTTGGAATTTACATAAATCCATGGGGATTTTTCTAGTGTTTGGTCTCACCGTAACTTTTTTGTACTTATCTAAATATAGGTGTAGAGATTTTTTTTTTCAAAAACCTGCATAAATGCCACCCAAACTAGCAGAACAAAAATGATAAGCCAGCTTGGTACTTATACTGGGCAGTTCTAATGCAAATGTATGTTAAATAAGGCTCATGATTTACACTGGGCTAAATCAACTTGAAAGTCGCTATAACCAAACTCTCATTTAGTGAAAAAACACAATTTTTTTTGTGTTCTTTAACTGATTTGATCTCTCTTGATATGCCTTTCTCTCGAGCCTAGCTCTGTGCATGGAGACCAAGTATCACACTAAGTCCTTGAGAAATAAGGAGACAATGTACACAAAGTTAACGTTTCATCCGCAAATCATGTGAAGGTGAGGTAGGTTTACATTAAATCTATATCTCCATAGATTAGAAGATGTACTTATCTGCAATTCCACTTACCACTAAAACTGACCCCTGGGCAAACATAAGAGCTGTGTATTCTTGACAGCTGCTGCAGACCCCCAGGTTAGCAGTCTTTACTGATATACCAGGCCCAATAGCATAGCAGTAATGCCCAATAAGGTACAATTTTAATCCAATCTATACATATATATTGGCTGTGGCAGGTGCACTTTAATCCTTGGCCATGACCATTATCCGAAAAGTCATTGCTACAGCCACAATTTTCTTGTGAGTGACCAGGAACATTGAAAGCCTATGTGGAGGATGTGCTTGTGGCATATTCTATTTTATTAGGAAAATCTGACTCCCTCATCAATCGTCCAATCCATGTTATCGCTTTCATTACTCGAGATGTCACAGAAGCATATTAGCCGTGTTCTAATCTAAAATGGTTGGCTATAACCCAGAGGCATTTATGCCTGAGTTCCCCTTAAGTTAATTAAAACTTTTGAGGCCAAAGGCCAAGCACACTTTAATTACTCTTCCAACCAAGGCCTTTGCTTTTGCGCCTTTTACTTTTGTAATAAAATAATTTGAATGAATGTGGCGATCGCCTTGACGTACGCTGAGAGATATCTCTGCCTAATACATCTAAATACCACTAAACAGCTGTCTCAGTTTAACTCCTTCATTGATAAAACTATTCCCATATCTGCACGTTAAAGCTTAGTGATAAAAAATATCTTGAAGGAAGAACCAAGATGAGACTCCTTACATCAACAACTCTAGCCCTGTGGGCTCCCATCTCTATCAGAGACGATGGTGTTAATAAGTTGAGTTTAGCAACAGATGTAAGTATGTGAAGATTCTCCTGCATGTTTTAAAATGAAGATAATATGCAGAGCCTGATAGTGTGTGGGTGCCTATTGCTAAGATCATAATCTGCAGATTTAGTCAGCGAGGGAGCGTGCATTTGTGATTCGCTGCACAGATTGCTTGGCACTGTATCTAAACAACTTTACAAGAAGAGAATCGTTCCATCCAAGTGACAGCCAGGCTTGGGGACCTCAGGGAAGATGCAAGTGGCATTTCACAGCGAGACCATAACAAGGCTTTAGAAGAGCACAAGAACTCGATAGGCTTTCTAGACCTAATTAGTACTTAATGATCTGTAGAAGGCCGGGTATCCATCACCTATTCTTCTGTCCCCTCTCCTTCACCAGTTCTTAATTAACCTTTAAGGAGATGATGTGCCGATGGGTTTCCAAGGATATTTCATTGATCACCCCCATTTCTCTGCCCTGCCTCCCTGATGCAGTCACGGTTGTACACAATAGGAACAGCCTGTGAATGTTGCCCCCGCTGCAGTACTGCGCACAGGGCATCTGCAATCGATGAGTATTAATGAAACACAACTTACATGATTGCTATTTCAAGAAAGCACGTAGAAGGTCATCACTAACTCTCATCATATAACAACAATTATGATGTGGAACAAGGTTAAATAACATAACCAAAATATTAGGCAATAATTATGTCTCAGTTCAACCTCCCCCCCACACAGTGAAAGTTTGATACTCAAGATTCTAAATCCTGTTTGGTTAGGGTTATCTTTTAAAGAGGCAGGTTGACGGTAGCAGTCCTTACAGTATAATAGCTGCAAATTATTCCTTTAAGGTTACTATCGAAAAATATGTCAGCTAGACCAATCTTTTTATTTATGCTTTTTTTTTTTGGCAACACCACGTGCAATGTATGCTGTGTATGAGCTCAGTACACCCAGTAATGCAGGAAAGTGGTACAACACGTTATGTCAGGAGCCGATATTTGCTCATTTCAAACGGATAAGGATGGAGGCACAAAATGGGACATTGATTTATACTGAACAGACCCATGCATTCATAGGATTTATTAAAATGCTTATTCTATGTGTGCTCCACAGGGACTTAATCAATGTCTGATAACCCTTGACTTTGCACCTCCGCTGCTCAACACGTATTACTTTATACCCTGGTGATTTTTCTGTGCAGGTGTTAAACAATGACATCAGTAATACTGCAGGGAATATATTAACCCTTCTAGACCCCACATGCTGGGCGTATTTGGCTGACACTATTCTTTAATTCTATTCGAGTCTGTAATTGTGTAAATGCTATTTAAATGTGATGTTAAACTCGGAAAATCTTATTTTGCTACACCTCAGTGATACGTTATGGGTTAAACAGGCAGGTACCAAAAATGTAAAATCAAAAAGGTTAATAAATATGCTACACAAATGGCCTATACACAAACCTGTGTTGGGTACGCTGCGTCAGGGTCCAGAAAGTAGTTATAGTCAGTCAGGCTATTCTATGCTAATGATATTAACTACTCACAGTCCGTGCATTTCAAGGCCTGTGTCTGTCTTTGTTTAAAGTGCTTCAGATATGAGAATATAATAGGTCGTGATTGTGCAAAAATGTGGGAGTTAATGTTACATAAACATTGCCAGCTACATGTTGGTCATTCAGAGTTTCTGTATTAAAACATTGTTAAAATCATTAAATATTTATTAGGTCTATATATATATATTTAAGAATGGGGGCTGTGAGCTAAATGTGACATGTAGTGAACCGAGAGAGGGCTGTAAAGGCTGTAAAGCAGCCTTTGCTGCTGGGAGTTTTCCACCTTGTTGAGACTCAAGAGATAGATTTACTTTCTTCATAAATTGTCAGCATTTGTGTAGTATTGCAACAACAATTTTAACAATGCGACGTCTTCTACGCTTGAAAAGGAAAAGCCAGTGTGGCAATAAAAACACGGTTACGGTCTCTTAAGGAGATTTTTAATATTCTGTTTGCTTACCCTCTATATTTGTGTAGAAAAATAAATTACACGTAGAAATCCACACCTTGTCATGCTGCGACTGGGCACGTCCATCTTAACTCTCGGTCAACCATGGTTATAAGCTCTGTGCTTCGCACCAACTGTGAATGCAAACATTTGGAGAAAGGTTGCATACATTGCACAGCTCCCACTGTCCCTTGTCACCTTCTCTCATTAGTTTAAGAAACTCATTTGCTGGTTATAGATAATAAGACTTGTGCCTAGTCAGTTGTCCAGATAGCCCAGGTTGCTATGCATGGACCACTTTTAGAAGTTTAACCCAGAAAAGCTATTTGTATATATGTATACACTAATATACCTTATTAACATCCAAGCTGAGCAATTTCAAGTCAATTAGTCTTTCTTTTTTTCGTGTATGATTATGCACAGTCAGCCGGTGAGGCTTGTAAGGGAGAGATGGATCCTGACCAATATTTTAGTACTAATACAATCACGATGGCGCTCTAAAAATCAGGCCCGCCTTCTATTCTATTACCGGTTTATTAACACTGCAAAGTAACAGATGGGATCACAAGAGCGAAGCTATTGCTTTATCCCTTTGTGTAAACATTACTTTAGGTTTTAATATCTGTCTTGCTGGCATGACTTTGTGGTAGCAAACCCCCCCCCCAAAAAAAAACCACGAAGAAAAACCAAATCGGTGGCACTTCATATCAAGACGTTAATCACATAACTATTTCAGTAAAGGACATTGCTAGCTGCTTAGCAACACAGTGGTCCTGCATTCTTCAAGGGTACGCCAGTCGTCAGACAGACTCTCATCTAAGAGTAATTCTGTTAATTAGGACTTCAGCAAACTTCTCCTTTTCGAAACAGTTTCTTTTTTTCATTTTGTAGCCATTACTATTTTTAATTAATGTGTCGTTGTGTGAACCTTAACTACATAAGCATGAATTCGCTCCGCAGAGATCTAAGGGTCAGCGCAGTCAGCAGAGTCTTACTAATCATTAACCGCTTAGCTGCTGGAAAGGGCAGTTACATATCGGAAGCGTGCAGCATTATAACATAACTGCGTGGGATTATGGGGTTGACAATTAGCAAGTCACTGGTCCTTCTGATATTTATTAGCACCAGAATGAAACAAACAATTTAAAAGATATTTCTCTTTAGCCATACTTTTTTTTCCCCTACTGCAAATGCAGCAAACATTGCAGAAATCTAAATATGCCGCACCTTAAGGGACACGTATTAAATATATTTTAATTACCGTATCTGTTTTATTGCAGTTACACCTTATCAGCCAAATCTCACCCACTTTGAATTTTATCAATGGTTTTGCTACTGTACCTTGTATTCATTTGTTGGGGTAGGGCACAATACGTACACAGAACATCAAAGTGGCATTCTTAGGTGATCCTAAGGTGTTCAGAAACCAGTGAGATAGCTGTATCAAAACACATTGACTCAAGGAATGGGGTTCTAAAGCTGGCAGGGACAAGGCTCATACCTTAAAATGAAACCACAAATTAAATATGTTATATTTTGGTTTTATATGGGAAAACAAGGGGCTGGCTGCACTCACCTAAACATGCTTAAATGGGGTGCTGCTGGGGGCCAATAAGTACAGTAAAAATAGAAATCACTTATCAACTAAACAGCTACTTTGATGCTGACAGATTTGACTAGTTTTATTAAAAACACCTAATCTAGGCAAAAAATAATGGGGGTTTAGTTACACTATATGATCATACATTGCATAAGCCTGCCACAAACGTCAATGTACCCCATCTTTGGCAGGTCCTACTCTCAATGCCAGAATGGGGAATGGGGAATAATGAACCTGACCTAAAACACTGTCAGCAATAATATTAAAAAAAAATAAAAATAAATGAATTACATCTATGGCAAGGAAAAGGATTAAAGAAAATTCTAACAGTTATTCACTAATGTGTGAATTGTCAAGAATTCAAACTTAATTCAAAGTGAATTTCAAATGTTAGGCTAAAATAGCCAAACTGAAACCATATGTGAGTTGGAGAATTTGTCCAAATTCAACTCTTTTGGTCTTAAACGTGAAATCTATATAGAATTTCTAACAGTTCACATTTGAGTGATTAATATTCGATTCGCTTGTTTCATTCAATGGTCATCCACTACGAAGTGAAACATTTATAAAACGTGCAAATTAAGCCAAATATTCCTACTCAGAATGTAAGATCTTTTTCAAAAATACAAATGACTTGGACTCCAAAACAAATCAGTTTTTTTTTTTTCTTTTACTACGAAGCGGCAGAACAAAGGGGTAGAAAAAAAACAACAAAAACCTAGCAGCATGCTTACACATTTAGCTAAATGCAGCGTGTGTTGAATAAGGCTAGTGATGTTAAACACTATCTATCTATATGCTTAGAGCTCCTCTTGCTGGCATGTTTAATGGATTAAACGACATCAGGAAGGGAAAGGATCTGCACAGTAACTAGCCGTGTCATTTCATCTTCTGCTCTGAGTACCGGGGGCTGCACTCAGATAATGACCCCCAGGTTCTATTGAATTCAATAAAAAGGATCTGTTCACTAAACAGTGATTTGTAACGAGTTGAGACAAAATTTAGGCCCGAACAGCAGAGATGTTAAAAATCTTCAACTGTGATAAATTAGATAATTAGTCCAATTTGACTGCTTAACCCAAATTCTGCAGGTCAGTGGACAAGTCTTTGCTTTTTAGCAAAGATCCCAAAGTATGTTGCTAGTTGCCATGGCAATCTTTTTTCTGGACAAAAATTCTAAATCGTGTTTTAGCCTAATGTTTGCAAGTTCTCCATGCACCTTAGCTGATTGTTTAGTGACAAGACCTCTGTATTTGTCGTAAGTTGTGCTGTGCTCAGAAAACACATAGCTTGGTTTGTGGGCTAGTTCCATGTACATCAGAATTATGTGTGCTTTTTGATTCTGAGCTGTAATGTTATGAATTATGCCTACAATGTTCTAAAGAAAAGAAAAAGAATCCGGTTAAAATCCATGTTATTTAGATCTGTTTTTAGGTGCAGCACATTGTGTGTACAATGCCCATCTCTTAACTTATGAAATCCTTTGATTTTGTTGCATGCACTTTAAACACTTCTGAGATTTATGCTCACACTGACCATGCCTTTTCCATGAAAAATCCATGGATGTTGCTGGCCACAAAAATGTAGTCCACCAAGCAGCTTCACCAGCATGGATGTTAGTGTGGGCACTAAGCTCGTCCTCAAAGTACCGCATGATGTGGATGATGGTTTCTCCAGGATTTGTGGGAGTCAAGTAAAAAAAAATTAAATCCCAGTTCTTGAAAACATTGTGAATACATGTAGGCTTCACATTTTGCAAGAAATGAAACCAAGAAAATAGATTACCTTAAAAGAGCATGAAGAACATACATTGTGCTAATAGTCTGCCTCTTCTGCACAAAAAGTAAAAGAAGTGTATATACAACAAATCTTGTTAGCATTTCTCATGCATCCTCTGAGATAAGGAAAATGTATTTAATGGGACACTAACGGTACTCAGACCACTTCATCTCAATGAAGTGGTTTGGGTGCAGTGCCCCTGTCATTTTAACCCTGCAATGTAAAACATTGCAGTTTTGTAGAAACAGCAGTGTTTGAATTGCAGGGTGGAACAAACTTCTAGTGGCTGTCTTTTGGAGAGCCACTAGAGGCATTTCTGTTGAATAACTGAGTCAGACACAGCATGGCATTTTGCACAAATGTGTACTACTCACCCTCCCCCTTCCCCCACCCAGTGCTTCTTTATGAGTAAGCACTGGATTGGCTGAGATCATCAGTCTTGATTATCTCAACCAGGAAGGTGGACCAGCTACAGCAAGACCAGTGCAGCAAGGGGCTAAAGGTAAGTAAAACTACCTGTTTAACCCTCATGGGGGGCTGGGTGCCAAAACAGGTATGGAAACACTACAGTGTTAGGAATACATGTTTGTATTTCTAACAGTATAGTGTTCCTTTAAACGTAAATCGATTTGCAGCATTCTAAATCAATCTTAGAGAAAGTATGATTGAATCACGTCTAGGGTGAGCCTATGAGATAAACTGCACCTGATCCAAGTTTTAACAGTCTAACTCAGGAACTCGAAATGTACTTAATAAACCCCACAGTGGAATATACAATTTACTGCAAATTGGCTCATTAATAATTCAAGCATTCTATTTATTCGCTGTTGCATTAAGAATCGTATTCTTCAGCTTAATTTGATATTTTTTTTTCTCTTTTATTTCTCTCTGTCACTGTGGCAATATGTTATAATACTTTCTTTTTTACATTTTGCTTACGGAGAGATTGCTATTATTCTTTCTGCGCTCCTTAGGAGGTCAATCGCATCCCATTTACCATTCAAAGTCTATTGTAAATCGGCTTAAAAACAAGTTATCCATCATTTGCCATGCATAGTTTAGGTTTGTTGAGCGCTAATTTATGTGTTTTGTGCTTTGATAAAACTGTTTGTTTTTTTTTAAAGCTAGGACCTATTTTGAAAGGGTTTCTCTAAATGAGGGTGAAACTGATACATGTGTCAAATTAATTGGATGTGACTTTTTAAATGTCTGTTTATTTTTTATTGTGTATTTTCTTTCATGTGTCTTTTTTTCTTCTTGAAAACTAACGGGGATGCACAGTTGGTGCTCCACTTTTTTTTTTAAATCTGTAATACTAACAGGAGGCTGTAGGTGGATCAAGTGATAGTCTCCAGGTGTATTTGACAGATTCAAGTCACTCCTGTTAATGGACATTGTTGAAAGAAAACTTTTGCTCTCTAATCTTCCAACACATTTTTGGAAAGTGAGAATCCTGGGGACATGTGCATTTAGAGTATGAGGTGCCTTCAATTATACCATGCAGACAGCTTTCCTAAGTGGCTCTGTATTCAGGCACTATAAAGAGAGTGCATGCGAACGGATAGACTTGTTTTATCTATAGTGTTCAGGAAGAAACGGGAAATCCGACAAAGTATCCACGGATCCCGTAGTGGGATTTATTCTTAGCCTGCCTCACTTTTTGAACGGAAAGGGCATCTGTCAGTTTTGCTTCTTAAAACATGACATGAATATGTAAGTAGCAAATCCATGTATACACACATACGGACACATCTCCATTGTATTTGGAGGATTAGACCAAAAACCTTCAGAGAAGATTTTCCTGTGTATTAACGCAGTTTTTTTTTTTTTTTTTTTTTTGCAATACCTTAATAGACTGAAGAAAAATAGTAGTATTTGTGAATTTAATATTAAGGGGGTGGTGCTGACAACTAATTTGCAAAAAGTGGACTAAAGCTGCCGTTATATTCCCACACAGCTACTATTTTGCAATTAATTGTCGGCTAAGCACAATTCACAGTTTAGTAAATAAACAATTTTATTGGATTTCTTGACATTCTTCAAAGAGTAATTTCGGATTGTGTTTTTTTTTTTTTTTGTACGTTTGATAATTGCAAAATACAACTTCATTGTTAAAATTTTACTTCTCGGTTTGATCCTTTCTACATGTGTCTTGTTTCTTAAGTCTGTAGGTCTTTATCTGATAGGCATATGTGTATGACTTTGTGGTACTGGTGTCTGTGTATGGCCCAACGATAGGCTGAGAGTTTTGCAAATAACAGATAAATTTGTCTGTAGAGTAAGTACTGGAAGTTTTGATGACTGTTAGAAGTTTTGTTGATGGCCATTGTTACCATATATATGGTAAGACTAGATAAGCTATACAAAATGGAGACAATAATCTACAGATGAGCTTAGTGACCAGAATGTCTTTGAATTTAATGTCAAGGCCTAAAACATCACACCAATTTATTACGTGAAAATGCTCAGCTAAATTCCTTACTAGTACTACCCTTTCACAAGGCCGGGAAGGAGACTTGTCAGTATGACCACAGAACCCCACTAATCTGGGGAATCCCATCCTAGAGGAAGCCTATACTGGGAAAATACCACTTTGCCGGCAGAGAAGCTCACTAGGGCTCTGTAGGTAAGGGAACTGGTGAGTGGGTGTAGAATATTTTACATTTTGTATCTATTTGATATTCTACATAATATACTGTATGTATGGAGGAGAATTGAGCATAAGGCAAAAGATTGATTATGTGATGACATCACTTTGTCTATTTCTGAGACTAATGTAACATATTGAATGACTATTATATGACCATGTAAGCTTGTATAGTGCTTATACTTGTGGTCATATGGTATGGCTGTGTCAACTAGGAAAAAAATAATATATGTATATATCACAAACCACCGCTTTCAGTGGGGGTACAGGGGTTATCAAGGGCGCTCTGACCAGTCTGCAGCAACGCAGCACCATATGCAGCAAGCTGCGATGCTCTGTGTGTTCTGACACCTTTGTATCATGGCCAGCATTAAGTTTTTCAGAATATCGAGCTACAGTAGTTCTTCTGTGTGGTCAGACCAGACGGGCTAGCCTTCGCTCCCCACATGCATCAATGAGCCTTGAGCACCAATGACCCTGACGCCGGTTCACCGGTTGTCCTTCCACGCACCACTTTGGTAGATACTAACCGCTGCATTGTGGGAACACCCCACACGACTTGCCATTTTGGAGAGGCTCTGACCTAGTCTCTAGCCATCACTGTTTGGCCCATGTCAAAGTCACTCGTACCTTTTTGCTTGCCCATGTCTCCTGCATTCAACACATGAAATTAAAAATTGACTTTTTAGTTGCTGCCTAATGTGTCCCACCCCTTGTCAGGTGCCATTGTAAAGATATAATCAAAAACATAGCGCGCATCCGCCCCTATTTAACCCCGGATGCGGCTAAGGAGCTGGTCCATGCTCTTATTCTCTCTCGCCTGGACTACTGCAATACTCTTCTCAGTTGTCTTATGTGTTCCCAGATTGGACCGTTGCAATCTATAATGAATGCGGCGGCAAGGCTCATTTTCCTGTCCACTCGCACCTCCCATGCATCCCCGCTCTGTCAGTCCCTGCATTGGCTTGCAGCTAGATATAGGGCTCAATTTAAAATTATGGTGCTTGCTTACAAGTCCCTACATAATGCTGTTCCAACCTACCTATCCTCCCTAATACACAAGTCAAAGCCCCTACACTCTGGCAAAGACCTACATATATTCTCTGTCCGTACTCCCACCTCTAACGCTCGCCTCCAAGACTTTTCCAGGGCTGCACCTCTTCTGTGGAACTCCCTTCCCTCCTCCATAAGAATTTCACCCAGTCTCCACTCATTAAAAAAATCATTGAAAACTCACTTCTTCAAGAAAGCATATCAATTAAACTGTTAGCAGGTTTTTATCCCCCACCCCCCATGACGCCTCTCCTGCAACTGTCAAAAACTACCTATTAAGCCCTCAGCAAATACTTTTCTAACAACTTACTTCGTACCCCTACTTTTACCCTTTGTGTCACGATACCCCTCTAGAATGTAAACTCATTGAGCAGGGCCCTACACCTCTCTGTTCCTGTACGTCGAGTTGTCTGGTTATAATTAAATGTCTGTTGTTAGTCCACCCTTTGTACAGCGCTACTGAATCCATCATAGTACACCAAGGCATTACATCATTCCGTTTGGAAAATCAATTGGAGAATAGTGAGTGCCCTTACCCATGTATTGTGTGTATGTATATATATATATATATATTTGTGGTCGGCCAATATATCGTATAGTGAGATACCTTGTGATTGGAATCAAGTCGATGTGGTGTGCCGGAACCAACGTAGAGGGTAGGCCTGAAAAAGAGGGCCTCCCTGAATGAATTGTATAAGAGGGAGAGGTGGGTGGGGTGAACAGCGTGCGTACGGCAAGGTAGGAAGGGGGGAGTGGCGTTCATATAGGAACGTCTAACTCCTCCCACAAATACAGGCCTTACGGCCTTAAACATATGTAATTTCTGTGGCCCTAGTTGATTATATAACAATGGAATTCGGTCTCAGCAGGTATATTCATTGTCAAATGGACACAATGTCCATACATATCATTAATTTAATTTAATGTTGCATTCCTATATCATTGGACAAAATGCACTTAGAAACTTAGTGACAAAATGCATTTAGAAACCAGCCACCTCAATATATATAATCATTAATGCAGAAATGTCTGATTAAAAAAAATGATAACCTTTTTTTCATTTCACTAATAACAGCAGTAGGTGGAAAAATTTATTATTTTCAGTTGTTTTTTCTTCTTAATCTTTTTTTTGTAACTAGCTATAAAACAAAACATTGCACATAGATTTAAGGATGAAATGCTCTACCAATGGCATAGAGAGCAGAGGTCTTGACTAATGACTGTTATGTTCCGATGTATGGCCTCGCAGTCAATAAACATTAAGTTACCTTCATGAAGAAGGAAAATGGATTTATTAAAAAATCGTATCTGGAGGGTTTGGATTTCAATAAGATGGGAATTTACATATTATAATAATAACCTCCCATCATCTTGTCTGATCTGTGCACAGTTAGCCACACAGATTATCTTTATCTTCAATAGATTAGCATCAGTTTAATAAACCCTAAATAATATGCAGGTGTAACAATGGTTCTTCATGGTTAAAAGCAGGCATTAAAATTCTTCTCTGTAGAAAAAGGCTTTCCTTACTAGTGATTAAGTCCATATCTCTATACTTTCCTGTGCTGAATACATGATTAAAGAGCTCTTTTACGTGTGTCTTGCATTTGCATTAGCTTGTTATAGCGATGTTTTAAATATACTCTCCTTTCAGTGAAAATGACTACGCTGGAGAAGGGGGAGGAATAGACAGCGGCCTAAATTTGAGGTTCAGCTGCATTAAAATCATTTCACATGTCGGATACTTTCAAAATGAATGGAGCTCTGCTTATATCCATCAAAGAACTTTATGTTCCGGTAATTTATGGGAACTCTACCAAATTCTAAAGAGTTGGGCAACTTTAGAATGGTCTCGGTGCATTTAGCATTTATATATCCACTTGCAAACTAGTTAAATTGGACATAATGGACCTTTAATTATATCAGATAATACAGTTAAAAATTTTTAAGGCATATCTTGGTTCAACTTGGCCAATTGTGAATAAGACCCCTTCATTTATCGTCTTATGTGTGCATAAATGTTGATGTGTAAATGGCCAACATCATAATTTGCTAATACTCTAATCCAGGCATAGGCAACCTCCTCACCCCAGATGTTTTGGACTACACTTCCCATGATGCTTTGTCAGCATTATGGGTATAAGAGCATTATGGGGGATGTAGTCCACAACATCTGGAGTGCCGAAGGTTGCCGATCCCTGCGCCTAATCATTTCAGTGTGGCTGCAATTGTTGTATAAATGTTGAAGTCTGCTTTGGCCTATTTTCTTTTTCTTCTAGTGAAGATTGGTCTCATCATGGTCAAACCTATATGGTCTTTGGAGGACACCATGGGAAAACAGGTGGTGATGCTCTTGGCTTTTTAATCCATTTTCTTAAACAAATCATGATAAAAATGACCAAATAAAGCATACTTACTAATGTACTACAGGTGTATCCCAAGTTGTTAAAAAATACTATACACGGATAAAAAGGATGTATTCAAGGATACAAGCTTAAATGGTTTTTATAAAGCAAGCTTGGTTTCTCTAATGGGTGACACATCATCATTAATTAATCCGAAGTTCTTGCTTTTTAAAGAAGATGTTTTCCATGGATATGATAGGGATAAAGCACATTAACTCTCAGTTTACCTTTTGCACTTTTTACTTTTGGGTTTTTCCCTTCATCTTTGCGTTGGCCTTTAATGTTTCCTCCATTACCAGGCAGAATGAATTACTCAACATGTTGAATTTTTGATGGGGAACATTCTGTAACTCTAGGTACATTCCTTCATTCATTCCACCACTTCATTCAATCCACCAATTGAATAAGGGCCATTTAGTCAGTGCCCCTTGTAATTTCACATTTCAAAGGTTGTAGAAGGGGGGTGGCAATGCACAGACTAAGAATGAGTTGTTTCGACTTACAATGATGCAAGAGTTAACACATTTTTATGAATATGCTTCCGTTATCTTTAAATAATGCTAACTTGCTATGACTTATCTTCTCAGTAGTGTGATAATAAACGGTGTGTATTATATAACCCAAACCCTGTCACCTAGCCATACATACAGGGTGCATTTTCCTTTTGTCTGAAGGATGGATTATATATATAGCTCTGAATATGTCATCTGACGTTTTAGTATTTGATGTTGTAAAAATATATATTTCTTCCCGTAGTCTTACAATTTACAGTATGTGCTTTATAGCTGAAAATTGGCAAAGAAAACATAAACTGGGATAAAGTACATTCTGTTTTTTTTTTTCTTGTTTGTTATTTATTGTGGTAACAAAAAGTATATAAAAAAAACAAGACTAAAAAAAACCTTTGTTAGAAGAACTTATATTCAATATATTCAATATATCAGTAAGGCATATGACCATACTGATTTTTAATATTCTAGATCAGGCTTCTCCAAATTCCAGCCCTCCAGATGTTGCTGAACTACAACTCCCATGATTCTATGAATGAAATAGATAGGCTGAGAATCATGGGAGTTGTAGTTCAGCAACATCTGGAGGGTTGGAGTTTGGGGAAGCCTGTTAAATAAAGAAAAAAACGTTAATTTCACATGCTTGCCATATGAAAAAAATCTGTTATTTTTTTACATTTCTGTATGCTGTATATTACAGCATAAATGTTTTTCCTGTATTTCCCTACATAAGTTAATTATCACCCTTCTTAGACATGCCAGCAGGCCGCTGTGTACTGCTCATTAAACATTAGTTTCTTGGAATAGGAACATTATCCTATAGTGCAGCTATATGGAAACTGCATGAGAACAAGGTATTTGTGAAGCTTATTTAGTCCAAGATTGCATATTCAGGTCTTATTTTTTTGGCCAATATCTTGCCTCTGGTAAGCAACATGAAATTTCGTAAATTACAATAGTGAGTTGAAGAGGCCTAAATGTAAGCAAGATGAGCCATAACTATATGACAAGAAATAGGGATGCCGGTAGGTGGACCCGTGGGGTGCTTTGCCACTGACAACCAGAATGGGCAGGCCTGCCCTGAACAATGAGCAGGTCCATCCACTGATGAGGCATGTCATCCTGGTGTCAAGCTCCCACTAAGCTGACAGACCTACTGTAGGCCAGCCTTCAACATACAGAGCCATATAGAGCACTACTGAATTTCTCTCTGCATGGTCCTTAAGCACCTTGGACAGCGCAAGTGAACCTAATGATGCACTCACAATGTACTACCAAGGACAGTTCCCTGGTGTTCTCAGAAGCAGGAAACCAGGGAACTAAATCGGGACAGTAGGACAGGACCCTAGAATAGAGACTTTCACACCAAAATCAGGACAGCTGGGAGACCTGTTATAAGTCTTTTAACTGTCAGAGTTCCTTTAACCTTCACATGTTGTCACATTTCTCTCCACTGAGCACTAAAAGAGTAAAAAAACATTTGGTACTCAAAAACAGACATTGTCTTATTTGGAGGATGGTGGGAGAGTAGGCGGTACATTTAAATCACATAAGTACTGATAGCCTAGATATGGCAAGGCTACCACATGGCTTGTTTCACATATGTAAGGCTACTATTAGTGGGTGGAAGGTAGAAGTTGTGATCAATGGTCGTATCTGTTTTTTAGGCAGATCTAGTGTTAAATTAAATCTGATTGTGCCCTACAGCATGGAACAGGATAATTGTAAACACGAGTCATACAATATCCAGTATTAATCTTGTTGGCTGTTTAGATACATGACCAGTTGTTTGTGGATTGAGTGTTATATTGATGAAAAGTATTGAATAGCAATTATTTTTTCAAAATTGCAATATTTGTTAAATTTATTGAAAAAGTATTAAGTGGAAAAAACATATTGAATAAACCAGCACGTGTACATGTATATGTGTCTCTTTGTGTGTGTGTGTGTGTGTGTGTGTGTGTGTGTGGTGTTTGTGTGTGTGTGTGTATGTGTGGGCATTTATGCAAAAGTATATACATGTGCATTATGTAAGTAAATGAGTGACTGTATATGTGTGTTTGTATGACTTTTGTGTATGAGTGTATGTGCATGTGTGCAATGTTGCAGATGTATGTGTGTATGTGTATTTGTTTATGTGGGTGTGTTAAATCAAAGTGTTTCAGTGCATTTTAAGCTATCAATTTCTCTCATATAAATTAGGACTTTGGTGTTAAAATAATTTACTGTTTCTGTTCCTCTTTGCTGCTTTCTATTTTTTTTTTATTTTCATCTGAAAACTAAGAGAGGAGAAAGTGGTTCTTCCCAAATTCCCACAATATACTTAATTCATTTCAAAGTAGTTCAGTGTTGAACCTCTGTGGCGAGAGGAACACAGGAGGTGAAATGAATAATTGAATGTTATTGACCTTTCATAACCTGGTATTATTGACCATAAATGATTTAGTTTTAAGTAAACCACTGAGGCCAAAATAAGTGACCTAAATCTTGCTGAACTGCTGAGAGAATGAACCATTCATATTGAATATGGCAGTCCAGGTAGCCACTACTAAAGGCATTGAACTCTATACAACACAGACAAACATTACAAAGTGTGTATACTCACTAAATGACAATATACCACATATATGCAGGTAAATATATATACATACCCACAGACAGTACTTGCACAGTATATGCTATATGTCATGCATTATACCGCCAATCAAGGAGCCTATAGAGGGATGTGTTAGCAATGCAGTGGGCATCATTGGTGATGCCCAAAGGACAGGCCTGCCCACAAATAGAATGGGTCCTTCCACAAAATGGGCAAAAACAGGATACAACTAGATATTCCAGCTGCATAATTTTGCTCCATATTCTGGTCACTACAAAAAACTCAATAAATTTATTTATTTATTTCCAAAAAAATGGAAATCTAAAACAATGCTTTGTGTTTAACACAGTATAAAGTGCTCTTAATCATTTCATTTTGAAAGAAGGAAAACTAAATATCTCCTTAAAAATATGCTGTATCCAAAGTATCCAAAAGAACCTTACCTTTTATAAAAAACTTTCCAATCAGTTCAAAAGCGTTATCAGATCTCATGCACTTGGAGACAATACCTGTTTAATGTTATGGAAACCATCAATTTAGAAGTTAAACACTCTATGCTTTTGCACATGTTACAAACAATTTCAGAGCCTGTTATGTGCATGATTTTAATTGATGCAATAAATAAGAATTGACTGCTTCAAATATACCATTTAAGGTGATCTAACGACTAAGACTGGCCTATGACAACTAGATAATCATTTAAATAATCTGTGCAAATTTGTGCCTAACAGGCATCTTACCAGAGACCAGCTTTATAGATTTAACATATATATTGGTTAACAAAACCCATAAAAATAAAATGTGCCATTAAAGGCATGTACACAAAGAGTTAAGCGTACTGCTACAAAGAGTTAAACAGAACTGCTGCACAGATAATAAAGGACTCACTGATTGGACAGATTATCAAAAAAGTTAATTTTTAAAAGCGAACCTCTATAATTTCTTCCTTACTCCTAATAATCTTTTACCAATACCTCTCGTTCTCTCTCTCTCTCTCTCTGGCGACTGTTAAAATGGGAATTTATCAAAGTCTTGGCACTTTAAGCTGTCTTGTTTCTATGCGATGGCCTTTTCTCCCATGTTTAATCAAAATCCTGCTTGTTTAAGCATCCTCTTCTATTGAATTATGAAATAATAAAAACATTAACTCAATTTTGAGAGGAAATGCTGTACTAGAGATAACTGTGTTTTGTGTACATATGCCTCTACAACAAGTTTTCAACGCAGCGAGAGATAAATTATACAGCGGCAAATGCACTCAAGGTATGTCACCGCATTGTCTGAAAGCATTAGTGATATTATACACTATGGCGTAATACGATTTAATATAATAATTCAAGAAACTAGACAATGGCATGCTCTGAGACAAAGAAACCCTTCGTTCTTGACAAAGCTGCCTGATTATAGCCCATGAATTACTGGTCGATGCCATGCCAAAGCATCTGTAAAAAATCATCAGTTTGTTAATGAGGGATTAGGAGGTAAAGGGTTTACAAAACATGTGTAATGGGATATATTTAAACTAGGCTGCTTTGCATAAAACATTCTAAATTCTCCAGGGTTTAAATTGGTACTTTCCAATCTTGAAGCCAATCTTGACAAATTGACCTGATGCTGAAAGGGTAGCATTTGGAAGGATCGTGTTACAAGCAAAGCTCTAATGCAGGGGTAGGCAACCTTCGGCACTCCAGATGTTGTGAACTACATCTCCCATGATGCTCTTACCGCCATAATGCTGGCAAAGCATCAGGGGAGAGTTATGGTCCACAACATCTGGAATGCTGAAGGTTGTCTACTCCTGCATTAAAAGTACAGCAGTTATTTGGATTGATGTGAGATTGGGACCCTTAAGGACACATAAAGGAAATGTTTAGTCGTGACTGCCTTTTATTTCTGAAGGTGTTTCCTAAAGGTGTTAAATGTTTACAGATATTTGAGATAGTGCACAAGTTAGTAAATTACTCTTTATAGTTGAGAAGGATGCAATATAGCCAATGAGTATTGGACCCATCCTTAACCACCAGCTACTAATTAACTTCTTTCTAGCACTGTGGTTTAGTAGCAACCGGCATTTAATAATAGGAGATGTTGCAACCAGAGTCAAAAAAGCACAGTCAAAAATAATAATAGTAATTTTCCCCTCTGTAAGGTGCAAAATAAAAAGAACAAAAACAAATAAATACATAACATATGGGAAAAAAACAAAAACAGGAAAATCAATCACAAATTATTCAGATGTTAAGCAGAAATGCCACACAGCCTTTCACAGGTTAGGTAGCCGCAATGCTAATATTTTAGGTAGCTGCCCTGTATAACCGCCAGTCCATCTTTACATATTAGTTAGCGGCATACAGTGTACCATGAATGGTATCATCGACATTCCTAACACTTTATTCATCCAAATCGATGTGGTCTCTCTGTAGTTCCTCGTATCGTGTTAATGCCATTAGATGTTGAAATGTTTTTGACAATGTAGGCTGCACACTCAGGAGAAGCATAGCCCATCGGAAGAGCTTCGAAATGAAAATGTGTTTTGCTTATGCGTTTTGGGAGTGTGTGTAGGGTCTGTCCACACCTCACTAAGGGAATGTCTATAATATATAGATTCTGTGTTCTATTAATTGTTTGACGAAGTTGATTAACAGAATAACATGTTCTATGTATGGAGAGCATTTATTTCCTTATGTTAATCGGATCACTGTTTAGTGTACGGCACTCTAACTTTAAGAATTGATGATGTTGCGCTTTTTATGGCCGTTACAATGTTCAAACCTATTGTTGCCAATCAATGTAGAAATTAACATTAGTGCATGATATAGCAGCAAACTACAGCTTTATTATTTGATATTTCCATAATGTGCCTATTTAGGAGTCTAGTCTCTCATTGGCAATTTGTTTGATCTCAAAAGACACATAATAAACAGCAAGAAATTGCTTCTTTGTTTCCAGTGGCGTAAATTTCAGCGTCGCAAAGCGAATGATTCTACATTCATTTCCATATTAAAAATGAAAAGGCCACACAGACTTTTAAAACTCCAATTTACAACTTAGTCTTATAATTTTATACGCCGGTATGTAAATAACATTTTATAATTTGCATTACAATGATTTAGCATTGTGATCAGGTTTGCCAAGTGAACGCCGTCTATAAGATGTTTTTTGAGTAGCCGATCCGGTGTGCAAGACCATGTAGCGTAGATTATTGGCTTCTGGTGGCTATACCATTCGAGCTGGACAGGTGAACTACACTAACTCAGAGAATCAATCATCATATTTATCCTAATTGTATTGTAATAGGCCCTTAGGAGCTCAGTTCAAATGTGCTTGACATTATTAAATTTTTAATGCTCAGTTTTCATAGCTGAATGAATATTTAAAGAGTATGTCCCGGTCTTAAGTTATGATGATGAAGAAATTAATGGAACGTCTTGTTTAATATATCGCTACGTGATGATGCAAAAGAGAAGGGGGAAGGGTAGAATGAGCATGTGTTTTGGCATAATTATAGGCAACCCATTAATCTCAAAGAATAGGCAATAACCCATGAGTCTGAAAGAAAGTAATAAAAAAAATAAACCTTATGAGTGAATAGAATGATGGGTTATATTGGGGGCATAGTATATCTTCTAAAACCAATGTGGTTTGAAGGACAGCATTTTTGTCACCCAGGTGATAATCTTTAATAGTACATTTCACTGGCTGACAGACAGTGTTTACATCGTTTTATTTTTGTATTATTGTATTGTGTGCACAGAAGCAAAAAGTTATAAAAACAAATTTATTTTTGTTAGCGTAAAAGGCTCTCCTGGCTGGATTTACTACCCTTATAATGTGTTCTCGATAGGATGCATTAAACAATGCACAAGGAATAAAGTTAAAGAAAAATGCTGACCTCTAAACGTCCTTTGTTTGGGGGAATTCGCTAGGGTCTACTGATATGGCGTTGACTAGAAAGTAATGTTGTATTTTACAATGAACTAGACCTGTTGACTAAATATATTTCCTTAGCTAAAATCCAGGTTCCTAGCTTCCATGCATGTTTGCTGTAATGCCACCGTTTTATCGTATGAAAAAAATGTATATATAGTCTTATGTGCCTTTATTTTGTGAATTTGGCCCCTTACTGTAATCCAAAATGGCTGTCCATTTCCATGGTACAAATCATTGCTAATCTCTAGTTTGAGTCAAACAGAAAATGGTAAATATAGGTTTAGTACAGAACAAACACCTCTTCTGAGTGGGTTTTTATTCATCCATTTTCTTGCTTAAACTTTTACATCTTTTGTTTTGCTAATTGGCCCAGAAACAGTTAATGCAGAATGACTGTAGGCCACTCCTGTAATCAGTGTCACAGCAGCTAGTTTTTTCGAAACAGAATGGTCTGATCAGAGCCTTCCTGGATACTGCACTGTCAGATTTATCTAAAGTCTGCAAAGAAGAGTCTGAATTCACTAGCTGACGCCTCGCTTGTAGCTCAATAAATTAATAGAAAGTACAAGTACTTAGAATTGCAAGCCAAATGGCTTGTATCTGAACCCAGGCTGAACCCTTTGGCCTTCCTATATATCTGTATCTACTGGATACAGAAGGCCGGGAGTTGGATCAATATTTAGATGGATGCTTCACAATATACTTTTCGGGATAAATGGAGACCATCATTGTGGCTTAGACTTTGGCAAGCCACACTCATTTATGAGAGATAGAAGGAGAGGGGTGATTGATTTGAATGGGTCAGGACCTCCTAGTTCTGTGATATTTTTCTCACACACTGATACAAGATGGAGTAACATTCGGTCACACAGTCTGTGCTGCAATGTGATATACCAGAGCGCAATGTGAGGTTCTGAAACAGGATTATCTGTTAGGAAGACGTATTGGCAGAATGGCAATCATTGTGAGTAATATGGGCCAATTAGCACTAGATCTGAAGTCCCACATATGTATATTTCTTAGAATCCCAATATTTACTGTGACCAGCGTATTTTTAAGGGTTTTATAAAGTTCATAAAACTTTGCACCTCGGCTTATGAAATGCTCTTGCTAGTTCACTATAAGCAATTTATTGTTAAACGGACGCTAAGGATACAGAAAATAGTAGGTATGCATAAGTATAAATACTAATTCTGTATGATATGGCGTTACAAAGATAGGTGGAATCTAGACAGCTTCTAGGTAAAGCAGCAATGAGACATCTGTTCAGACAAATTGGATCTTCAGCATTTAAAGGTACACTCCAAGCTTCAAAGGATCCTGCTGTTCCTTCATTGGCACCTGTCTTAGTCTCACCACACGTGTGAATTATCTGTAATTCAATAAGAATTCAATATAGTCCAACTGAAAAAAAATAAACCTGACCTATAGAGATATTTTTACAATTCAGCTATTAACACTGTGAGTCTTAGAAAAACAGTACACGTTTATAAATCGGTCAGTTACAAAACCCTCTCTCAAATGGAGAGGCAATGCTCTTTATTCAAACACTTCTTGACGATTTTACCGGCACCACATACAGGTAACCATACTATTACCAAATGTTTAATAAACTGGGTAATTATAGCACTTTTATAAGTAACTGAGGCTTTAGGCTCATGCTCATAAATTGTCCGCAGACAGAGAGATTTGATAATGAATTATCAAAAGCTTTTCAACTTGCCCGTGTTGTTGTTGCTATGTTCTTAATGCTTTCAAGGAAAGAAAGAATTGAGATGTATGTTTAATTGCCTTTTATAAGTTGCTAGAGCACTCACTTTACGTTCTTTTTTCGAACTTCCAAACAGCAACCCTTAATACAATCCAATAACATGTCTCCCGATTGTGTCTTTGAAATACCCAATTTTTCATATGTAGCAAAATATTGATTAAGACTGTTGAACAAAACATTTATTTTGAGATGCTTACCCGAACAATTGTAATGTGTCTAATTCGGAGCAACGAAGGAGGCGTACTCTTGATAACGGTGATGTATCGATATAACTGCGCACAACGCAAAATACAATTATTCTGTCTTTTCAACAAATTATCCAGTCTTTGTGTAGCAATGATGGGTTATTTAACTCATTTAATATGCAGCAAATTGGAATTTCTACGGAAAGGCTGATATATAGGCTCTCCTTTGAATATTTTAACATCTACCTCCACAAATAATTGACTCTAGCTTTTGCCTACATTAAAGAATAGATTCAATTATTTAGAAGCTCTCTGTACTTAACATGGCTTTAGCTTCAGAGGAATGGTATTATTTGGAGGTTGCTGAAGCTTCTTGCTTTGCCTGTTTCTGAAAAGAAATATGCATTCTCAAACTAAACTTTAAATTACCTTAGGGAGAGTTGCATGTAAGTAGGAATTTTTGGAATATAATGGCAATAAATATTGCAATTTTCAATGTATTTCACGGCACCGAACCTCAACTCTGGGGCCTTTCTCAGGGGACTTTAGGTGATTATTTGGTCATGTGCCAATCAGTTGGTATTGGTTAGAGCTTGTTAAAATGTTTTTACCATCATTCCCTCTAAGCACTTTTTTGGGAGTGGCACTCCAACCCTTCTTCTATTCTATTTCTGTGTGAAGCATTCCAGAAAACAAGGTGCTTACATATAAAGTTTATGGTGCCTCTCCAGTCTCCTTGTTATGTGATGCAACCAATAATAAGAAGACATCTGCTTGGACTATAGCAGTTTCGGTGAGAGGAGACTTTGAAACGCGGTGGCAGAGATAAAAATTCAACCTGCTTCAACTTGGCAGTTTTTATCAAGCATCATAGTTGTAGAAAGGTGTAATTGTGTGTGTTAATTTATTGTAGATATACGATTAAAGCCATTATGGCCAAACATCATATTTTTAAGACAGCCCTTCCCCAATAAGAAGAATATTTTTTCTGGCAAAGTGTCTCATGTGCTCTGTTCTATATGTACGTACAGAACTGTAGAGAGTTGCATCCTCCTAAAGAACCCACTTAAGTGGGATGTTAATGGTGGCTAAGTATTATTGTGATGGTTGGTTAAGTGTGATTTGTATGTGTGGAGTTGGCTGATTGTGATCTTGTGTGAGGGCTGGTTGAATGTTACATAGTTACATAGTTAGATAGCTGAAAAGAGACTTGCGTCCATCAAGTTCAGCCTTCCTCACACCTGTTTTTTGCTGTTGATCCAAAAGAAAAAAAAAATTTCACCATAACCTAATGTCACCATAACCACTGCATTTAAAGGTAGAGACCATGGTGCCTAGATTGATCCTTTACACTTGACTTAGTTCTAGTACACAAGGCTGGCAATGTGATTGAGTATGGAGTTGGCTGAGTTTGATGTGTGGGGATTTTAAGTGTGATTGAGTGTAGGATTATCTGAGTTTGTTTGTGTGTCTTTTTAACTGACTTCTGTTTACCTTTTTGCTAGAAGAGGGTTTTAATCCCTGGTGGTCAAGTGGAGGTCTTATCCCTGCTGACTGCATCCCAGGTGGCCCAGTGCGGGAGCATGTGGTCTGCACCTCAGTGGAAGATGTTCTTCCACTCAGGTGCTCAGTGAAAGATTCCTAGCGTTAAAACAGTAGCCCGGCATCAACAATCTGAACTAAACGATGGACCTGCAAGGGATTGCTTAAAGTGTTCCTTGCAGTAATTTGTTATTAAGTATATCGCTGAAATTATATTATACTAAATAATGGTTTTGTTCGGAGGAGGCCTAACCTGGCCTAGGCCCTGCCTTGACAGGTATGGAACTCCTGCATCTAGTTGCCAAATCACTCCACTACCCTGGCAGAGATTCTCTGAAATAGAGAATTGTATTAGCTGCTAACTCTATTATATATTTCCTGTGTGCGTCGCTATCTTATTTGCTATTACAAATGGTTTCACATATACATGTTCCGCCTCAGGTTATAACTGCAACCGCAGTACATTGTCATGTTTATTTTATACTGGGATAAAGTAGCTGTGTTTTTGTTTGTGTTAAAGATAAAGGACATAGAACGATAGCATATAAGTAGCCTGCAGAATAGCAGTTTGCCTCAGGAAGCTGTTTAGGGCACATAAACTGTTTGGCAATTCCTTTCTTCTGCCTCCAATGCTGGACTGTTTAAGACTATAGTGTTTAGCAGAAACATTGCTTACAGCTAAACTATAACAGCTGCCAGAAGATGTTAAAGTGAAAATCAGCTGGTGAACGAGGACAAGTAGTTTTAGTTAAAGGAGCAGGCTATGTGCCAAAACTACTACATACCATTGTAGTGCTTGTGGTATCAATAGGCTAAAGGTGCCCCTTCTTGGTACTTGGTTAGACCGTTTTCAACCAGTTTGGCAAAAACCAGGAGCCCATCAGTTATCTGCGGCCCAGCCCTCTGGTCGCCCACTGCACTTCCACCTTAGCAAAATCAATTTCCTTCATACTTTAGCATAATTTATTACCTGAGATGGTTAGCTGATGTGCTCGGTCAGAGAATACCATTAAAAAAAATGGATGACATTGATATTGCTAATGTATACGTGGAACTTTAACATTATCAGTCAGGCGACTGAGAAATAGGCCATGGGTGTGTCAAAGGTTCTCGATGTAGTAAAGCCACTCATACGGTTTGATCATGAATTGAAAAGCAGTGCACCTGCAGCCTAATGTCACCATAACCACTGCATTTAAAGGTAGAGACCATGGTGCCTAGATGGATCCTTTACACTTGACTTAGTTCTAGTACACAAGGCTGGCAATTATCTTTAATAACTGTAATAGTTGTTTTTAGTGCGAGTCCTGTATTTCATCTTAAATAATCCCCTATCTTTCCATTTCAACTTATATTTGCATGTTTTTGATGCAATTGGTGCAGTTATTTTTAGCTAGCACAGTAAGCTCAGTTATCAGAAAACGACAATAAGACATAATAGAATCAAACTGATTAACGATTATATCAAACATTGTATCATGTCAATGCCACCCAGCTGTCTGTAGCCTTGTTTTGCTTGTCTATCCAGTACGAGAAAAAGGGGTTATTTTGTACAAAATCAAGAAGTACCAAAAACACGTCAGTCTGTTTAAACCCTTCTTTTGTTTCCTATCAATAATTGCAACTCGTTTTTTTTCTTTCTTTTCTTTCAGATGAACCGACCAATCCAGGTGAAGCCAGCAGACAGCGAGAGTCGAGGAGGTAGTTCTCTATATTGCTCCAAGTTTCAGTACTGTGATTGTCTTGTGAATTTTGTCATGTGGCGCGCTGATCAATTAGTAACATAATATCTGCCAAAGATCTTCCCTCCGCAGTATAGATTTCTCTTATTAAATCCTTTTTTTTTTTTTTTTTTTTTTTTAACTTTCTTTGCAGCATGATTTTTTTTCACCTCTCCACATTCAATTATTATTAGATTTTTGAAAGGCAGTAGTTGCAAGAGATTACCTTGGAAACCAATAACCGCCTCGTTAAGAAGCAGAGTGTCAGATGCTGATTCTGAGAAAGTTGAAAATAAATCCAAACTTTTTTTTTTTGTGCTTTCACTAGCAGAGTGACAGGTTTCTGCAGAGAGGAATTAGGTTTAGTTTTTTGAGGAGCTTAGTGAAAGAGCTTTCTTTCTTATTAACTCTGTTTAGAACTCTGGACTGTTTCCCCAGAATTAAGTAAAGGGGGAAACTGGCCTAATGATGTTATATTATATTCATTCACAAACGGAGGACACTGCACTAACGCTTAGGAATCCAGGCGCTTATCAGCACCAGAGTGGACAAAACCCAGTTTAGTAGATAATATAAATTAGGTCCAGGCACTCAGGGTTGCTGCTGGAAGGCAGGTTTATTGGAACAAAAACTGCAACGTTTCGTCCTACACAGATGCCTTGATCTGCTTGATAAAATACTCTGTGTAGGCCGAAACGTTGCAGTTTTTGTTTCAAAAAGTTATAAAAACGTTGCACTTTTTGTTTCAAAACGTTTTTGAAACTGCCTTCCTGCAGCAATCCTGGGTGCCTGGACCTAATTTATTTTATTTATTATATTATATTATATTAGTCATCGAACAGACCCATCTACAACTAAAAAATAAAGAACATTTGCTAATTCAGCACCACAAAGGCAGGTGCAGTAAAGCATCAAAGTGTTGTAGAATTTATTGTACATGAAATCACTTTATCCGTGATAATATGGATTTATAGGCTCTGATTGCATGCATAAGTGCCCTGCTATATTATATTTATCATATTATACCATATTTTATATTATATAAGACACGTGATATAATAGAAAACCACCAGTATATAAACCTACCGGCCTTTATTTCAAATTTCGTACTGACAATTTTGTTTGCAAAAGATTCTGCCGAATTTGTGTCGATTTACAATTATTTTACCAGTGTATTTTTACTCTGCCAAGTGTAGTAGTTGTTTTTTTTGTTTTCTGTTCGCATGATGGAATAATGAAGGCTACTGATGTCTGTGCCAATTTGAATTATTTATACACGCTTACCCAGATGCCAGTTTGCTCTGATGGTGTTTTGTGGGTCTGGAAGTTTCACCAGGATTTTAACTATTTCAAAGTGTGAGAAGCAATACTGCAGACTAACATAGCCTCCACAAATGCTTGTTAACTACATTCCCCATAATGGTCAGGTGGAAGTAACTTTAGCTGAGTACTGTGGGAGTTGGCGTTTATGCACATATTGGAGTTCCGAGGTTTCCCATCGCTGTGTTGGAAATTGTAAGTTTGGGGAACATTTACATTTACTTTACAGTAGAAAAAAAAATCCTCTAGATCTTATGTTAGGTCAGCAAACCACAATATGTTCCTGTTTTGATTAGATAGGTAGGAATGGATTTGCTGTGCTGCCTGATGTTAAGCAGCAAAAATGTATCAAAGCAGAAACTCTTACTGCATTTTTTTCTTAACATTAAAAATGTTTACTATTACTTAAGGGAATCACATGGTTTGAGTCTTTTACAGGTTCATTTATTTGTGAACATATTGTCTCTTGGTCTACAAAATAAACATCTAATTAAACATCTATGTGTGAAGGCTAAAGAGGTTGAAAAAGGTCTAAACACATATTTCATATTTTATTTTATTTAGTTCAAAGGATGCACAAATGCTACCTCCGTTACTAGAAATACTGTAGCAACTATGCCGTCCAGCCAAATGGAGTAATATTGCTAATGGGTCAATAATACACCCATTACACTAACCGCTGGGGTAGCAACCCCTACCTGTGCTCATTATTAAGCTCTTCTCTTCCTCAATGCTTCTCCAGTGACATCATCTTTGAGTTGCCACTTTCTTGATTGTCCAATCCAATGCTGCTCTTAGAGAAGCATTGAGGATGGTATACTACTGCACAGTGAATGCGACAAGCATCCAATCAAATGTTTCTCCAATGCTTACCTATGAGCTACATTTGATAACATTTCACATTCGCATGCAATATGCACCAATGTTGAATGTTACATGACATTCAAGTGAACTGGAAGCACACTATAATGGCTGTCAGGAAAACAGCCACTGGAGCAGGGGTAGTCAACCTTCGGCACTGCAGATGTTGTGGACTACATCCCCCATAATGCTTTTACACCCATAATGCTAGCAAAGCATCATGGGAGGTGTAATCCAAAACACCTGGAGTGCCGAAGGATGCCTATGCCTGCACTAGAGGTTTGTTTAACTCGTCACATGATAATATTGTCCTATCTACTAAACAACAATGTTTTAGATTAAAGGATCACTATAGTGTCAGGAAAACAAAGCGGTTTTCCTGACACTATAGTGCCCTAACGGTGCCCCCACCCCCAGGGTCCCCCTCCTGTGGCGCTGAAGGGGTTAAAACCCTTTCAGCAACTTACCTTAATCCAGCGCCGGGCTCCCTCGGCGCTGGTGACCTCTCCTCCCCGTCCAACGTCAGCTGCCCCCATCCGATGTCACTGGTGCCAAATGCACATGTGCGGCAAGTGCCGCGTGCACATTTAAAGTGTCCATAGGAAAGCATTTCTCAATGCTTTCCTAAGGACGCTCTGCGCGATGGAGGCGCGATGCGCCTCTAGTGGCTGTCCGGAAGACAGCCACTAGAGGCTGGATTAACCCCAAATGTAAACATAGCAGTTTCTGTGAAACTGCTATATTTACATCTGAAGGGTTAAAACCTGAGGGACCTGGCACCCAGATCACTCCATTGAGCTAAAGTGGTCTGGGTGACTATAGTGTCCCTTTAAGGTAGCACTGCACCTAGACCACTTGATTGAGGTGAAGTGATCCTTCAAACAGGGAATTGTAGTGAATGGAACACATATTTGCTAATTGGAAAAATGTATCAAATCATCTATTTTCTCAAAGATGTTGCAATTTGACTTTCAAGTCACTGCACTTCACTAAAAAGTGAGTACTACTTCTGGTTTTATGAAGGGAAGACTAATTTGTTTCACCTATCATTACATAAAATCCTCCGCTGTGTAGCTTCCCAACTCATCATAACATCATATATTAGCCTGAAAGTTAATTTAGTGTAGGTTTAGTGTGGAGTTGTTGCTGGAAAACCCTATGAAGAAATTAATCATCAAATTATTAGTTTATCTATAAAACAATAGCATATAAATCTGCTGTGGCATTGATTGCTCTTTACTCCTTTGACTACAAATCTCAAAATCTCCAATCAGACGTGTTATGTCCATTATCTTCTTGCGAACAACAGTTTAAAGCAAACCATATCTTGCTGGGTTAAATCTTTAAGATTCCAAGCTTTTTTTTTTTTTTAATCACACCACGTACAGGAAAGCTCTACCTTTTCTTGACAGTTCTTAAATAATGGGCAAATCTAGAAATGAACTAGGTTTCTTTGTGAAACAAATGAAGAGCTTTTGTGTGCGCATGAAAGACCGGGCAGCATAATGTAGGTCCCTCGAATCAGCTCAGCGTTCCCAAGGGGACAGAGTGCTACCACTGAATCTAAAAGGGATGTACATTCAGCTATATTTCCCAACTTCAATTTCTCTCATACATCACCCGGTCCTGACACTTTGCCCCCAAAGTAGATTATTCAGCTGTTTTTTACGTTCTCACCGTACCAGGCATGACCAAATATCATGCTATTAATTGCATATTCAATACTTAAACGGCAAAAATGATGCTGACTTGCAATATCACTGTACCATAAAGGGAAAAAAAAAATTACTAACCATTTACATAAAAAATAATAATGTTCAGAGAGAGCAAATAGAATGGGTAAGATAGGAAGAAGCGATGTGAATGGTAATTTGACATAAATGACGGTGCAGTTCTGTAGGGATTGGAAGTCGTCAGATTAGCTATTTTTTATAGGATGGCTTTAACCCCTTAAGGACCAAACTTCGGGAATAAAAGGGAATCATGACATGTCACACATGTCATTTGTCCTTAAGGGGTTAAGGGGTTAAAGCAATAACAACCTTTTAACTGCGTCTCGCACACCCCTCAACATGTTTAAATGTTAATGGAGATATCGCCTTGCTTTAGATATTAAAAATGAACACCCAAAAAAGTGAAAGTTGGCATTTTTTATTTTTGTAAAAAAAAATATATATGCATGTAATATAAATGCATATAAATGGTGTATAAAGCTTCATATTAAACAAGATGTAATGTGATGCTTACATTTTGCTGATTCTGCAGGTAGAAGATGCTCTCACAGCACTGACAAAATGTCCAATTATACCTCTAATTAAATTGTCATTATGGCTTAAAAATAGAGGCACTCATGATCTCCCGTATCTGAATAAAAAGCATTGATACATGTAGACCTCGATGTTGACTTTGACAGTGAATCAGATGTTACATCTCTGATCCAATATTGATTTCTATTTATATTATGGCAAGCTCGACTTAGATTCTGCTATCCTTCTGCTAGGGTGCTTTCTGAGTATTTGTAACAAATGCTTCCCCATTTCATCTGGACTTAAACAGTAACAATCCCCTGCCGACTGGTGACACTTTCCTATCTGTTACTCTCTCTCTCTATATATATATATACTATTTAAAAAGAGTTTACTGCGAAAGTAATGCCACTATTTTCCTGAATTGTTTCTGTGTGAATGTACACAGGACATCATCTTTATACAAAGTCACCAACCTCATGTGAGAAATCATTAGACATTATGAATTTGCATTGGATGCCATATTGTGCCAACCAAGCTGTGCATTCTATATGAATCCAAACAATAAAAAGAGGGATTTTTCTAATAAAAAAAAAAATATATATATATTTTGGAACAGCAACATCTGTCATATAATGAGTGTGTTTAGCAAACTCAAACAGCAGGTGGAGCTGCAGCAAGTGTACAATTTTATAGAATTATTAGTATTATTTTATTATTATTATTATTATTGGCATTTATATAGCGTCAACTTATTCCGCAGAGCATTCCGATATTATAAAGGGGGTGGGGGGTATTTAACAATAAATGAGACAATTATAAAATGTTACAGAAACAATAGGTTGATAAGGATCCTGCTTAAACCAGTTTACAGTGAATGAACGGTTCTATCAGAATTCAATAGTCTGAACTATAAACTGGCTCTCTGGTTCTTACTAACACTTTATTTACAATTCTTGTACATGAGTTTATCACTCTACATTTTATGAGTGATGTTTAATGTCATGAGTTAATTGGATTTTCCTTGTTTCTATGATTCTGAAGTTTTATTGTAACTAACATTGACATCTATGTTCCTAACTTTGGCATCTTCGGTGTTTGGGAATTTTTCTTCCCAGAATGCTCAGCGGAGAGTCCAGTGAAAGTTCTAATTAACCCCTTGTTTGCCTGGGCCCCCATACTATTTGAAAGTCTGGCTAAGCATCATAGGGAATGCCGTACCCTAACATCTGGGTTGCCAAGGTTAGTTCGTCACCGTTCTAATTCATGGAGCAATGCGACGGAACATACATCTGTCCCCACGCATATGGCGTTTCTATCATGGAGAAGTCATTGGCAAGAGACAGTGAATAATGGTGACATTGTCGCAGCGGTCCATTGGTGTGTCTGAATGACACGGCCATTATTTATTAACTCATTAACTGATGGGCACCTGTGCGCACAT
Organism: Pelobates fuscus; assembly: GCF_036172605.1. NCBI lineage: Eukaryota > Metazoa > Chordata > Amphibia > Anura > Pelobatidae > Pelobates > Pelobates fuscus. The sequence continues at coordinate 47,698,398 of NC_086321.1, read as the reverse complement.
CTGTCCTGAATTCATCGCCATGCTCTTGTATGTTGTACACTTTCTTTCTAAACTGACATTTTTTTTCTTTTAAAAGCAGTGATTTTTTTTCTACTGCTGTAAAAATGTACCGAGTAAAATTCAGAGAAAATATTTGTATTTTTATTTTCTTTAAAAGCCAAACCCATTGTTGTAACCATCGACAACATCATCTGCAGGCATCACTGTAAAAAGATACATCTGAGGAGTTATTTTATTCTACCAGACACCATAACTGCTGCACAGACTCGGAGTCACATCTAACGATAGGTGGCAAGAAGAGATCAGATTGGGTCGAGCCCGGTAATAAAAACAATTCCCTCATTGCATTTATTACAGCCGCAGCAATGAATAGAAAGACAAACTGTGCTGTGCTGTCAGTTAATGTCATGATCTGAATAGGTGTGGAGTATTTAGTGTCACATTATACCAAAGCCATACTTAGAAAGTGCCCAGTTTGCCTTTACTGTCATAATTCTTCATGGTTTCTCCTTGAATTAGTGCAAGTGCCTTGATGGACTCAAATGGTTTAAATCAGACAGCAGAGCAAACAGAACATCCAACATTAGCTATATATGTGAGTGTATATTTTGGATAAAAGTGCCGTGAGATGACATTATAAACTACGGATAGGCAGCCTTTGGCACTCCATATGGTATGGTCTAGATCTCCCCTCAGTGCTTTGCATTATGACTGCAAGAGCATTATAGGAGATGTAGTCCACCTCACCTGGAATGCTGAAGGTTGCCTACCCTTGTTTTAAACAGTGAGATTCAAGCTGAATGTTTATATAAGCCTCTAGGCATTGCTTAGCTAGCCATTCCTTGACTCTAAGTCTAAGCATGTCTTTCACGCCTAAACTTTCCAAACTTGCCAAATCGCAAACCTCCCAATAAAAACATCTGACAGTAAAACACTGGGGTGGATCTGTAATCACAACATAATATAATCAAACGTTTTACTTGAGCATACTGTAGTGGTGATGGTGCTTGCAGTGTTCTTTTGAAACATTTACTATAAAGTCCAATCTAGAAGATACACAGGGAATGTTGGTAACAGGCATGTGGTGGCTTCTGTGGCCCTTATTTTTGCTCGGTGGCAATTGGATATTCTAGATGAGCTTGTGCTCAGCGCTTTGGATAGCTCGGACGCTAATTTTCCTACTGAGGGCAGAAAGCAACTAGAAAGTTGATATTGGTGCAAAGTGTATGGAGAGAAGGAAAGAGAATGTGATGGATCATTTTTATTTCACTTATGGGCACCATGAAGGTCATTTGTCTGATAGGATCTAAAACCCCATGAGTTGAGACTATGTCCTCTCTGTGAATTATGTTACGTAATTCACAGAGATGACATAATTACTGTGAATTTTAGGATTTGTAAATGATTTGCCCAATAAAATAACAGGCAGGTTGTGTACTGTGTTTATGAAACGTTTTTAAGTGGAAAACTCAGTATACCAATTTATTATATCATTTAATTTGCAATTTAATTTATTACAATGACTAATATTTAAAATCATTTAATTATAAAATGTATCCCTATGTTTTAAAATAGGGGTTGGCAGGAAAGTTAAGGCTGCTCTCCACCATGCAAAAAATTCACACATAAAGCAAAGAGTTAAAATGTATATTAATATATATACACATCAAAGTCATCAGGGATAATCAGCGTAAAAGCAGATGTGTAATTTGCAAGGGCAGAGGGTGAGCCCCGTCAAAGTCAAGGAGCGTTTTCCTCTTATTAGAAAATACAGATTGTAAGAAAAGGAAATGAAAACACAAACGAATATTGCGTGTGTTAATCCAATATACCTCCAATAAACTGCAGCATTGAGAAAGCCATTTCATATTTCCATTTAACAAATTACTTAACAACGACTTTGCTTTGCAGAGGGTGACTTTTCAGGATGGTGGTTTAAAGTTAACAAATCTATTTTCTAATCACTTATGAATTAATATTCATGTCCTTTTTTCCTCCCGGTGTTATTCTCATCATCTTTTTCATTTTCCTTTATTTCCCCCCTCCGTTTATTTCTTTCAATATTCCTCTGTATTTTTCTATTTCCTTCTAGCCTTATTTCTGACTCTCTACCTTCCATCCTTCTTCTGTCCTTCCTTCCTTCCTTTCTTTTCTCTTTCTTTCTTTCTTTCTTTCTTTCCTTCCTTCCTTCCTTCCTCCCTTCCTCCCTTCCTCCCTTCTTCCTTCTTTCCTTAATTCATTCATTCTTTACTTCTTTCTTCTTTCCATCCTTCCTTCCTTCTTTGCACCTTCCTTCCATATATTTTACACTCTTTCTCTTGCAAGTCCTTCATTTTCCTTTATCTTTCATCCTGCTCCAACCTTTTCCATTTTCCTCTGTTACTCTCACTTCCATCCCCTTGTAATGTATTTGTCTCTCTCACTTACTTTTCTGAGTTTCTCTCTCTAAGAGCTACACGTGCATTATTATTATTATTATTATTATTATTATTATAATTCATGAAGCACCAACAAATTCCGCAGATCTGTACAATGGGTGGACTAACAAACCAGTAAGGAGTTAAATGCATGAAGGGGTTGTGGGCCCTGCTCGACGAGCTTACATGCATTATAAACAATTATTCATAGCAATTTAATTCACAGTGTTTTGAAGGGAAAGTGTAATATAAAAGGTATGGCTTAAAATCATGGGAGTTGGCCACAACTTCTCTTCCATAAGCTCTCTAGTTGAAAATGCGAGATGTAAAGGTAATTTTATACAAAGAACCTCCGGAACATGTAATACATCAAGCAAAGAGCACCACGCAGCAAACCTTGATTGCGGTATATAATTTAAATCTGGAACTGCACCTCCAGGCTGCTGACATTCGAATGAATTGGCATACCGCAGAGCTCTATTTGTACACCATAGAAGGTGGTGCATAAAGGTCCCACAGTTCATGAAAATATTTTTTATTAAGATATGTCAATCACTAATCCATTTATAAAAGCGGGACCATGACTGACTCCAAAGAGCTTTTATGTAAACCGAGCTTATACAGTCTGCTTGGTACCTACCAAGGAAGTGTGACGCACTTTATTGGCTTCTTATCTGGGTCAGTAAGATCCATAAAACTGCCTGCTAGCCCCAACTTGAACCACGGTTAAATGCTCTTAAATCAAACTTTCTCGTCGCCTGTTATTTAAGACCTGGCTGGTGTCAGCGGGGTTAATTCATGTCATGCTGGCACAGCTAAGAATGTATTGCTCACAGACCTAACGCAGACCCTTACCCTTCTGCCAATTCAGGAAATGTCTTTTATTTCTGTGAGCCCTATAGAACCAACACATTTTTTTTCTTTCTGGCAAACACTCGCAGTTGACGTAGCCTCAAGCCCTGTCTATTTTTTCCGTAAAATGCCTTAAGCTTTTGGACGTTTCTGAGCGAGAAGCTTTAAAACTTTTTAAGCAACCTCTGGAAAGACTGACAAGTGTACTGTTTCTAGAAGCAGAAGAAGCCTTTTGGGTGATATCAGGCAGGATGCAACGCGTCTCTGTATAATGAACAGTAAGGACCGAGGCTCATTACCTACCCACATACCTTCCTTCTTTTAATTTTCTTAGAGGCCTCTTATTGGAAGCCTGATTTTCACCTGTGATTGGATACATCTATGGTCACAACTAATTAAAGGGACCCTATAGTCACCCAGACCACTTCATTGAGGTGAAGTGGTCTGGGTGACTATAGGGTCCCTTTAATTAGTTGTGCCAGGTCCCTCAGGATTTAACCCTTCAAATGCAAACATAGCAGTTTCAGAGAAACTGCTACGTTTACATTTTGGGTTAACCCTGCCTCTAGTGGCTGTCTTCTGGACAGCCACTAGAGGCGCATCTGCGACGCTGGAGGCACATTTCGCCTCCATCACGCAGAGTGTCCATAGGAAAGCATTGAGACGTGCTTTCCTATGGACACTTTGAATGTGCGCGCGGCACTTGCCGCGCATACGCATTCGGCTCCGCTGATGTCGGACAACTCCGCTGACGTCAGCAGGGGAGAAGAGGTCACCAGGCCGAGGGAGCCCGGCGCTGGAATAAGGTAAGCTTCCCCCACCCTCAGGGTCCCCCTCCGCGTCAGCGCCACAGGAGGGGGACCCTGAGGGTGAGGGCACGCTCAGGGCACTATAGTGTAAGGAAAACCGCTTTGTTTTCCTGACACTAAAGTGATCCTTTAAATGTTTAATACATCCCTGGATGTGCACACACAAGGCCCGGGATATCTATCTATCTATCTATCACTCTATATATCACTCTATCTATCTATCTATCTATCACTCATAGAGGCTACTGAACAATCCTGATTATGGGAGGACATTCCCAATTTAAGTTATTTTATGCCAACTTGGGTTTATTTCCTGGGGTTCCACTTTTGGGACTGTCCCAAGAAATTGTACTACAAGCGCATTAATATGCTTGCACTACGCTAAGGGCACTAGGATACAGAAAGGACAGAAACAGTGGGTTGGCCTGGATGATTGACTGACAGCCTGTCGTACATTCATGCCAGGCTGATCTGCCAGTTCTTCAGGTGAACCTGACCCTATTGGGCAGCACTGGTGATGCAATTCACGTCACTGGTACATTCTCCCTTTGTCGTTTACCAAAAATCATCGGTCCCGATAGCCGGGGCAACTCCTGAACAATTTTTGTTCTAAAATTATCAACTTTTAAAAATGATCGAATCACTGTTTAGTAAAGTGTTCCTATGTTTTTATTGTTATTTTGTTTTTATACAGCTTTAAAAAAAAGTATCATTTAATTTAATTAATCACTTGTATTCCTTACTCAAAAATGATTTTTTTTCTCTTTAAATTACTAAAGATATAAATGTTCAGTCGCTTATTCATTATTTTTTTTTTAATTTTTTTTTCATTCTACTCTCCAGCGTGCTTAGTAGTGTGGAATATTTTGACACTTTATAAATAAACTTATAATCAGATTAAGACTGATAATATATCTAACTAATGAGGGAATAGAAGTATCAGTCAGTTGCAGATAACCCCTTATAGTGCATTATTGCCACTGATGTATTAAGGTTCCTGGTTGAATTGAGTGCTCTCTAAATCAGGCAACGTTAATTCTCAAGCAGGATCAAACAATGGTTTGTGTCCCTTATAATGCATCCCATTTATCTGCAGGCTTGATTACCACAAAGGATTGCACATTTGTTCGGTGTCCATGCAACTGCGGCAGGGGGAATAATTAATCCTATGAATCTCCGGTATACACATCCATGATTCAGTAAAGAATGGACACATCCATTGATTATAAACCACAAACACTGACGCTTCCAAGTAGCCATTCAATTAAGCTAAAATTATGCTGTCAAATCCGAAGATGCATTAGGTCTTTTTGTGCAACCTTCCTGCTTTGGATATTTTGCATAGAAACAATGTCTCTATGTATCTAGACAAACTTTACTCTGTTCAAATCTCTGATGCTAACAGCAGTACGTTGGGGGTCTGTTTGCGAAACCAGTGAGCTGCAGTGAATGACAATCATTTGTAAGCTGTAATACAAAATATCTTGTGCAGTGAAGTTGGAGATTTTTCCCAGTTTCGTTACTATGATCTAAATATTTCAAAATGATTTTCAATTTATCAGAATTATACACCCCGCTCGAACTTTAAAATGATCAAAAATGCAAAGTGCAAAGTAAATTTAACTTTGGCCTTAAAGGTAAAATTCACTTTGAATTCACTTCAACTCCTTAAGGGCTGCAGACGTGCATGTACACTATAAAACATGTACATGGAGGGTACTGTTTTACTCAGGAGACTTCGCTGAACACAAATATCAGTGTTTCAAAACAGTAAAACATATCACAGCGATTATATTGTCACCCACAAACAGCACTTTCACTGATGATATAATTGTTCTGATACGTTTTACTGTTTTAAAACACTAATGTTTGTGTTCAGAGAAGTCTCCTGAGTATAACAGTACCCCCCATTTACAGGTTTTATAGTGTTTTTGAAAGTTACAGGGTCAAATATAAGGCTTGATTATCACTTTTTTCACCCTGAAATTTGCCAGATTGGTTAAGTTGCCTTTGAGTCCGTATAGTAGCCCAGGAATGAGAATTACCCCAATGATGGCACTATCACTCATGTCCGAAAGTAAAGCACTGGGATGGGGTCATGACTGATGAGGCACTGGGAGCAGAAGGAAGAAAATGGCAGTATCCATGGAAGACAGCATCAGGTAAGTACAACGCACCATAGCTGCACCCTGGGGCGATTACACCACAAGCGGAGATGTCACCATTGGGGATCTTACCAAAATATACAGAGACCCGCAAAGGTGACTGAGCCACCTTTCTCTGTCACCTTCTCAGGTCTTCCCTGACTAATCTTAATTCTAAATCAGACTATTAGGACAAGATAATATGTGTAACCTTATGTTCTAGTAGATGTTAATCCTACTGCCAGCCAACACAAGAATTCCAAAAGTCATGATGCTGTATATTTAGGAGATTCCTTAAATATTCCTTTACTTTTGTCAAATGTTCCTGGACTGCCAGTGAGAGTGTTAATGAACCTGTGTGACACCTTGGCAATGGTAATGGTCTATTTAAATATGGATTCTACTACAACTGACAACCTCTACAGACAAACATCCTGCTGACTGCTAGAAACCCTTAATATATGATGACATAGCAATGCTTAATATTCAGGCTTTCAGTTTCTAGGGATGTAGGGTTTCTGACCCCATGACCAATCTCTAAATCTCACAGCAACACGACAGCTACTTAGAGATTCCGTGATAGTGACGCCATCCATATCTCAAAAGAACGTACTTTAATCACAAAGCAGACTACTCTTGAGATTACAGAGAATAGTTTATGAGGATGTTGTATTATATGATGTAATGTCTACCTAAACTTCGTCTCTCTTAAACCTGTTATGGTATTTAGGGGCCAGTAAACTGTATGTCAGACTGTTAAGTTGTGGATAATAATTGATAGAAGGGTATAAGTGGCTTGATGTTATGAGCTGTTACGACACCTCTAAGCAGCTATTAATTGCACACCGAAAAGTGGAAACCCGTTTAACTTCTGTCTTTCAATATCATAAGTCAAGCTGTCATTGCACACTCCAAGAAGGTTACTTTAAATTGAACTATTGCAACCAATACAGAGATATATTTAATGTAGGATACATGTACAATGGAGCATATGGCCTTAGTGTCAGGATTATAGGTATATACAAACAGGGAACTATAGTTAATTATATTTATTAATTTAATAATGACCTCAGCTGCAGCCGTCACGTTTGAGCAGCTGTCACCTCTTTCTTTTCAAACTTTATTCATATCTCGCAACATTTGTGCAATCCCCCATAAACCCCTGCTCAGATGTATAATAGGGAAGTGGTCAATGAACATCGCAGGTTAGTGTCTTCTTTTCATATTTACAAATATCACACAAAAATAAACCAGGATTATTATGATCATTTCAATTAATTCTTGTGCCTAAGGTTCTTGGTATGCATCTTTGCATAATAAATGGTCCCCACCCTGTAAGCCCCTAAGGGATGATTTACCAGGATGCACCTTACTTCTTGTTTTTAATTGGCAGCTTATAAACATTTGTTATATGTTTTGTAGCTCATGGAAAACCCTAAATATTAAATACATCAGAAAGATTATGTGAATTAACCATGCACACTGATGGCTGAACTTTGCACTGTATTAAAGGGCCGCAATAGACATCCAGAGAACTTCATCTCATTGAAGTGGTTTTGATGCAGTGGCCATGTTGCTTTGGTCTCGCAATGTAAAACACTGCCATTTTGCAGATAGAGCGTCTGTGTTTTCATTGCAGGGCTCAACACACCTGTAGTGGCTGTTTTCCTGCTAGCCACTAGAGGGTGCTTCCATTGCTATAACTGAGTTGGACTCGGGTATGTAGCATTCAACATCCTTGCGAATTGCATGAGGAAGTCTAATGTTCTCTAATGCTTATCGCAGGGAAGCACTGGTATTAATGCTTCCCTACGAGAAGCATTTAAATGTCCAAGCGCGGACCAAAAGCATTCGATTTTACGAGAAGACGAAGAGTGGACGACCTAAAGTAAGACAACACGAGAGACCGAGCGTGCAGCTGCACAGAGTGAGTTGTGGCACTGGAAAAAGGGTAAGTAAAATGTTTTTTATTTATAAAATTTATGGGGGAAGGTGTAATCTAAATAGGGAGTATAACAGAACATTGTATTGTTAACCCTGTAGTGTTCGTTTAAACTAAATAGCCCATGGCGCTCAGCCAACCTTAATTAATTGATGATTAGAAATAAAGTTCTAAAAACACCCGTCTAAATAAAATAACACATTAGATAAGCAGTTTTATAAAGGTTCATTATAAGTGAGTGCTTCTTTATAGTCCCTTTTTATGTACTGTCTAAATCACTTTTTTCTGCTTTTAGTTATACACAAATTGCTATATACGCCAAGATGGAAACAGAAAAAGTCAAATTAAAAAGAAAAAAACCTCATAGAACCCCCTTGTATTTCCCCAGAGTCCATTTGTTATAACTCAGCGTGGTGTTTGTACATTAGTATTTAGATGTTATAATGGATTAGTGCACTTGCTTTCAGAAGCCAGGGGAGAGCAAAGCTTAAGTCATGTACTTTAATGTACACCTTATTAAAGATGGCAATTCAATAACACATTGATCTCGCAGCCGTGGCACGCAGAGCTTTTTCTGTAGTTTACTAAGCTTAGGACTTTTGGTTCCGTGTATCAGCCAACGGCCTCAGCTAACATCAGATGCAGCGGCTTGGAAGAACCCGTGCTATCTTGACATCACCCCTGTGGCCTGTGAAATATCTCTGGAAGAGTTTGTATCTTATTCTGTCTGATTGCGAGGAAGAAAGAACAAAGAAAGGGGGTGGAGCCTGGGTATCTTATATGAAGTCAAAGAGCAATTAAGATTTTTTGCTAAACAGTGTATGGAGTGTACAGAGATAAAATAAATTTTAGATAAAACTAGCCGAGTTAAAAACCTATGCAGATCTCTTAGAAGCAGTGGCGTACATACCGGGGTCGCAGGGGTCGCGGCTGCGACCGGGCCCGGCCCACCAGGGGGCCCGGCCGCCCTGCGACCCAGGTATGTACCCACAGGGCCAGCCTCTTCTCCTGGGGGGCCCAAGAGCCGGCCACCTCAGGGCCCCCCGAGGCTGGCCCTGCTGTCACCAGGCTGGCGGGCGCGCGAGGGAGCACTCTCCCCTGCGTGCTCCCTCTTCAGCTCCCTCGCGCACCGTACTAAAACCGGAGCCGGAAGATGACGTCATCTTCCGGCTCCGGTATCAGTACGCGGCGCGCAAGGGAGCTGAAGAGGAAGCACGCAGGGGAGAGTGCTCCCTCGCGCGCCCGCAGGACCAGCCAGCCGGGTGACACCACTGGACCCCAGGGAATCCCCTCAGCTCTCCCACAGGTAAGGAGGCTGGGGGGGATTAAATAAGAAAAACAACAACAACAAAAAACGTGAGTGTATGTTAGTGAGTGTGTTAGTGTATGTTAGTTAGTGTGAGTGTGTTAGTGTGAGTGTGTGTTAGTGTATGTTAGTTAGTGTGAGTGTGTGTGTGTTAGTGTGTGTGAGTATATGTTAGTGAGTGTATGTTAGTTAGTGTATGTTAGTGAGTGTGTGTTAGTGAGTGTGTGTTAGTGAGTGTGTGTTAGTGTGTGAGTGAGTGTGTGTTAGTGTGTGTGTGAGTGTATGTTAGTGAGTGTATGTTAGTGAGTGTGTGTTAGTGTGAGTGTGTTAGTGTGAGTGTATGTTAGTGTGTGTGTGTGTGTGAGTGTGTTAGTGTATGTTAGTTAGTGTGAGTGTGTGTGTGTGAGTGTATGTTAGTGAGTGTGTGTTAGTGTGTGTGAGTGTGTGAGTGTGTGTATTAGTGTGTGTGTGAGTGTATGTTAGTGAGTGTGTTAGTGTATGTTAGTGTGTGTGTGAGTGTATGTTAGTGAGTGTGTGTGTGTGTGTTAGTGTGTGTGAGTGTGTTAGTGTGAGTGTATGTTAGTGAGTGTGTGTGTGTGTTAGTGTTAGAGTGTGTGTGTGTTAGTGTTAGAGTGTGTGTGTGTTAGTGTTAGAGTGTGTGTGAGCGTGTGTTAGAGTGTGTGTGTGTGTTAGTGTTAGAGTGTGTGTGTGTTAGTGTTAGAGTGTGTGTGTGTTAGTGTTAGAGTGTGTGTGTGTTAGTGTGTGTGTGTGTTAGTATTAGTGTGTGTGTGTTAGTATTAGAGTGTGTGTGTGTTAGTGTTAGTGTGTGTGTTAGAGTGTGCGTCTGTTAGTGAGTGTGTCTGTATGTTTGTCACTGAGTGTGTGTCTGTCAGTTAATGTGTGCGTGTGTGTCTTAAGCACTTACCTTTCTCCAGCGCCGGACTCCCTTGGCGCTGGGGATCTCTCCGCCCCGATACGCCTCTCGGCTCCGAATGCGCATGCGTGGCAAGAGCCACGCGCGCATTCAAACCGCCCATAGGAAAGCATTACTCAATGCTTTCCTATGGACGTTCAGCGTCTTCTCACTGTGATTTTCACAGTGAGAATCGCAGAAAATCCTCTAGCGGCTGTCAATGAGACAGCCTCTAGAGGCTGGATTAACCCTCAGTGAAACATAGCAGTTTCTCTGAAACTGCTATGTTTTCAGCTGCAGGGTTAAAACTAGAGAGACCTGGCACCCAGACCACTTCATTGAGCTGATGTGATCTGGGTGTCTGTAGTGGTCCTTTAAGTGTATGTGTTTATGCATGCACTGGCGTACATAACGTGGTCGCAGGGGTCGCAGCCCTGCGACCAGGTGCCCGCCGCCATGTGTTGTGACCCCAGCCTGTGCAGAGTAAGCGCGCGCGCGGGGGGGCCCACGGATCAGTTTTCGCACCGGGGCCCCATGGGTTGTGTGTACGCCACTGCTTAGAAGTTTCCATTAACTTAAAACAATTCACTGTTCAACACAAAATGGTTAGATCATATCATCCAACTGAGGAATGGAGCCCAGTCAACTAGATTATCCGGTCCCTATCCTCTAGTTTTATTTGAAACCACTCGGACAACCTCGGAGACTGCCTCCTCTTCAGTTGCTTTGATAATGTTGAACTTACACTTCAGTTTTATCAGTGTCAATTCCATTCTACCTGTATGGCAGTGACTGGCTAAGATTGGTTGTTTAAGGTAGCCCAGCGCTGTCAGTCTATCAGTGCTGTACCCACTGGATGAAATGAACATTGGTAATGCAGAAGTGTGGATTTCACATTATCACTGTAGTTGAGGAGGTGGAAACCCTGTTTTTTTTTTCAAAATTTCTTCTAAATGCTTTTACATAAAAGAGACTGTATTCACTATAAACACTACATTGAGCTGTGGTAACGTTGGTTGGAGAGTTCCTTTAATTTACTACAACTCTCTGTTTAGTAAATAGACCTCATTGGAAAGAAACAAGACAAAATCTGATTCTTTAAAGGGGCTCTGTCATCTCTCACACCGGCATACCAGTGATGGCATATGTGCCGTGGGCTTGCCCCAAGTTTGCCCCACCTACCCAAGTATGCTTGTTATTGAGTCCGAATTCTGTTTTCTAGAGTGGAATAGGAAATTGCACAGAATATTGTCTTGTTTAGTATTTGTATTTAACATCATGATAATAAATATTGAAGTGAGAGGTTTCATGCGTCCTTTATATGAGCCAGTGTTGGCCTGAGCTCATCTAAAATTGTCTTTGTTGTCTAAACTTTTAGCAAACTGAAAACAGTGTTTCTAAAGCTGGATCTTTCTTGCAGTTTGATGCTAAGAGGATAAACTGTGGGTAGATATTTTTTTGGTATTTACACTAATATATAACAATCTGCTTCACCTCCCACTAACCTCGCACTCCCAGCAGATTATTGAGCTGCTATAAACGCTTCCATCACTTGTATCCACACCACCAAATGCAGTCAAATCATATTAAAATATATATTGTAAATGTGTTACATTTTACACAGTGTCCATGGAATAGCCTGCCTTGCTTACTGTTTGTGGAGGATATAAAATGCTAGGCACCATAATTGTTTTTGTTTTTTTCAAAATGTGTAAAAATACTCTGTTCATTTAAAAGAAACTGTAGATAAATGCACCAAAACATATACCAAACTAAAACAACATTTACTGCAGTAATTAAATAAATGAACTATATACGAAAATACAAATAAAGCACACAAACAAAAAAAAATCACACACATAAAGCCAAAACATACACTTAGCTGTCAAATTTAACTGACAAAACCCTGTTGTAATATTTCATCAAACACACAGAATCAAGCTGACCCTTCACAAAGGCAATAGTTTTTGCCATATTGTTGTGCTCATTTATTTTATTTGTGTACGTCATTTGTACTTTTTTTGTACATGGCTTATTTTTTTATATTGCACCCAGTGTATTAAAGGTACACTACAACAGAGCCGAATTATGCATAAGGCAACATAGGCAGCCACCAAGGGCGCAGGCTAAGACAGGGGCCAGTAGGTCCATCTCTGAGCCGGCAGGGAGATCAATAAATCCCTCTGTGCGACTCTGCATCTGCTGTCCGATTCAAAGGGAAGAACACTAGGGCACACAGCGTATCTGTGTGTTTGTGCAGCAGTATGTATCTGTTTGTGTATATGTGAGTCTGCGTGTATCTGTTTGTATGTGCTGTGTATTTGTCAGTTTGTATCTTTGTGTGGCATTGTATATCTGATTGTGTATATGTGTTGCAGTGTGTCAATGTGTGTGTTAGTTTGTATCCCTGGTTTCACTATGTATTTGTAATGGTTCATCTGTGAGTGTTTCTGTCTAAGTGTCTGTGTGAACGTGAATGGGTGCAGTGTTTGCATGAGTGTGTGTCTTTATCTGTGAGAGTGTTTCTATGTGTGTATAAGGTAAAAAGACATGAAAATAAATGCTCAGGGATGTTTGATTTACAAGGTAATGAGGGATTCCAGTTTGGGAATAAAGGGTTAATTGTGTAGCAATGTGGAAATAATTGGTGGGGGAATTGAGGCAATTTTTTTCAGCAAAGAGTGGCTGTAGGGATATAAATGGAGGGTTAAGGTTGGGAGATAAATATTGAGGGGACAGAGATGATTGTCAGGGGATAAGGACATGTAAATATGTATTTGGCATAGGGGTGTTAATTAAGTAAGTAATTAACACCCCTGGGTTGATAATTGTTTTGGTTAAATGAGTGGTGTAATATGTACTGCAGTGCACATGTGTGTATTACAGCTTCACACTAAAGTGCAGTAAGAATTATAGAACGCTGCAGTAATATGACGTGTTTGAGTATTACATAACTCCACAATGATTTTGAGAATGTATGAATTTATCTGATAAATGCATCACATAATCCTCCACACAAACGCACACACAACTTTCAGCCAGTACGCACACTCACACACAACACTCAGTCTCCCCCACACACATACAATACTCCATCAATGCACACAAGCTAACAGAAAAGTCTGCAGGGGGCCTAAAACTGCCTATTAACCTGGGCAATCTGCACTCGGGGCACAATAACAATTTAGTCAAAAGTATGTTGGTATTGTCCCAGGAGGTCCCTGGCACTGGCTTACTTTTAGGGGTTAAACTTTATTACTTATCCAGTGCTGGATCAATCCGCACCTTTCAGCATCCACTTGGGGAAAATGGAAACCTAGAATTGCCTAGGGCAAGTGCTCTGCTGATTGGCTCAAAATCTCCAGCTAACACTCTTAGCCAATCAGTGTTTCCACATTCAAAAAATGACTTGAGAAATTTTTTTTAGTTTTTTCAAGCTGTTTTTATGAATAGGGAGCCACTGATTGACTGAGAGTGTCAGCTGACCACTCTAAGACCATCTGCGTCGACCCTGCTGCTGAAGTCCTAGACTTCCATTTTAAGGGGGCTGAGTGATCCCTCAGAAGACTGCGGGGTTAAACAATTCCTGAACAGACTAAACCCCTAAAGGTAAGCCAGCACCTGGTACCTTTTGGCACCATAACAACTTAATTTCAATAGAGTTGTTATGGTGCCCTTTGTGTTCCTTTAAAATGTATGCAGCATTTGTGTTTTGGTAAAATTATTCTGTTACCAATTCACATCAAAAAACTATAAATGAATACACCTTGAATTAACAACTCCCAATTGATAGGTTTGTGTTGAAACTCTTCAAAAGAACTGTTGTCCCTGATTTTTATTTTCATGAACAATTGAATCGGTATATGATATTTAGTCTGCTTTATTATTTTCTGGAAACAAAATGGATGAGATTTCTAAAGAAAAGATACTTCTAACAATGGCCTTGATCACAAATCCAGGTTTGTTTTCTGAACATTCTTAGAAATCTGTGCAATTGTTATAACACAATCCAAAAAAAATGTCTTAACTGCTTCTTACTGATAATGCTACTGAAGTTAGAAACATTTTCAACTAAAATCTGGGCTTAACGTTTGTCATTGTTATTCGCTGTATAATGTCAAGATTGATATGCCAAAAACACAAGGTTAATGAGAAACAAAATGTTGATTCCTTTTTGTGATTACATAACAGGCTGAAGGTTATCGCCAGCCAGTCTGATAATCTCGCATCATGTGAAGCTTGGGAGCTGTGGCATGGTTTTAAAAAAAAATCACAATTAAGTTTCATCATTTTTTGGCATTTGTTAATTTGTTTAACAGTGTTGCCAGTGGATTATCGTCTTTCCTGCCAACACATTTTTGTATTGAATACAGTATGTGTGTGTATCTTTGTATGTGCATCTTTGTATCTATGTCAATATGTTTGTGCATCTGTATGTGTGTCAGTGTGTATGTGTATCTGTATCAACATGTGTGTGTCTTATCTGTGTGTGTGTGTGTCAGTGTACCAGTGTGTTAGTGTCTCTGTGTGTGTGTGTCAGTGTGTACTTGTTGAATTATCAAAATCTATTTAATCTATGCCAGTTAAACATCCAATCTGATATTCACTTTGAATTCTCTCTTTAGCGGAAAACTCAGTGTTTATTTCCCCTTTCTCTCCTATATAAATGCCACTGTGATGTTTATTTGGATGTAGAGTGCAGTGGAGTTAAAGGGCCACTATAGTGCCAGGAAAACAAACGTGTTTTCCTGGCTCTATAGGGTCTTTTGGTTCCCCCCACCCTCTGGGTCCCACTCCCGCCGGGCTCTAGGGGGAGGAAGGGGTTAAAGTCTTACCTTTCTCCAGCACCGGGCTCCCTCAGCGCTGGGGACTCTCCTCCCTCTTCCGACGTCATCCGCTGAATACACATGCGCGGCAAGAGACACGCGCACATTCGGTCAGTCTATAGGAAAGCATTTCTTAATGCTTTCCTATGGACGCTGGCGTCTTCTCACTGTGAAAATCCCAGTGAGAAGCGCAGAAGCGTTCTAGCGGCTGTCAATGAAACAGCCACTAGAGGCTGGATTAAACCTAATGTAAACATAGCAGTGTTTCTGAAACTGCTATGTTTACAGCTGCAGGGTTAACCCTAGATGGACCTGGCACCCAGACCACTTCATTGAGCTGAAGTGGTCTGGGTGCCTATAGTGGTCATTTAAGGAAAAAATATACAAACCTTTGTTGACCTTTTGGGTGCTAGCAATGACCCCTTCCCACAATGCTCCAGGTGCATTACTGTACAAGCACACTGTGGCAATTAAATCCACCTTTCTTTGAGTCTGCACTACACCCCCCTTAAATTCCAATCTAATTTGCATCATATGCTCTGGCTGTGCCAGGACAGAAAACTGATGTATTTATTTTTTTCAAATAGCCCCATCTATATCACATTTTCATTTCATGCACGTTAAAATACAAAATACCAATATGGTCCTTGATTTTAGGAGCACAACGGTCCATGTTTTTTTCCCCACTTCCCTTTTAAAAATATAAAGCTTGAGTGGTCAAACTGTTTTGGGACAGTAAACATTTCCATCAAGACACAAGATATTCAGCAGCAGCCATTCACGTGACTCTAAAGCCACTTTTTTTTTTTATTAATGCAGAGATTCATGGGGCTTTAGGTAGCTGACATCTGGAGGGATCCATTCCGACCCTTACATTTTACTATGGATGCATCACAAGTACAACAAGGCTTTGTTGCAAGGATTTGTGTGTTTATTACTTTGAGTTAAATGCTGTTTAAAACAAAGCAATAGAGCAGCCTCCATAACAGGAACGATGCAGGCAGCTAGGAAATTGCTCTCAGCCTCCAAATAGTCCTATTATAGGACAAAGGACACTTCGGCTCAGATTATAGAACCAACTAAAAGAAAAATCCATTGTTCTATAATGACAAACATTTCACACCTGCATGCCCAAAAGTAATAAATTCCATTGATTTCAAAAAGCAATTTACAATTAAATGCAGATCTGAAAAAATAGAAAACATAAAAATAAAACTCAACCAATTTTTCTGCGCATTAGGGGAAAAAAAACGCCCTGTTTCTTTTCATTTCCAAAGCAATTAAATTGTTAGAAATTAATTCTGTAAGGCTGTGTCCCCTATCAACCCAAAGATAATAATAATAAAAAAATAAAAAGAGAATAAAAAAAATGTAAAATAAATAAATTTATGAATAAAATGAAATTGTATCTTGGTTTACACCGCGCCTTTACTCCTTGCATCGTACTGTATGCTGAATGTATTGCAAACTTGGCTCTTGTAATTAATAAAGTTATTGTCACTGTTTAGGAGAACGACAAAGCGCTAAAGGATTTCAAGGAGTAGGCGGAACGGAATCTGCTTTATATTGATAGATATTGTGTTTCCATATTGGAAATCGAAGGATTTGAAGGAAGGTTATCATATGGTTCAATTCAATAAACAGTGATGACTTGCTAATCTACTGACAAAATGTAGGTCAAGATAGCTGAGTTAAAAAAAATAAAATCCATAAGGTAAACGTTGATCTGTCTTTGCTTACTAGTAATTTGATAACGTAAATAATATAAATGTGCAGTTACCTGGTTAATTTTCCACATCCAAAATACCCTCAGGGTTTTTCACTAAAACGGGAATTAAAGGGAAACTATAGTGCCAGGAAAACAAACTTGTTTTTCGGGCACTATAGTTTCCTCCTCCCCTCGTGGTGCAAAATAACTAATAACCCCCTCTGTCACTTACCCCAGTCCAGCTCGGATGTCCCTCATCGCTGGCTCAGCTCCACCCACGGTCCTCCCCCGCAGTGTAGCGGTACTTACCTTATCCGGGGGCCGGACGCGGTCCTCTCTTCAAGCCGCGTGCGGTCCTGCGGCTGCACGAGCCGCGCGCGGCTCGTCCGACTGTTCTGACAGAAAGGCGGGCAGTGACCGCGAGAAGCGGTCACGTGTCCCGCCTGCAGCTAAGAGCGCGCCGCGAATCTCGGGCGCGCTCTTAAAGAGACAGTGGGAGCCTAAATTGCAAAAAGGCTCCCATTGGCTCCTGTCATGCCAATCACCCCATACACTTACCTGTTGGGGGAGTGGAAGTGACAGGAGCCAATCACATTAGTTTGAAGGCTACTTATACTTACCCTTTTCCCTTAGTTCCTTGCCCTATCGTGGTTTCTGCTACAGTTCCCTTTAGTGCTTGTTGTGTTCAGTTGTGTTTCTCCGTATTTGACCTTGGCTTTGTATTCTGACTTCGTTTTCGCTTTATCCTATTCTGTACTGTTTGCCGGCTTGCTGATTCCTGTGTACCAGTCCCCGGCTAGTTTTCGTTTACGCTGTCTCTTTGTGCCCTTGACCTCGGATCGTTCCTGACTCTGTCTTATCCTATTACGTCGAGTCCGGCCACTCTAAGGTCCGGTAGACGTATCCCTCCTCTGTACTGTCATCTGTTAGGGCTGGATCCTGCGTGTAGGGGTATATACACGTTACATTACGATAGGGCCATGGACCCCGCAGATTTAGCTCAACAGATGGCGACCCATGAGGCTAGATTTGTAGAGCAGGATCACCGTATGGATCAAATAGCTCAGGCTCTCCAGACGCTCTTAGCTAGAACCATTCCAGCAACCGCACCTAACCCTCCTGCACCCCTGCTTCCTGAAGTATCGACTATGCCTAACGCTACAGCACATTTAACGCCTCCTCCTAGGTATGGAGGGGATTCTAAGACATGCAGAGGGTTCATTAACCAAATAGAGTTTCATTTTGAAATGTATCCACGTTCATTTCCCACAGAGAGGTCTAAAGTTGGGTTCTTTATGCACCAACTTACCGACAAAGCACTTGAATGGGCAAACCCTATTTGGGAGGCTAATGGACCTATGGTGCATAACTTTCACAGTTTCCTAACAGCTTTTCGCAGAACTTTTGATACTATGAAAAGGTCTAAGAATGCCGCTAGAGCATTAATGAGGGTTAAACAGGGTTCTAGGTCTGTGGCTGATTACGCTATACAGTTTCGTACCCTTGCCTCACAGGTCGATTGGACCAATAATGGGTTAACTACGGCCTTCATGGAAGGTTTATCAGACTCTATATTGGATGAGGTAGCAGCTAAGGAGCTTCCTATTGCCTTAGAGGACCTTATTGACTACCTCATCGATATAGATAATAGGATTCGTGACAGGCTCTATACTAAGAACAGGAATAGACGTTTTGTTACACCTATTCAACCCAGAGTTAATATACCGGAGAGTGTTAAAGTACCTGAAGAGGAACCTATGCAATTAGGGGTTGCCAAACTCTCAGATACTGAGAAATTACATAGGAGAAGGGAGGGACTCTGCCTATATTGTGGTAAGAGAGACCATATGGTAAAGGAGTGTCCTCTGCTCCCGGAAAACTCTCGCACCTAAGACCTTATAGGGGACTGGCCTTGGGTGTGATTTCTAAGTCTCCTACTTTGCCTCCTAACCGACTGCTTCTCCCTGTTTCTTTACATATGGGAGAGAGTTGTATAGTTGAAAACATAGACGCCCTGGTTGATTCTGGGGCAGCCGAGAACTTTATAGACTCTGGTTTTGTAAAGAGAAACAATATTCCCATCAGAGAGAAGGAGATACCCTTGGCCGTTGAGGCCATAGATGGTAGACCATTGATATCTCCTGTTGTTACTCACGAGACTGCACCGCTACACATGTACACAGGGGTTCTACACTATGAAACCATTCGGTTCCAGGTCATCACCTCTCCCTCTTCACAGTTGGTGTTAGGGTATCCATGGTTACGTGCCCACAATCCCATTTTTGACTGGGAGACAGGGCAGATAAAATCATGGAGTGAAGCCTGCCATGAGTCATGTACTATTGAAGTCACGCCTGTGAATTCTATTAACGTTCCTACTGTTCCTCCTTTATCTACGACTATACCCTCTCAGTATTTAACTTTAAAGACTGTCTTTGATAAAAGAGAGGCTGACAAATTACCGCCTCACAGACCCTACGATTGTGCTATTGATTTGTTGCCTGGTACTATACCTCCTAAGGGCAGGGTGTACCCCCTATCGGTTCAAGAAAACCGTGTCATGGAGGAGTACATTAAAGAGTCATTAGACAAGGGATTTATTAGAAGATCCTCTTCTCCGGCTGGAGCGGGGTTCTTCTTTGTATCAAAGAAAGAAGGTGATTTAAGACCTTGCATTGATTATAGAGGTCTTAACAAGATCACCATCAAAAATGCTTACCCTATACCTCTAATAACAGAATTGTTTGACAGGCTCAAACATGCTACGGTATTCACCAAATTAGATCTTAGAGGAGCATACAATTTGATACGTATTAAAAAGGACCACGAATGGAAGACAGCCTTTAACACTCGGTCAGGTCATTATGAGTATACCGTCATGCCATTTGGGCTTTGCAATGCCCCAGCAGTGTTCCAAGAATTTATTAATGATGTCTTAAGGGATTTTATTCACTCATTTGTTATTGTGTACTTGGATGACATTTTAATATATTCTACAGACATTCCCGCTCATCACAGACATGTTACAACAGTTCTGAAGACCCTTCTTGCTAATGGTCTTTATTGCAAATTAGAAAAATGTCTATTCGACCAGTCCGAGGTCCAGTTTTTAGGGTATTTGATTTCCGCCGAGGGTTTTCGGATGGATCCCCAGAAGCTCGCTGCAGTCATAGAATGGCCTCTGCCGCAAGGTCTGAAAGCCATCCAGCGTTTTCTGGGGTTCTCTAATTATTATAGACGTTTTATCAAAGGTTTTTCGTCTATAGTAGCGCCTATAACTCGTATGACTAAAAAGGATGGCAATACACGTGTCTGGTCTACTGAGGCACTTCAGGCTTTTGACTTTCTTAAGACTACGTTCGCCTCTGCCCCTATTTTACAGCATCCTGTCCCCTCATTGCCATATATACTTGAGGTTGATGCTTCCGATATAGGGGTAGGTGCTGTCTTATCCCAAAGAGAGTCTCCTGACAAGCCATTGCATCCTTGTGGCTTCTTTTCTAAACAAATGTCCAAGGCAGAGAGGAATTATGATGTGGGTAATCGCGAACTCCTTGCTATCATTTTAGCACTCAAAGAATGGAGACATTTGCTAGAAGGAACTAAGGATCCTATTCTCATATTTACAGATCATAAGAACCTATCCTACCTTAGCGAAGCTAAAAGATTGTCTTCAAGGCAGGCTAGGTGGTCACTGTTCTTGTCTCATTTTAATTATATAATCACCTATAGGCCAGGTGACCGGAACACTAAAGCGGACGCTCTGTCCAGACAATTCGAGACTATTGACAAACAGGAGATTGATGTCACTCCTGTCATTCCCCCAGACAGGATAATAGCAACTACTATATTGTCTATTTCCTCGTCCCTCTTGCAGGCCATACAAGCGAAACAAGGCATGGCACCCAGAGAGAGGCCTAATGATAAATTGTTCGTTGACATTCCCGAGAGACGGGATATTCTGTCACTTTATCACGATACTAAGACTGCTGGACATCCTGGTATTTCCAAAACAGTGTCAGCCGTTTCTCGGTATTTCTGGTGGGATACCTTACGTAAGGATGTTACTGACTATATAAGTGCTTGTACTACTTGTGCATGTATGAAAACCTCTCGTAGAGTTCCTTGTGGGCTGTTGCATCCGTTGCCCGTTCCCGAGAGACCTTGGTCTAATCTATCAATGGATTTTATTGTTGAATTACCCCCTTCGAATGGTAACACAGTCATCCTAATGATAGTAGATCGGTTTTCCAAAATGGCTCACTTTGTGTCTCTTCGCAAGTTGCCCACTTCCAAGGATTTGGCTCTTATCTTCGCTAGAGAAGTGTTTCGGTTACATGGTATTCCCTTATCTATTGTATCCGATAGGGGTAGCCAATTTATTTCCAGGTTCTGGAAAGCCTTTTGTTCGGAGATGGGTATTTCCCTCTCATTTTCTTCCGCTTACCATCCCCAGTCTAATGGAGCTGCTGAACGTGCCAACCAGTCTCTAGAGCAGTACCTCCGTTGTTTTGTGTCTCACCATCAGGACAATTGGTCTGACCTGCTTCCTTGGGCTGAATTTGCTCGGAATAATGCCACTCATGATTCTTCCGGCAAAAGCCCTTTTTACGTTGTCTATGGCCAGCATCCCGTTGTTCTTCCGGCTGCATTCTCCTCTCAGGGCATGCCAGTTCTGGATGAGCATTTGGCTGGTTTGCGTAATACTTGGGAGCAGGTTCAGCGTTCTTTGGTGGACTCTGCTGCCCGCCAGAAGGCTCAGGCTGACAAGCATCGCAGAGCGGCTCCTTCCTATGTTGTGGGGGACAGGGTTTTGCTTTCCACACGGAATATTCGCCTCCGGGTGCCTTCTATGAAATTGGCTCCCCGCTTCATTGGTCCTTATCGCATTATACATAAGGTTAATCCCGTTTCTTATGCCTTGGGTCTGCCTAAGAATCTGCGTATACCCAATGTATTTCACACCTCTTTGTTGAAGCCTTACGTACACAACCGCTATACCCGGCATACTCCCCCTCCCCCTCCTGTCTCTGTGGAGGGTCATGAGGAGTTCGAAGTATCTGCTGTTATTGACTCTCGTTTTCTTAGGGGTCGGCTTCAGTACTTGGTACATTGGAAGGGTTATGGGCCTGAGGAGCGCAGTTGGATTTCTGCGGATGCTGTTCATGCTCCCCGCCTTGTACGTTCTTTCCATTCGCGTTTTCCTGCCAGGCCTGGTCCTGCCCGCCCGGAGGGCGTGTCCTCAGGGGGGGGTACTGTAGCGGTACTTACCTTATCCGGGGGCCGGACGCGGTCCTCTCTTCAAGCCGCGCGCGGTCCTGCGGCTGCACGAGCCGCGCGCGGCTCGTCCGACTGTTCTGACAGAAAGGCGGGCAGTGACCGCGAGAAGCGGTCACGTGTCCCGCCTGCAGCTAAGAGCGCGCCGCGAATCTCGGGCGCGCTCTTAAAGAGACAGTGGGAGCCTAAATTGCAAAAAGGCTCCCATTGGCTCCTGTCATGCCAATCACCCCATACACTTACCTGTTGGGGGAGTGGAAGTGACAGGAGCCAATCACATTAGTTTGAAGGCTACTTATACTTACCCTTTTCCCTTAGTTCCTTGCCCTATCGTGGTTTCTGCTACAGTTCCCTTTAGTGCTTGTTGTGTTCAGTTGTGTTTCTCCGTATTTGACCTTGGCTTTGTATTCTGACTTCGTTTTCGCTTTATCCTATTCTGTACTGTTTGCCGGCTTGCTGATTCCTGTGTACCAGTCCCCGGCTAGTTTTCGTTTACGCTGTCTCTTTGTGCCCTTGACCTCGGATCGTTCCTGACTCTGTCTTATCCTATTACGTCGAGTCCGGCCACTCTAAGGTCCGGTAGACGTATCCCTCCTCTGTACTGTCATCTGTTAGGGCTGGATCCTGCGTGTAGGGGTATATACTCGTTACACGCAGTTGGGGGAGATCTAATGCGCATGTGTGGCAATGCCCGTGCTCGCATTAGGATTTCCGGATAGGAAAGCATTATTTAGTGTTTTCTTTTGGAGATTCTGGTCATGCCAAATGTCCTCATGCATAGCGTGAGGACGTCCAGTGTTGTTTAGGCGACCAAATGTCACCTATCCACCCGGTAGTCCCTCTAGCGGCTGTGTGGTAGACAACCACTAGAGGAGGAGTTAACCCTAGCAGGTAATTATTTCAGTTTATAAAAACTGCAATAATTACCTGCTCAGGGTTAAGGCAGTTTGCACCCAGACCACTTCAAAGAGCTGAAGTGGTCTTGGTGCTTACAGTGTCCCTTTAAAGGAACTGACCAGAATAGTTGAACTGTAAAAATTCTACAAATCAGCCGTTTCGCATTCAGCTATTTTAGTCTAAAAATTGTATTTCTACAAATTCTGGCACGGTGAAGATCTTTGAAAATAAACTAGCCCACTTGTTAAGTGTTTTCCCTTCTTTAGTAAATCTGTCCTTTCATTTTCAGAAGAAGAATTATGCTGTCAAATATTCTTTCCAATTTTCTTTTCTATATGTATGTTGCGTCCACTGGCACAGCAAAATTGTGCCACTAAAACACTTTGGGATGGCTCTCAGGCACTTTATGCCCCAGACCCAGATGTTTGTATTTATTCTTTTGGGAAAATATGGAGTTCTTAGAATCTTAATTGCTGAAGGATTTTACAGCTCTTTACAGCAAATCTTTGTCTTTTTTTGGCAGTGAAAAGGGTTATCTTCTAATGTAAAAGCCATTTGTCACCTCATTCATCTAATGCTGATTTCTCCTTCCCTCACCCTGCGGGCAGAGGATTGGTGGATAAAATCGAACGGCTGCTAAACGCGTAAAGAGGATTTAGTTCCCCACGGGGGGAAAAGAAAGCCATAAAGCAAAAGAAAAAAGCCTTTCACAGAGACCGAAGGGAACTGACCCTGGGGAAATGTACAGCTTAGATCTGTTCATTTTTATCCCACTTCCTGTTGATGATATTTTTTTTTATTTCATGAAATGAATATGAAACAAACAGCAGTAGATGGAGAGGGTGGGTGGCGAAATGCAATGTGCGCTATGCTGCTGACCCCCTGAAAGCAGATGTGTTTGGAAAGTTAATCCCTGTCCTCTTTACATTGCTATGAAAGTGATATCTGGAAAAGTCACACTCTGTGTTCCTGGCACCAGCAAATAGATCTGAGCCTTTGTCATGAAGCAGGGATGCGTATGGAATGTGCATTCTAATGAATAATGTCAGAAGAGTTATTTGGTATCACAAGAATGCAGTGTTACATTAAAAGAAAATCAACTAGCTGTCTGTCAATCTGTCTATCTATCAATCTATCTATTTATCTATCTATCTATTTATCTATCTAAACAATCATATAGGCTACTGAACCATCCTGTCTGTCTATCTATTTGTTTGTCTGTCTGTCTGTCTGTCTGTCTATCTTTCTGTCTGTCTATAATCTACATATTTATAAATCTTATTATGTATTATTTTGGTTGAGAAAGCTATCATACCTTTACATCTAGCTGACTATTAATAAAATACAAGTATGGGTGGGTGACACATATTTTGATTTAGACATTGGCAGGAAAATGTGTGATATGTGCAAAAAAACAGAGGGACTTAGTTGAAAAGCATTTGTAGTTGGTCCTGGAGACGTCATCACCTTAGCCAGATACGGTAACCACGTTAGCCAGATACAGTAATCACGTTCGCTAGATACAGTAACTCAGGCTATTGTTGGCCACCGGATATTTTATCGTTTACATAAGTCGAAGATGACCTTTTGGGGAAATAATCCAAACATGCAGCATAAAATTGCTCCCTAAATATTAAATGACAGTAGGCGCTTTAATATGGACAGAAATGCCCACCAATGGTCCTACACGGCTTGGTCCAGGGAATATGGAAGGGTATCTGCTCGCTATACACAGTCCACATTCATGCAGTTACCTCTCAAAGAAAGAAATTCTTGTAACCTGAGGACAGGCAAAATGAAGCCATGTAACTGTCAAACCCAATTGTAAATTAGCAATCCAAATTACCTCTCCTATGCACCATCGGTTTATTGATTATCTATTTCCATAAAACACTCTGTGATAGATAATTCAGTGCAACTTTCAGGCACTGAATGGGTTAGTTATAATGTCTCCCTGCTGAGTAGGTGGCTATTTTATCAGCAGAGCAACTCGCTATTTGTGAAGCTCCACTTCTGCATTATCTAATGGCTGGCAGCGATCGGCTTAGAATGCTGTGTTAATGCTCTTCGAGTGCCCATAGCCCTGTAAGCTGCAGTGTTTGTGGTATCTAGAGTGCCACTTTGCTCTTTGCACTATAGTGTTCCTTCAGTATCGTGGTTGATGAACTACAGCATTGAAACATGCTCGCACTTTCCATTCTTTGCTCCAAAACGCAATCTTTTATTTCCTGTGCTGATCCCAAGGATTGTGCCACTTAACCCTTCATTGCTTGTTCTCCATTTGAAAATAATGATGTAAACTAGTGACATGGTAGAACATTGTAACTTAGTACATTGGCAAAGTGTGGGTGAAATCTTAATTCTAGACATATTAATTTGCTTGTGGGTCTAGAAGCATAAAATATAGATTACGGGGTTGCTTACTAGGCCAGGTATTTGTGATGATTGACAAGGCAACTTCAAATTGTAGGCAAAGGTAACACATTCATTTTTCAGTTTCTGAAGGTTTTTTGGCTTTAACCCCTTAAGGACACATGACATGTGTGACATGTCATGTTTCCTTTTTATTACAGAAGTTTGGTCCTTAAGGGGTTAAAATGAACCTGCCACTTATATTTTAGGTTGGTGTCAATCATCCCCAACTACATTGAATACATCCCAAAGAAACATGTGTACATTTTTGCTCCAGCATTGCCATGTCATCGGAATAGTGGGTGTTGGATTTCTGTTACACCCACCTCCAGTCTGTTCCTTGCTTCCTTGAATTGTATCATTTTCAAAAGAGTATAAGTGGTCTTGGGCATGGCAGTTACCCTTTAAATATACAGTTCCCTTCTCAATTTCCCATAACACTAGGCATAGCATGAACAAACGCCATTAGGTTTCTTTTCACGTTGCTACTCCACTTCTCACTTATTGACAACAATACGAGTTCTACCGATATCTCTATTATAACAAAATCCTGGACCATTGGGGATCTATATTGGTCTACAAAGCAATGTTGTAGCACTTTCCATAAAGACACATGAGTTGATCCGTCATTGTACTTGCTCTTTAATGTTTTTGAAGAATTAGTTCAAACCAGAGTTTGGACAACGAAAAGTAATTGGAATGATGCTCACAATGTTAAATTTAGTAATAAAAATGTCATATTTAGTGGTGCACTTAAAATAGAGCCTTTGAGGACGGAAACTAAAACCAGTATGTGCGTCAATCACTTGGAGAAACCGTCTTCATGGATGCATGTAAAGAAGTAAATTTAAAGTAAGTTAAGGAAAGAAGAGCAGTGACCTTTACAAGTCTTGTTCTTCATCCCCATATAGTGAGAAATGGGCCTCTCCATGTGGAAACAAGAGATGATAACAAAAAAAAAATCACTTTCTTGACTTTTCTAAACCAGTTCGTCATTATGTGGAACATTTAAAGACAGCGACGATATAACAGATTTTTTTTTTTTATTATTGTAATTCTGATATGTTATCCTTTGGGGCTCTTCTTTCAGATATTCTTGGAGAAATTACAATATTTTCATAGCTTGTTTGAAATACAAGTGTCCTACTCTATCACACAAGTCATTGCCATTGTCTTGCTAAAGTGAACAGGAACTTTCACAATGAATACAAATGTTTTATATATTAACTAAATATTTGTGCTTAGCCTTAAAGGGACTCTCCAGTGCCAGGAAAACAATCTGTTTTCCTGGCACTGCAGGTCCCCTCTCCCTCCCACCTCCCATCCCCGGTTGCTGAAGGGGTGAAAACCCCTTCATTGACTTACCAGAGGCAGCGATGTCCCTCGCCGCTGCTTCTTGGTCCGCCCACGCTCCTCCCCGTTCCCCCAGAACGCGCATTAGACCTCCCCATAGGAGAGCATTGAAAATGCTTTCAATGCTTTCCTATGTGGATATTAGCGACGCTGAAGGTCCTCACTCAGCGTGAGGACATCCAGCGATGCTATAGCACAGAAAACCAGAAGTGCCCTCTAGTGGCTGTCTATTTATAAAAAACTGCAATAATTACACTTACAGGGCTAAGTGTAGTGGAAGTTGGCACCCAGACCACTCCAATGGGCAGGAGTGGTCTGGGTGCCTGGAGTGTCCCTTTAACAAAAGTAGCTACTTACTTGGTGAGCCGCAGTTATCAAAGAGTTGAATGCTTCTGCCAGTCCGCTGCTTTTCTTTCATGCCATAGAAAGCTTAACCATGTATTTTACAGTATTTATCGTTACATATTGAAATATTTTTGTTTTAAAATGTATTATACGGTTTGTCCAAGCCTCTGTTTTTTATTTTTTTTTTGCTGGAATCGGAGAGAGGAGAAAAGAGAGATAGCATTAATTAGCAATTATCATTTCTGCCAATGGCCATCACCTAAACAAATCACAAAATAACTGGTGGACTTTATCTGAGTTGTGTTAGTACATATAGACATATAGATGTAAGGGTAGGGTACACTAAACATAATCTCAAAGGCAAAAATGGAGGCTTTGCAAGAGAGAGAGAGAGGGGAAGTGAGTCAAGACAAGATATCAATACACCTCCTCTCCGGCACCACAGAGACCATAGAGGACAGATAGTTGAAAGTCAACTGCAACAGTAAGCCCTCCAACACTTCCAGACCGGACTTCAGTGACCATTACCAATATTAAACTTCAATTCGGTCCAAGACTATCCTAACGTGACTGTATAGAGGTACAAGGGGTGAAATAACTGCTATCCTCTTAAAGACCTATTAAAGTCACATGGTTAAAAAAGGAACCCGAAAAATGTAGATTGCTAATCAAATTATTTTTCAAATAAAAGCAGCTAAAGAGGCACTATCCTCCTCTTCACCTCTGTTGCTATATTTTTTATTATTTCAGGTGCCTGTTGTTGTGATTCCAGGTTTGGCACTGCCAGTTAATACATAAACACTTCAGCAACATCAATCAATACACACTTTTTTATTATTATTATTATTAACTTTATTGAATTGTGTATAACTGAATTCATAACGTGTAGTTCCTCATTCTGCCCAAACAGAGCAGGTATATAAAATATGATAAATATAGCTGTAAAAGGGGATTATTGAGGGGAAAGTTTGGTTTGTTTATTAAATATGATAATTCCATTAAACAGTTTCAACATATGGGGAGTGATTCATTAAGGCAAAACACATGCTATTTGGGTGCAAAGTACTAAAAAGAGGACAATCACAATGGAAACCAACAGCACGTCTTAACATTTAACATTTAGCACTTTGCACTTGTTATGCCTTGATAAATCCCTCCACAGGTGTTCAATATGGTTGAAAACATATTATGGCTTAGCTATGTCATCTTTAGTTGGTTTTAATATTTAAGGGTTTTTCTTTTTTTAAATTTGTGAAGATTCCACTTAAGGTTGATAAAATTATCTTGGCTTTGGTTGACTTTTTCATCTCAGGTTGGTCTAAGCCATCAGTGAAGTTTCCTTCTTTTTTTTCTTTTAAATTAGCGAAGGGTTGATTTATATGTTTCCTTTGAAGAAAGAAAAAAAAGAAAGGAAGAAAATGAAATGAGCAAAACAAGTTCCAGTGATGTGAGAACATCATAAAAATAGACAGCTGGGGCCCGATGACCAGCAAGACAGCAACGAACTAATCTGCTCCCCGTATACAAGCCTATGTTGGAAAGCCCAGGCTAATCCTCGGATTCAGCTACAGTCGCTATGCCCCTGATCTCAAAACCAATTTTCTTTCTAGGTTTTGTTAACGTAAAGGTCAGCTGCTAAAATTTGATATCTGGCAAACCTTTCATGCTACTCTGTGTCCTTCACAAGGAAATCTGGATTCATCAAACGCTAGGATTGATCATATTGCCGACAGCAAAAACCCAGGAATCCACTGGGAGGAGAAGATCATGTTAATGAGAGAGAAAGTGATACCAAACTGCTAAAGACATCAGCCTCAGAGAGATCCCAAGAGAAGTGACATATTTATTATCAAACATATTTATGCTAACATTGCCCTTAAATATCCCATCCATCAAAAGCAATTCAATTTGCCATTACAAGAGCATAAAGCAGTATTTTTAAGAAAGAGCTTGGTAAATTGGCTACTCAACTGTGTCCCTTGGCTGTTGCAATAACCAAATATTGACATTTTTGCCTGTCTTGTTTCCTTCGCTGATATTGCATAAAATTAATGCAATATCCCAAACAAATAGCCCTGTTCATAATATTAATGAATGATAATTAGAAACACTAAAGTGCACAAATTGAGTATGTCCTATACCTGCTCTATTATAGCCCTTCAAACACCCTTATTTGTGTTATTGTTGTCTAATTAGCATATCATGCCAGTGGCACATTGTGTTATTTATATGGGAATAACCACCAAGTGTGTTCATATATTAGACATGTTCTTTGAAAATAGACAGTTTGGATTGTTTTAATAATATAAAAGATTTATTTCTAAGAAGCGTACATACATCTATATATGTTTGTCATTTATACTAGAAAAGTACAACATTAACAATCCTCAATATTTTGGGGG
This sequence comes from Pelobates fuscus, assembly GCF_036172605.1. Classification (NCBI taxonomy): domain Eukaryota; kingdom Metazoa; phylum Chordata; class Amphibia; order Anura; family Pelobatidae; genus Pelobates; species Pelobates fuscus. Next base: position 47,668,795 of record NC_086321.1, on the reverse strand, counting down.
TTTATTGAAACGTGCAGTGGCACTTCCCCTTCCCGCTCCAAAATGAGTAAAGATAAAATCGATATAAAATATTCACATTGATTGTTTTGGAATTTGCCTGAAATTCCAACGCAGTCAATATATATATAATAAGACAAAGTAGTGACAGTGCTTGACAAGCTTGCGGAGCTACCTTTTGTCAAGCCATGTCATTCCACTAGCTGTCACTAGTGATGGCCGAGGAGAAAAATGCCCGGTTTGTGGAAGATCCCAAAGTCTCGTGAGATCCTCCTTAGACTTCAAGGTTACATTCTCATGCACGTGTGAGAGTACAATGTTGAGATGGGTTCCTGGCAGCTGATACACCTGGAGTTGAAGAGGATCAGCAGGAAGATCATGGCAGCAGCTGCAATGGCCAGGTACAGGTAAGTATAACTCACCTTCTCCTGCACCCCACCGCAATGGGATCCTCAGTGGAAAAGTCACTGCCGAGAGTCTCTGCAAATTATAAAAAGACCACAGACGATGACAGAACTGTTTTAACTTTAAAAAAGGCAGTTTCTGTGATGCCATCTCATATTTTGTTCGAAATACTTTTTGTAAGGTGCAACAGACAGCTGTTGATTTTTACAGCTCACATTAACAGTGAGAAGCACGCAAGCGCCTCTAGCGGCTGTCAATGAGACAGCCACTAGAGGTTTAGGAGGCTGGATTAACCCTCAGTATAAACATAGCAGTTTCTCTGAAACTGCTATGTTTATAAAAAAAAGGGTTAATCCTTGAGGGACCTGGCACCCAGACCACTTCATTAAGCTGAAGTGGTCTGGGTGCCTAGAGTGGTCCTTTAAGTGAATAGGCCTTTAAGTTTATACCCTGCACTGGGCCAATAGCAAAAATATACCGTCAGGAAAAACAAAAGTCGGCGATGGACTAAAGGGAACTCATTAGCAAACTAATAGAAAAGAAGAACAAAGAGGAGGGATATGTAAATCCATAATATTCACTTGTATCATATTCTTTTAAAAAAGAAAAATCCCAGAACCATTGGAAATAGCTGTAAGGGATTGTGTTCTTCCTGGTAAGAGGCGCATCAGCTTGAATTTTATAGAAAATGAAAAGACATTGTGCATGCTTGGAAGGTTTTAAGATCTTCGCCTAGAGAAGAAACCATATAATAGACCAGATTCAATTAATCTAACATCTCTGCTTTAAACTGATTCAGTCCTGTTTAAATTGTACGATGCAGGTAGGTGTATGTTTATGAATCCGTAGAGTTATTTATGAAGCTACAAAATGTTGTTTTCAGAGTTAAATTTACCCTCAGAGAATCAGGATTTAGAAAGTTGTCTCGGCAACGTCTTGGTTCCGTAATACAAAAAATTTCATGTGGAGGTCTTGAAAAAATATGCATCACGACACACAGAGATTACATTATTATTATTATTATTATTATTAAAGAGTGCCGATTATCTACAAAATGTGTGGATGACAATGTCACTATCAGGTAGATATTGACTTAATTCTGTACATCACCCTGAGAAAGTCATCAGCAAATATATCACTCACACAGATGAGAGTGACGCTCATGCAACCTTTCTACTCACTGCATATTTCCTAGCAAGCTGGCGCATGTTAGGGGTTGTATAATTCTGTCATCCTTAACCTATAACTGTTATTTTGGGAGTATAGGCTCACTTTATCCCTTTTCCCTGTTAATTAAAGTGTATCTGTCATCTCAAACTTACCTTTCTCCTATTGTTTCTTCTTATCTTCCTCTTTCAGAATATGTTCTTCCTTTCTTCATTTCCGATCTATTTCTCTTTAAAACATAAAACAAAATATGGGCTAACTTGTCTTACGTACTTTTACTACACTTGGCAATCTTACCAAAGGGTGGAGTTTAAGGAGAGCTCCACTTCCTTTGTCTAACTAACAAAGGTTGAAGCTTGCCTTAAGCTCCACCCTTTGTAAGAGGGTAATAAACATACGTAAGACCAGTTAGTCGCTATTTTGTCTTATGTTTTAAAGAGAACTAGATGAGAAATGAAGAAAAAAAAACATATTCTGAAAGAGAACAGGAAACTATAGAAGAAAGGTAAGTTTGAGGTGATCGAGACACTCTTAGTGAAATACGTGTTAAGTTAAACAAGTATTATACAGGTCATTTCCCATGTAGGGACTTGTCTGCTTTAGCCTCCAGCTCTGTGTCCCGTGATGTCAGCAAGCATGCTGATGTCACGCGCGATCTCATCCAATCCAATGCTTCTCATAGAGAAACAAGATGCCACACTTCTCCTACTATCAGAAGCATTTGATTCCCGACCAAGTTTTACTTGATCTGGAGGAGGAAGCAAAGCACCTCTAGTTTCTATCAGAAAGGTGGACACTAGAAAGGTAGCAGGTAGAAGAGTATTTAACACTTCAATGTAAACATTGCAGTTTTTAAGAAAAAACATTGCAGTTTCTAAAAAAAAAACTGCAATGTTCTACATCGCAGAGTTAAAATGACAGTACCACTGCTTCCAGACTACTTCCATGCGATAAGGTTGTCTGGTTGACTATAGTGTTGATTTGAAGACTCTGAAATTGAGAAATAAATTGTAGCTACTCATGTGCTACCAATTTGTTCAGCAAGCTGTGTGGGTTAAAATATCATTCATTTGTGAGATAAGTGTCATACTGAGTGTTATGAGGAAGTTTGTTCCAGTAAGTGGTGGCTTTGCGTGAGATGAAAGCAATTAGAAGTAATTGGAAAAGAGAGGTTATGTGAGTGCTATGCAAAGGAGGAGATAGAAGAAGGACAGAGATGAGCAAGGTTGAGGGATTTGAGTACAAGTGTAGGTACCTTGACAATAACATGACAAAAGCTCACTTTTACAGATGAAAGTGATGTGGGCAGGCCACGACATGTTGTGGAGGATCCCGGCAGCAAAACTTTAAATGTGTTGAAGTTGAATGGTAGATGATCCATGAAGGTTATAGAAGAAGAAAATTCAGTATTCAACCATGGTCGATACAAAGGAACAGATACGGAATGTTGCTGGACTTTGACATTTAGCGTGACTACCTAAATCGGTTTTATTAGGGATCCACCAGAGAGCAGACATATGAGATTACTGTGACATGGCTTTAGAGATGTTGATGTCTCTCATTAGATCAGCTGAGGCAGTGCTTCACACCTTGACACCTTGGAAAAACTGAGGTGGGCTATAAACAGCGGTGGGGACACAGTTGCCTCATTAAATTCTCTCTTCACTGTCTAATATTTTTCTTATTTTACATTTTTCTCTTTTTTAAAAACCTCTCTCTTTATTGATCATACTAGAAAAAAAAAGACATATTCCAGAAAAAAAAAACAACAAGCATGTCTAAAATTAAAGCGTGTAAGCTGTGGCATACAGACCTATGCCACAGAAATATTGACAGCCCTGTCATTAAAATCTCCCTGTCTGTCTTTAAATAAACAAGCCTTGAACTGGCATTTTAAACCACAGGCAGGAATAGCTTTTGTATTGACTTAGAAATGTCCTGTCAATAGTGTAAGGAAGAAAATGAAAGATAATAAAATAAGTGGAAGCTGGGAGAGTGGGTTTTAGAATTCGAGTTTAATTAAGGAAGTCCCATTGGAAAACGCAATAAATAGTAGTTTGAATGGTACTTTTTACTCCATTGACAAGAAGGTCAGTGTACGTCTGTATCTGTTATGGAAACTAGTTTTTTCTATTCTTCATTGAATAAGTGCTGGCAGTGAAGTGTTATTTAAGGTGTCTGCGGGTTTTATACAAAATGGTTCCTCAACAAGATACCAACCACAGCCTATTATTATGCTACATATTATATAAATGACAAAGTCAGTTCAAGTACAGTGTGACACCAAAACAAAACAAAACCACAAAAACGTCTCTTTTGCAACATTAACAAAATGTGAATCAAGGTAATCACTTTTTTCTAAACCCCTTCCCTCTTAACAAGATGCTAACATTCCTTTTGTATTGCAAAATGTTGCAAAGCTAAAATTGATCCACAAAGAAACCACTTATCGCCCTTTATTTCAGAATGAATTTGTATCCGTCAGAGAAAAACATTTGTCTCTCAGGTATTCAATATATCCACCTGCATCTGTGCAGAGGAACTGTAGGTGGTAGCCTCCTCTCCCTTTGCAGCATGATTTGCAGGGTAAAGGATATGGTTAAACTGAAGCAACTGCAATCTGCAACCCGCTATATAGTACAGATGCTTGGTGTATACTGTACTTGCTGTAGTATTTTAACTGTCTACATTACAGGGGCAGTTTTTATTTTAGTGGCATTTTTTGGAATTGCATTCTACAGAAATATCAATACGTTCCTTAAAAAAAATTCTATTCATGTATTAAAAGGGATTCACTTAATTCAGCATATGAGCTCTGTGAATCCAGGATGTACTTATTACAATAGGACATCCTGAATTGATATAATGTTTTATTTATCTGGCTGAGTCTGATACATTCATACTTATTTCTAAAGGTACATTGTGTCATTGCAGTGGTTATCATTTGCCTGACTATTGGAGACAATACTTTGTATCTTGGAAAAGGGTTTATGCGCCAAATTCAGTTTATAATAGTTAAAGGGACTCTCCAGTGCCAGGAAAACAAACCATGTTCCTGGCACTGCAGATCCCCTCTCCCTCCCACCCCCCACCCCATGTTGCTGAAGGGGTTAAAACCCCTTCAGTGACTTACCTGTATCCAGCGCCGATGTCCCTCGGCGCTGGGTCAGGGTCTGCCTACACTCCTCCCCATCCGGCAGGGGGAGACCTATTGAGCATGTGCGGCCGGCGGTGGGGGGAAACCTAATGCGCATGCGCGGTAATGCCGCTCACGCGCATTAGACCTCCCCATAGGAAAGCATTGAATGATGCTTTCAATGTTTTCCTATGGGGATTTCAGCGACACTGGAGGTCCTCACATAGCGTGACGACATCTAGCAACGTTATAGCACACTTTTTGTGTACTATGAACACGGAAGTGCCCTCTAGTGGCTGTCTAGTAGACAGCCACTAGAGGAGGACTTAACCCTTCAAGGTAAATATTGTTTATGAAAACTGCAATAATTACACTTGCAGGGATTAGGGTAGTGGGAGTTGACACCCAGACCACTCCAATGGGCAGAAGTGGTCTGGGTGCCTGGAGTGTCCATTTAAAGGACCACAATAGACACCCAGATCACTTCAGCTCAATGAAGTGGTCTGGGTGCCAGGTCCCTCTAGTTTTAACCCTGCAGCTGAAAACATAGCAGTTTCAGAGAAACTGCTATGTTTCACTGAGGGTTAATCCAGCCTTTTGTTGCCATTGCCCCACCAAAAACATATTAGTAAAAACATATTAGTAATACAAATCACTGTTTAGTAGATATACCCCCAAATAAAAATACATGCATTTAATTATGCATTTTTTTAATTGGGGTTATATTTAAAAGCACCTTGCAAAATCTGCAGATCTCTTGTCTGCAGCCTTTGCAAGCCCTCCTCTTCGAACCCTGCCCAGACTTTCTGTAACTGTCCAATCACAGACTTCCAATTCAACTCAATGAGAAGCTAAAAGGTGAATATATAGAACACCCAGGTGTAGCGGAATATAGTAAATGCAAAAAGGTAATTACCCCTTTCAAATACAAGGTATAACAAAGGATTCCTCTCAATCCTTGAATACAAATAGCAAAAGTAGGATCTACCTAAAAACACAAAACAGAGAACAAAACCTCATAGGTTAATAACGTTTAAATATATAGAATCTCCAGAATTCAAGGCTGCACTCACAGAGTTATGAATAATGCAGACTCATCGAAAGTTTGTAGATTACGGCAGATTCAGCAATGTTCAAATGTTGAATGACTCATGTGAAGAGAAAATTAAAAACAACATAGTGCAACACTGATGTAAAGTAAAAAACACACTTTAATGGTTACACTTTCAAGAAACAAGTAGATAAAAAGCCCATCCGTATAATCCTGTAGTCCCCAGTCCTAATCACAACAATTTAGGGTGCTGGAGTCCTCCCAGGTACTGTGAGTGAAAAATAAAACAGCATAGAAAATAATAAAAAAAAAAATTATAACTATGCATTTCGTCTAATTATTTAGACTTCATCAGGACTAAAAGTGCTATAATGTGCATGAGTATAAAGTGCTGTAGTCCATGGGGGAACCCAAACCTCCTTTTAAAAGTCCCTCCTTGTTGTAGCTCTCTGCCAATCCGTCTGTTTCTTTACATCTGTTGCCGATCAGTCCAATTGGTATGTCCTTAAAAGGAGTTCCGACCAGCTTCCCTGGAATGCAAATGCGTTCCACCCAGAAGTGAAGGATTTCGGGCGGTGATCAATCATGACATCTGCAATGTGGGTCTGGAACGCAAATGTGTTTCACATGGTCCGCCGGTTTACTCCATAATTATAAACGGTCTCTCTTCACATAAAGTCCATCATTTGGACAGTGCATGCCCATAACAAAACAGAAATGCAAAATAAAAAGGGTATTAGTAAAAATACAAAGACTCATTAAATGGTAGCATATATACAAACATCCCAAAATACTATATTTGTTAGTAATAAGTGCAAAAGTATGAGACTATGAGGTAAGTTGGAAAAGCTGGGAGGGCAGGGGGGGATTGGGAGGGGCAAGCCTTACACTTTCCACAAGTATAAAATCCCTTCCCTGTAATTGTTCTTTTATTTTTGCTCTTATCCCTAAACAAGCTAGGTGTTAAAAAAGTTTAAAAATTCCTTCCTTTTCTGTATATAACCTGAGGTATATCTGGTAGTTCTTGTCCTAAAAAAATCATCCTGTTTAAGTATGAGCCAATGTTTCTTTAGAATGCGGTTGATGGAGAAACCTTTGGAGTTGTATTGGGTTTTAAATGAATACTCACATTTACTGTTAAAATTAAAAGTCTGTCTGGGTTTATCAATAAGGAGATCTCCTCTATTGATATTCCCTATTTTTTGTACTTCTATTTGTACGTGTTCTTCCTTATACCATTTCCTCAATAATTTTCTGGTCAGAATCCCTGCTTGTTATAAGTATGTCACTCTATCAGTGCAGTTTCGTCTGAGCTCAATGAGAAGTCTTTGCAGGGCAGGTGCTCTGGGCAATTGCTGCCTCATAGAGTTTAGCTACAGTGAGCTAAACAAACCAGGAATTAACACGACTTGTTGCCTAATTGAGGCACGAGGGACGTTTTGTTGCAATGTTTAGTTGTACGAAATGTACTTTGGTGGGGTATGTTCATTTACGAAATCACCAATTTCTATAAAAAAATTGCACTTTTTATAAAATCAAAGAGAGAAGACAAAGTCTTCATACATAAAGCAGTTCAGCAAGCTAAAGTGGTTTAGGGTTCTGGAGTGTCCCTTTAATATTATATATAATAATAATAATAATAATATAATATAATAATGTGTTTGTTCTTGAATTGTGTAATGACTTTACCATATATAGACAGATATACTATTATGTCAATTATCTCTGAAGAAGTGTTGGTAAGGTACGACATGAGTTAGTATCTTTGGTTTGTGCTGTGCATACTGCTGTGTCCCAACTTATTTTGCAATTTAATTTAACAAGAAATAATGGTATATTTATGTTTTCAATCGTTTGGAGTCAGAAATATTTATCTTTTTGGCCTGTTTATTGAATGCTTCCCGGCAAGAACCGAACTTGCTCCAATGAATATTTATGCTCCATTCTGCATTTATGACATTTGTAAACTTTTCATTGTTTCTTCCTTAATAAAATACACCCACAGGAAGGTAGTTGATGACTTTTATCTATTTTTTTTTCAAACTTGCAGACTTTCTGTGGCTGTCTAATCACAGACTTCCCAATACCAATTTGAATGACCCAAGGTGGTATTCATTATTCCATGCTAATATTTGTAGACACTGTCTGAAAACTGCAAAATTGCTGTTTTAACCTTTGAGTAGCTATGCTTTCCTTAAATGTTATTTAAAAAAAAAAAAGTTAAAAAATAAAAAAAATGGTTGCGAAGTGGTTTGTTTTGCGCATCGTCAAGTTGCAAAATTAATTCCGACTTTCAAAGTTGCTCAGTTCAGGAGTGTTTAATGGAAAATTGAAAACTTGGAAATTTACTAAAAAAATTAATTTGCATTAAAATGGTTTCAGCGCAAACGGTTACAAAGTATTGTTCATAGTGGAAAAGTGGAATTACATAAGAGATACAAGTGTCAGAGTGTTTATATTCCAAAAAAGGGACACTTGGGATATGCATGGCTATTTTTAGAGAGAGTTTTTGGCACAGTGCTCCCTTTAAGTGGGTCATCTAGCGCTAAAACTACTACTATACTAAGAAAGACCTTTTTTTTATAATAACCATATCAAGTAGTTTGCAAAGACAGAGTTTTATTAGTATCCAAATGAAGATTATGTTTATCAAACCACTCCTTAAAGGGGCACTCCAGATTTTAACTAATCCATTATTTTTTGATACATTGCACTGTAAAGCATAACAATCTGCAAAAAAACTAATAATTCAGAGTAATAAATACAAAATATAATTGTATAAATACCACACATGACATCAGGCTTGAGGGTTTCACATTTAAAAAAGTAGCTCAGTTATTCGAGAGCTTCCTATTCGTGTCTGTGGAATCGGAACTCTTGGTCATGTTTAACCCAGGTCTCGAGTTCAACTCAGATCGGGAGTTTCTGGTACTTGTAGTCCAGTTACCATCCTTCTATTTATGAAAGCTATTAGCTGAACTACATCTCCCAGAAGGCTTACAGAGGTATAGTAACTCAGGAGCATTGCACGGGTACAGTAACCAGCAGTAAAGAGAGTGATTTTAAAAAGGGGAGGAAGTGAGACATAAGATGTAAGTTGAGATGCAAAAATCCTGCATTAAAAAAAAAAAAAATAATAACTTTTTTAAATTGAGCATGCAGAAATTCAGCTAATTATTTAGGACAAAAATTATAAAAATGCATAAAATTTGATCTTCCATTGCAGTTGCTGGGCCAGCCACAAAAAAAATAAAATGCCTTGTGGGAGTGCTGATGTTTACTGTGAGTGTTCAGTAGGTTATCGGGGCTGGCTTTACAATAATGTTACTTTCTTGCTTTTTTTTTTGTAAGTCGGATAAACTGTCACCATCGAAAAGCACAACAAGAGATGCTGTTCTTACATTTATTTTAAGAGTTATGTTTATCTGTTTTGCTGCATTCCAAAAGCTCATCTGCATAGTGTAATAAAACATATTTAATCTTAATTTCTTCACCTTTTATTTCAAGGCTAATAGGTATCCAAATATATAGGTAAGTGGTACTTAGTCTGCGGTTAATGGCAGTTTCATTTTCCTGCAGTGTTTAAGTATCTGCCATTAAAAAGGAGAACGCCTGTTTGTTTATGGCAGAGCTAGCTTTATGAATGTGATCATGTCCCTGTCCTCCAGCTATGAAATCATATTCTGGATTTTAGACTCGGGTGGTTGATTTTCTTATGTCGAATAAAAAGGTATTAACCCCCCCTATAAATCATTAAATACTACATGCCTTCATTCTGATATGTCACGAGGCCAGAAGCAGTAATTCAGGTGGTTAATTGTTTTGTGTGCTTTATTATATATGTTAGACTGGTAATAAAACACATAACTGAAATAAACACACGCGTCCGTCAATTGGAAGGTATGGGTGTGTTGGGGGGAGGCTGCATGGGATTAAATGAGGATAGGGCCCACCGAGAAAGCAGATGTCCCCCAAAAAGGGTGTGTGTATGCAAGCTTCAATGACAACAATCTAACAACTCCACACAGGGCTGTATTTGTCCACAGGGTCTCTCGAATACTCTGCCCATGCACTGAATTCTTTAAGCAAACAGCAAGAGCACATTTTATGATGAACTTGTGCTGTGTTGTTTTTTTTTTTTTTACATTTCTCTGCTGAAACAAATACATTGGTGAACAAGCACAGGATGGCAGGACAGCAGCCCGAATTTGAGACTACCCCACCAAATCCAAGATTGTAGAACGGCATGCAAATACTTAAAGGGATACCATAATCACCAAAATAACTTTAGCTTAATAAAGCAGGTTTTGTGTATAGATCATGCCCCTGCACTTTAAACGTTTTTATCCCCTGCTTTATAAATTTAACTTTAATCACATACAGGAGGCTCCTGCAGGGTCTAGCGAGCTATTAACAGAGCAGGAGGTAAGAAATTCTAAATTAAGCAGAATTTGCAATAAAGGAAGTATAAACATTAGATGACTATTTACAGGTAGTGTTTAGGAAGGCTGTGTAAATCACATGTAGAGAGGTGTGACTTGGGTAATATAAACAAAGGGATTTGACTCTTAACTCCTTAAGGACCAAACTTCTGGAATAAAAGGGAATCATGACATGTCACACATGTCATGTGTCCTTAATGGGTTAAATTGCAGATAATTGAGCAGTGAGACTGTTCTAAAACTGCTTAATTAAGCTAACGTTATTTTGGTGACTATAGTGTCCCTTTAAATTCCTGCCTTGTACAACATATGCAAAAATATATTGTATTCATTGAAGATCTGCTTTCTCCAACCTTTACTTATCAATGCTGCTAATTACCACTTCAGAATTCAGAACAAAGTTCTTACTATGTAGGTCACAAAGAATGGGGATTTCAGAATTTAAATACTTTTTTTTTTTTTTTTTTGCAATATGAGTTTGATTTTGTAGGGAACGTTTTTTAACTTGTCCAATATTGACTTGTTTATTTTTCTGCTGTGGTTTTTGCTTGTTTAACATTGTGCTTTGTTTTACACTTTTTATTTATTCAGCTAACAGAGTAATAGCTAACACTTTCATTTAAATTAAACTAAACATCTAAAAAATAAACAAAAAGCTAAACAACGCTTCACTTTGAAATAAAGACGTTTCATGTTTTTCAAACCTAAAATAAGACATTTTAGCATCAATTTAAGGTTGAAGCTAGTTAGTCACAAAATAAGAAATATAGATTTAAATTTCCAGCAAGTTCAGGGTTAAGTTGCAATAAAAGAAGATGGCTGTACTGTATCTCGCGTAAACTCCTGCTGTGTGTACAAAAACAGCGAGTGAAATTCACATAAAATAACCCCTTTGTATTTAAGGAATAAACCATTGTCACTGTAAAACCTCTTGAATGTAAATAGCTTTGGAAGAAAGATTTTTTTTTTTGCGGCCCTGTGGAGAATATTATAGGGTTTGGCATTTCAAGACACTTAAGAGCTCACGAAAGCTTGCTGCATTGCTTCAATTTTAAGCAGCTAGGTGCAGAAAAATAGGGATAAAAAGCATCAATTGCTTAGCTTTTTAGAGATGCTGTCGCATTTAGCTTTAAAATATGAAACCGTGACCTCAAAATTATCTTGTTCGAGTCAAAAAGGTTATTTCTGATACTGGATATAAGACAAATAGCTGCGGTAAGTCCAAACTAGTATTTTTATTTAGAAAGTAAGAGAGGGACATAGTGAGAGTGAAAGAAAGAGAGATAAGGAGATAGCCAGAGAGAGAGAGGCAGAGAGACAGAGAGAAAGATGGTTGTGATTAATTAAAGAATATACACTAATGCTGAACATTTATAATCTACAATTCATTTTCCGCAGCCTATTATATCGTAATTAATTATCAATAATCGGCAATGTTAGAACTACAGTACAATAATCAAATAGTAGTGACTGATAATCTGTCAATAGTGATGTCATAACTAGACTGTAATAAAGGGCGGGTTTGGATGATCCCCTATGTTTTATCTTGTTGTCCTCTATTTTTGGCTCCACAAAGCTCTTCCCCACTTTCTCTCCCCTTCACTTACCCCCTCCCCATTTTTTGATCTCTATTTCCTTTTTATTTATTTATTTTTGTAATTATTTTTTTTTAACATGGAGAGTTCCCAGTTTTCACAGTTTGTATCCTTATTGTTGATGACTTGTGTAACCATTAACAGACTTTTTGTATGTATTGACAATGTTAAACTAAAGCTGGTTTGTTGAAATGTCGTTAAAACTGAAATAAGTGAGAAATAAAGCAAAATAAATAAATAAAAGAGTCGGCAATACAGTAATCAATGACCATTGATGTCAAAACTAAAACCTCGCTTATCTCATTGCAAATTTCTTGGTAGCCTGTGGTATGGATCAAATTGTGTACAATGTTTTACACAGTTACATAGCTGAAAAGAGACTTGCGTCCATGAAGTTCAGCCTTCCTCACATATGTTGCAGTGTACTGGTAGATTATTAAAGGGACACTAGAGTCATCAGAACAAATACAACATAATGTAGTTGATCTGGGGTGTACACCATGTCCCTGAAGGCATTTTTATATAAACACTGCCTTTTCATTGCTGCCTAAGGACACCTCCAGTGGCAGTCAGTCAGACAGCCATAGGAGGTGCTGTGTAGCACTGACGTTCAGCGTCTCCACGCTCGGCATGGATGTGTTGAACTCCCCCATAGAGATGCCTCGCGCCACACCTCCTTGGCTGAGAACATCCGAATTGATGATCTCAGCCAATCTAATGCTTTCTCCTTACTACATTTCCTCTTTCATTCCCTTTGCTCTGCAAATAACCTCCTCCTGACATCTGCTCATTCCCACACTGCCAAGTCTCATCTGCAGGTTTTCTCAACGGCTGTCTCGTTCCTTTGGAATTTTTTTACCCTGTGCTATCAGACTGTTCCCCAGTCCTTCAAGAGGTCACTCTTCAGGAAAGCTTATCATCTTCCTGGGTGACGTTTCTCTCATTTCACTGCCCTCATTAGATCCCTCGCCTCAATAGCCCAGCTCACCCTCTCTACCGCCACTATTCGGTTCTTCCACTCACCACTTTCTAGCTTATATCGACACAGGTATCTTATCCATGAAACCCTACCCCCTTTAACATGCTGTTATTTCTCTTGTGTATCTGGACCCTTTTCTCGTAGATTGTATGCTTGTTTAAGCAGAGCCTTCTTCAGAGCTTGTCTCTGTTATATTCAGCATGTAAACTTGTTGTCAAATATCCTTATTTTGTAATTGTAAAGCGTGGCGGGAAAAGGTTGGCGCTATATAAATACTACGAAAAATAATTTATACAACCACAATGTATTTTATGTACGCAGACTGATTTCTAAACACATCTGTTGTTGTAGTTTAAAGACACATTCCTGGGAGTATTATTGCTGTGGAGTTCTGTTATACACTCAGACACATTCCTGGGAGTATTATTGCTGTGGAGTTCTGTCACACACTCAGACACATTCCTGGGATTATTATTGCTGTGGAGCTCTGTTATACACTCAGACACACAAACAATATGAAGCTCTTGGAAAAGAGGGACATTCGAATAGAAAAGAAGGGCAGAGGGATGTATGCCAGTATGAGAGTGTGGCAGACTACTCCCCTCAAATGATTATTCTGTGTTTTTAATTCTCTTCAGATATCTGCCCATTGCTAAATGCCAGGTTTTTACGTTCTTTGACACATTTTGCCATCTAACTATTTCTAATGAATCGCCCTTTGCAATGTCGCAGGGTTGGGCACCTAGACATCCAGTCTATACTGGTTTTAACAACATAGGCATTAATGAAACTCCTTCCATGAAAAAAATAACCTAATACTATAAGATAATGAAATTCTGATTATGAATCTCATGAAGTTAAGCTTGTGGCCAGTTACTTGGCAGGAAGAAGTTCTTCAGATGATTTTCTTCCCCACCTCCTATCCATTTAAAGGAACTTTAAAGTCTGATTTCCATTCCTGGCTCCCACCAGGCAGCTTAATGATGCTGGACACAATACATCTGAACATTTCTTCTGAGGCAACATCCCCCTGGCTTGATTGCAGCCTGTAAAACCATTGTTTATTTTAGTCCTGGGGCCCTGGAAGCCATCTGCAATCCTCCTGGCTCCTGTTGTTTTTGAAGTTCTATTACATTCCTCAACTTCTCCTCAGAGCATTGTTTTATTTCCAAACAGCTACGGAATACTTCCCGTCAATGAGGTTCCCGCAAAGCGAATGAGTGTTTACAGTTTTATTTTATGGACTCTGGCAATGGGTGTTGAAATCGTGAGGGTTAAGACCTGTTCCTTTCAGCTTTTTCCTTCCTAGCAACAGTCAGTCAGACAGGGTATCAGGACAATGAGGTAAGTTACTTAGTTCCGGCCACTGTTTGTCTTCTCGAGCTACAGCCAGAACACGAGAAGTCCACCTTATGTTCTTGCATTAGTAAACTTTTATCTTATCGCAGTTTCTTGCTCAAAAATTATATTCTATATTATCTTAATATAAAACCTCAATAGCACATACAGGAATATTTCATTTAGTAGATAATGGGATAAAGATGACAACTAATGATATAGGCACACAACTTTGAAATCCTTCTTGATATAACGTTTTTGGAAAATTTAGCTTTATTTTAATTAAATTTCCCTTTTAATTGTGTATGGCATTATGAAAAAAAAGGATAATGTCACCTGGCAAACATACATTTAAAAGTGCAATTTTTAAGGTTGTGTGTTTAGGGCATTTAGGTCTTGATAAGCTTTTTAAATGATTTAATATTTTTGGATAAACTTTTAAAATAGTTTTTTCAAGGCATTACAATATCAAAAAATATATCATATATGTAAAAAAAATATCAATGTATCAACACTATCAACATATTAAAATATTAAACCATTTAAAAAGTTTGTCCAGATTAAATGAAGGCATTAAATTGTTACAATTCATATCGGTTTTGATGCAAGTGATGTGATGCGAAAATGTTGCTGCGTATTGGCAAAATCAATATCTATTTTAATTGTAAAAGGCGCAATCTGGTACCATCATATTTGGTATGCCGAAAATTAATTTTCTTTTTTTTCTTTTTTTTTTTTTTTAATTCAAGCAAAGTGCAGCATAGGGCATCTTCAAATACAACCAAGTACAAACAAAAACTTGAAAGATCTCTTAAATATGATATGTTTATTCTCCTTACAGAATATGTTAATATTTTAATTTCCATTAGAATCCCCTGTGTGCAGACAAATGAACAAGATTTATTGACAGAGATAGCTACTTTTTTTTTTATTTATTCAGGTTTTTTTCCGCCTCTATTATCGTGGCATATTTCATGAATATTTTAATGTGCCTTGGTGACACTCTACCATCTGGTCATTACTGCAACCAAAGTTTCATTTTCACTGAGTGAGGTGGGACTAATTTATCAAAATGCTCAAAAGTGGCACCTTTAACATTTCTACTATACTTTGTTTCAAAAAGTTTTTTTTTTTTTTTGTGTGCAGATTAAGAGCCTTTTAAAATCATTAGTAATGTCGAAAAATACAAGCTATGCAGAATTTAGGAAAAGTCTTCTTATTCCAGAATATATGGCTTTAAAGTCAGTGGTGAATTTTACCATTTGTTATTTATCCTACTTCTGTAAGACCACAAACTTTGTTTGTTTTATAGACAGCCAGACAGCTAGACAGACAGGCAGACAGGCAGACAGACAGACAGTCAGAGAGGCCGACAGGCAGGCAGACAGACAGTCAGAGAGGCAGGCAGAGAGACAGACAGGCAGTATATGTGTGTAGAGATTAAAGTTATTTTTAGTTATATCTGAAGATTCTAATTAGATATCAGATTAATGAGGACAGACTGTAAAGCTTGTTTAATAGTCCAGTTGGTTTTCCCATCTCAGCATGGTTAACTCGAGACACACACGATGGGACATGCAGAGCCTCTCATTAGAATCAACTTCTAGTGAACTTCCTTTGATAGTATTTGACACAAGAAAGTACTTCCCATTTGTACATCAAGGGGTTATCAGATAAGGCAGCATAGCACGTATAGGCTCACTTAAAAAAAGCATATCTTCTAATTATAAGCTGTGATAGCAGCTGGTGAGTTTGGAAGTCAATTCACAATCAATATCTCTTGGATATGTTCACATTCTAGAACATTTTTTCTCAAACCATGCATGACTCATTAACTCATTAATGGTGGACAGATTTTGACCAAACAAGGGAAACACATAAAAACGAGTTACACATAAGGCAGTAAATTGATTGAAACATTGCAGCGATTTTTGATATTGTGTTAAATGTAGCATGGATGAATACGAAATCCCTGTTGTGTTCACTATTTTGAAGACTATGAGGAATACCAGAGATATTGGTTTTGTGTACACATACTCTATTACTACATTACAATATTGCATAGGAGCCCAATACTAGTTTGGCTTAAAAAAAATAATTCTTGCTATTTAAATTTTTATTGTTATTGGACAATATTTTTTCTATTACTAAAGAAGTCACTATTGAAGGCATCTTAAACTCCAGGTATTTCTTAACTCCCTTAATTAATTGCCTTTAAATAAATTTGGGAGTTGGTGGCCATCAACATCTTGGGCGGGGGGGGGAGGGGGGTGGGGGGGGGTGAGGGGAGGGCATAGTTTGAAGTCCTGCTCTAGAGGCTTATTGCAATTATTGTATTGTTGCCTCCTGTGCATGCATGTGGTGGGATTCACATAAGGTTGTTTGTGCCAAAATTAAAAGCTGCATGTTTTACCTTTCTTTAGACTGGTTATTAACTTAAATATGTGTTGCAAATCTGTGTTTTTGTTTTCTGCAATATGTATAGCACATTAATTATAAGAACTGCAGGCTGGAACAAATGTGACCCACCAGGATCCCTAGTCGCTGTGCACTTCTGTGTCAACATATTTCTGGTGGTATGTGTAGAAGGTACTTGGTAGAAAAGACTCTTCTTCCAAATCAACAAACTGTGTTAGAGATTAATGACGCCAGAATATAATGCTAATGTTCTCTGTCTGTGAAAGTTTAGGTCCACTAGAAAAATCAGAGATTAGATATCAGAGAAGGACAGCAACTATTATTCCAAAACAGACACCATGTAGTGAGCCCCTTGACTGTGGTCAACCTGATAAAAGTGGGGGGAAGACTAATATTTATGCAAAGGACTTCACAACCCTCTGATGCTCTTCTTAAAGACTTCTCTAGGGCTGCACCGTTCCTATGGAAAGCCCTTCCCCTCTCTGTTAGACTCTAACCCAATCTCCACTCCTTCAAAAAATCTTTGAAAACTTACTTCTTTAGGAAAGTATATCACACCTACCTAGTGCTTGAATAAATTACAATTATCTGGAAGAATCCCATTATTAATGGTTAAAAGTCGGAGAAGACTCATTTAATACCATCAATGATATTTGGCACCCCACCTGGATAAATCATCTTCTCCAAGCCCCCATTTTAATATTAATCATATATTCTCTTTTGTTTCTCACTTCGCGTTATATAATTTCTTCTTTTCTATTCCCCTCCATATGAGTTTCTAGAGAGTTCATTTTCAATGGCTGTCGGCTCAGAGACGCACACAGCCGGCTATTAATCAGGAAGAATAATGACATCATCTAATGTTAAAGACTCCCCTGAGTGTAATAGCAATAGGCAACTTTTATTAACTTCCTAACAACATATACCCCAATGTTTAACCCCTCTGAGCACTTCCGATGAATGCTACGCATCTCTCATGGTAACTAAAGGTTTGTTGGCTCTTGCAGGGTTAAATCACACAGCTGAATGGTTACCTTATACATTTAATATGGAGAATGCAAATTATATTTTTGTTAAAAGTGGCAATTTTTGACTCCTGTCATTTAAAAGAAGGCAAGTTAAAAAGCTTAATGACATTTAAAAAGAAACATGACATCTTATACTGTGTCGGGGGACTCCATATTTCTTTTTGAAGTTAGCAGTTATCCAGATTGCCAACAGTCATTCATAGTTAACTGCAATAAACAACTAACTTAATATTATTATAGTATTGTTCTGTTACCCTGAGGAAAGTCCCGAGCGGGTACTGAAACGTTGGTCTCTTTTTTTAAACTTTATTGAATACATTTTGGACTTTTATATACCGGAGAGCGGCTGTTCTTTGCTACAATATTTGATTGGAGTTCATGCCATGGCACCCGGCGGAGTGGATTGCTACTAAAGCGTGAGTGCGGGGGATTTTCAAGTTTTTTGTTTTATATATATATATATATATATATATATATATGAGACATATGGAGGATACCATCTTGGTCTCCTGTACTGATTCCATATCACATGAAAAGTCTTTCGATGTAGTAGTTGACATTCATTGACAGATGTCATAGATTCTATGATGGTGATTTAACATATCCTAGTCTGATCAGTTGTAATGAGGTGGTGGCTGCATTCAGATTAAAACATATACCTGCAGAGAAATATATCCGTTCCATGTACTTTCAGAGACTTGTTCATTCCATGTACCTTCAGAGACTTGTTCATTCCATGTACTTTCAGAGACTTGTTCATTCCATGTACATTCAGAGACTTGTTCATTCCATGTATGTTCAGAGACTTGTACATTCCATGTACGTTCAGAGACTTGTTTATTCAATGTACCTGCAGAGACTTGTTCATTCCATGTACGTTCAGAGACTTGTTTATTCAATGTACCTGCAGAGACTTGTTCATTCCATGTACCTTCAGAGACTTGTTCATTCAATGTACCTTGAGAGGCTTGTTCATTCCATGTACTTTCAGAGACTTGTTCTTTCAATGTACTTTTAGAGACTTGTTCATTCAATGTACCTGCAGAGACTTGTTCATTCCATGTACCTTCAGAGACTTGTTCACTCAATGTACCTTTTGAGATATGTGTCCATTTTATTATGCGTAAGCATCAAAAGTAATTTTCCAATTAAGAAATGATTGTTACAATTCAGGATTAATGCCATTCTGAATTTATTTATTTGTGATAAGTTCCAGTGATGGAAAAGTTGTTTCAAGGGGACTAACACCTGGACTATGGCATGCTGGAGGGGGATCCATGGCAAAACTCCCATGGAAAATTACATAGTTGATGCAGAGTCTAGTTTTAATCCACAAAGGGCATAAATCACCTAACATTCCTAAATTGTTTGGAATAATGTGCTTTAAAACATGAGGTATGATGTTGTATCCATCAGGTAGTGTAAGGGTTACGCCCGCTTCACAGTGACAGACCAAACTCCCCGTTTAGTGCACCGCAAACAACCGCAAACAGTGCATTTGCACAACCGCAAACTCCCCATTTGAACAAGGTTGGATACCAAGCTAACCATGTCCCGTTCCTTGTCCTCACTGATGTCATTGAAGGTCTCTTCCTCCACCCAGCCACATACAACACCAAGGGTCCCCGAAAGGTGACAACAAGCTCCTTGGGACGCCTGCTGTGTTTGGTCTTCCACCTCCTCAAAACCACCTTCTTCCTCTGACTCCTCTTCTTCAGACTCCTCTCTCTGCGTTGCCTCTCTCTGCGTTATTATAAGGTGTGTTAAGTAGTACTATTCCTATCAGTTTAATCCCTGTTACGTCCCCTATTAGGGGACGTGTATATGGCATTGATTTTAGGTACCGGGAGATGGAAAAAGATGCTTGGTCTGTCCTCCTACTTCAAATTTGGGGCACTGCACGTGTAATCTAATGTGCCACCAGATAGGAGTGGTGTGTTAAGTAGTCAACCTCATAAGGCCTTTTTTAGTCGAATGTATCGCCCACTGTCAGTCCCTTTGGGATCCATCCCTCATTCATCTTAATAAAGGTGAGGTAATCTAGACTTTTTTGACCTAGGCGACTTCTCTTCTCAGTGACAATACCTCCTGCTGCACTGAAGGTCCTTTCTGACAGGACACTTGAAGCGGGGCAGGCCAGAAGTTCTTTCGCAAATTGGGATAGCTCAGGCCACAGGTCAAGCCTGCACACCCAGTAGTCAAGGGGTTCATCGCTCCTCAGAGTGTCGATATCTGCAGTTAAGGCGAGGTAGTCTGCTACCTGTAGGTCGAGTCATTCTCTGAGGGTGGACCCCGAAGGGCTGTGGCGATGCGTAGGACTTAAAAAGCTCCGCATGTCCTCCATCAACAACACATCTGTAAAGCGTCCTGTCCTTGCCGGCGTGGTCATGGGAGGAGGAGGATTACTTTCACCTCTTCCCCTGTTAGATTCCCGTTGTGCTTATAACCCTTATACGCTGTGTAAAGCATACTTTTTAATTTATTTTGGAACTGCTGCATCCTTTCCGACTTGCGGTAATTCGGTAACATTTCAGGCATTTTCTGCTTATACTGGGGTCTAGTAGCGTGGACACCCAGTACAGGTCGTTCTCCTTCAGCCTTTTTATACGAGGGTCCCTCAACAGGCACGACAGCATGAAAGACCCCATTTGCACAAGGTTGGATGCCGAGCTACTCATGTCCCGTTCCTCGTCCTCAGTGATCTCACTGAAGGTATGTTCTTCCCCCCAGCCACGTACAACACCACGGGTACCAGATAGGTGACAATGAGCACCCTGGGATGCCTGTTGTGGTTGGTCTTCCTCCTCTTCCTCAAAGCCACATTCCTCCTCTGACTCCTCTTCCTCACAATCCTCTTCCAGTGTTGCCGCAGGTCCAGCAAGCGATGCTGATAAGGCTGTTTCTGGTGGTGATGGTGACCACAACTCTTCCTCTTCACGCTCATCTACGGCCTGATCCAGCACTCTTCGCAGGGCACGCTCCAGGAAGAAAACAAATGGTATGATGTCGCTGATGGTGCCTTCGGTGCGACTGACTAGGTTTGTCACCTCCTCAAAAGGACGCATGAGCCTACAGGCATTGCGCATGATGAGCGTCCAGTAACGTGGCAAAAAAAATCCCAGCTCCGCAGAGGCTGTCCTAGCACCCCGGTCATACAAATACTCGTTAACGGCTTTTTCTTGTTGGAGCAGTCGGTCGAACATTAGGAGTGTTGAATTCCAACGTGTCGGGCTGTCGCAAATCAAGCGCCTCGCTGGCATGTTGTTTCGCCGCTGGATATCTGAAAAGTGCGCCATGGCCGTGTAGGAATGCCTGAAATGACCACACACCTTCCTGGCCTGCTTCAGGACGTCCTGTAAGCCTGGGTACTTATGCACAAAGCGTTGTTCGATCAGATTACACACATGTGCCATGCACGACACATGTGTCAACTTGCCCAAATTCAATGCCGCCAACAAATTTCTTCCGTTGTCACAAACCACTTTGCCGATCTCCAGTTGGTGCGGAGTCAGCCACAGATCCACCTGTGCGTTTAGGGCGGACAGGAGTGCTCGTCCGGTGTGACTCTCTGCTTTCAGGCAAGTCAACCCCAAGACGGCGTGACACTGCCGTATCCTGGATGTGGAATAGTACCTGGGGAGCTGGGGGGGTGCCGTTGATGTGGACTTTGTGACATTGGCTTCTTACGCTCAAACATGTCCTTGACAGACACCTGACTGTGGGCAGATGAGCAGGAACTGCTCAAGGCGAGAGACAGAGTGGCGGATGGTTGAGAGGGGGCAAGGAGGACAGCAGTGGTTGACGTGGCTGAAGATGCTGGACCAGGAGGAGGATGGCGGCTTTGAGTTTGTGTGCTGCTTGTACTCATGTGTTGATCCCATAGGCGTTTGTGATGTGCGATCATGTGCCTTCGCAAAGCAGTTGTACCTAGGTGGGTGTTGGACTTCCCACGACTCAGTTTCTTTTGGCACAGGTTGCAAATGGCATCGCTGTTGTCAGAGGCAGACACACAAAAAAAATGCCACACTGCTGAGCTCTGCAATGACGGCATTCTGGTGGTGGCAACAGCATGCGTTGATTGGCGTGCTGTTGGGCTGACCCTGGGTGCCGATGCATGCTGTCTGACTGTGCCACTAGCTCCTTGCTACGACCTCCCCCTGCTTCCAACTCGTCTCCGCCTCCTCTCTGTCTCCCCATCTGAACTTTCCCTCTGTACTTCTTCTCTTCTAGCGGGCACCCACTTGACATCCACGGACGCATCGTCATCATCAACCGCTTCACTTGTATCTGACAAGTCAGCAAAGGAAGCAGCAGCGGGTACAACATCATCATCATCACACCGTACGTCCATGTGTGTAATGCTGCCTGACTGAAACATATCCCTGTTATCTACATCCTCTGGCAATAATGCTTGCGCATCACTCATTTCTACCAATTGATGTGTAAATAACTCCTCTGACATATCAAGTGAAGCGGCTGTGGTGCTAGTGTTGGTGGTGGCGGCAGGCGGGTGAGTGGTAACTTGAGAGGTGCCCGAAGCTAAGCTGGAGGAAGATGGTGCGTTAAGTTCCGAGCGGAAGCTGTAGAAGATTGGGTGTCCTGTGTTAGCCAGTCAACTATGTCCTCAGAACTTTTCGAGTTCAGGGTACGTGGCCTCTGAACACTGGGCATTATTCTAGGGCCAAAGGGAATCACAGCACCACGACCACGACGGCCCCTGTGGGGTGGCCTGCCTCTGCCTGTCATTTTTTTTTCGATTAGTGTACTATGCGTGCAAGCTACTGTGACAACAGATATGAGTGGCACTGTGTACTGGCAGAAGTTGGCAGAGTAGACGCTGTAGGCCTGACACACACGCTTGCAGACAGCTAACTGCTATTCAATCTATTACAGTCAAAATTTATTTATTTTTTTTAAATGTACACTACTGTTACACCAGATATGAGTTGCACTGGTGTGACACTGTGCCCTGGCAGGCCCTGAAACGCACACGTGTGAAGGAAACTGACTGCTATTATTTCACAGTCAAAAAGGTTTTTTTTTTTTTTTAAATGCAAGCTATTGTGACACCAGATATTAGTGGTGGCACTGGGCAAGTGGGCACAGTATACGCTGTGACACACGCTGGCAGGCAGGCAACTGCAATTAGATTACACAGAAAAAAAAAGCATACTGATCTTCTAGCCCTAAAAAGGGCTTTTTGGGGTGCTGTCCTTACAGCAGAGATCAGATGAGTCCTTCAGGACTGTAGTGGACACTGAATACACTAGCCTAGCTATCGATTTCCCTATTAAATCAGCAGCAGCACACTGTCCCACCTCTCACTAAGAATGCAGCTTCAGGATGAATCTAAAATGGATGCGGTCTGGGAGAGAGGGTCTGCTGCTGATTGGCTGGAATGTGTCTGCTGACTGTGAGGTACAGGGTCAAAGTTTACTCAATGATGGCGAATAGGGGGCGGACCGAACATCGCATATGTTCGCCATCCGTGGCGAACGCGAACAAGCTATGTTCGCCAGGAACTATTCGCCACGAACCGTTCGGGACATCACTAGTTACAAAGTCATATAAAGGTTTGCAGCTGAGTGAAAATGGATTGAAGATGATGTTTAAAGGAATCAGGTGAACCACTGAGTAAGGAATGTGTTCACAATGGGAAGGAACAGTACATGAAGAAAAGTTTTCAAGTTTTCTTGACGGGGGGGAACTAGATTATTTCATAGTTCCATAGGGAAATGCAGTAGTTGTTTTATTTCTTGTTAGTTCATTAAAACGGGTACTAAAGAACAGGGTTGAGGGCATGTTGAATTGCCGTAAGGAGAAACAGTGCAGATATTCAAAGATATGCTAAACTGAGCTATATGCAGGGCCAGACTGGGGATACAAAGCAGCCCTGGAAAAAAATCTATGCCAGCCCCATAAGTCATTGCGCCACGTATTGTCACATGTAATACAAACGGCTATGTCTTGCCACCCCAGATGATTGAGTCATATATAAATACTTATTATAATATGTATTTATATATGACTCAATCGTCCGGGGTGGCAAGACATAGCCCCTTCCATATTATTGGTCAATATATATATATATTTTTTCTAATATAAAATATTCCTTTCAGAGTCAAACATTGAATTATACAGTAAGCATACTCATGTGCAGACACAGACAATCTCACTGACATACGCAAGTTCATTGATACACAGCGTCATAGACAAACAATCTCACTGATATCTATAAGCTTGTTGACATAAATACACAAGTTTACAGATGCACACAAATAGGCTCACTGACAGACAATCTCACTGACATGCACAGACAAGCTTATTGGCATACACACACACAAATGTAGTACAGACAAACTCTGACACGCACAATCTTACTACAGACAAGCTCTGACACGCACAAGCTTACTACAGACAAGCTCACACACACAAGCTTACTACAGACAAGCTCTCACACACACACACACACACACAAGCTCACTCACTAGAATGCACACACACACAAGCTCACTCACTAGCAGACACACACACAAGCTCTCTCACTAGCAGACATATACACAGACAAACTCACTCACTAGCAGGCACACACACACACACACACACGCTCTCTCACTAGCAGGCATACACACACACAAGCTCTCTCACTAGCATGCACACTCACACAAGCTCTCTCACTAGCACATACATGGCTGGTGCCACCGTTAGGTGAACTAGGCATTCGCCTAGGGTGCTGGCCTGCTGGGGGCGCCCACCGGGAATTTCCTGGTGGGTTCACCCTGTCTAGAGCCGCCCCCGCCCCCCTCAGCACCGGGCTGCTCCTCCAGGCACCCGAAGGTGGGGGCGACCAGAAGAGCCCTGTCACAGTATGGCAGAGCAGGCACCTTCTTATCTTGATCACAGGTGCCTGCTCTGCCATCAAATCCCGGTGACCGGAGGAGAGGGGGGAAGGAGAAGGCGGCGAGGGAGGCTGTTCTTGCAGCCTCTCACTCCTCCCTCACGTGCCCTCTGTGATGCCGTGAGCCAGAATATTATGTAATTCCGGCCCCGGCCTACTAAACGGCAGGCGGGAGGAGCTGCCCCACACTGGATCCTAGGAAGGTGAGTGTTTAACTGTTTGTCAGTGAGTGTGTGTGTGTGTCACTGAGTGTCTGCCTGTGTGTGTGTGTGTGTGTGTGTGTCATTGAGTGTCTGTGTCTGTCAGTGAGTGTCTGTGTCTGTCAGTGAGTGAGTGTATGTCTGTCACTGAGTGTCTGTGTGTGTCTGCCTCTCAGTGAGTGAGTATATGTCTGTCAGTGTGTGTGTGTGTCTCTCAGTGAGTGAGTATATGTCTGTCAGTGAATGTTTGTGTCTGTCAGTGACTGTGTGTGTCTGTCTGTCACTGAGTGAGTGTATATCTGTCAGTGAGTGTGTGTCAGTGAGTGAGTGTATGTCTGTCAGTGAGTGTCTGTGTGAGTGTGTATGTCAGTGAGTGAATGTCTTTCAGTGAGTGTGTGTCTGTCAGTGAGTGAGTATGTCTGTCACTGAGTGTCTGTCTGTGTGTGTGCCTGTCTCTCAGTGAGTGAGTATATGTCTGTCAGTGAGTTAGTGTGTGTGTGTGTGTGTGTGTGTGTGTGTGTGTCAGTGAGTGAATATATGTCTGTCAGTGAATGTGTGTGTCTTTCAGTGACTGAGTGAGTGTATATCTGTCAGTGAGTGTGTATGTCAGTGAGTGAGTGTGTCTGTCAGTGAGTGTCTGTGTGAGTGTGTATGTCAGTGAGTGAATGTCTGTCAGTGAGTGTGTGTGTATGTCTCTCAGTAAGTGTCTGTGTGTGTTTGTCAGTGAGTGAGTATATGCATGTCAGTGTGTGTGTGCATTTGTCTGTCACTGAGTGAGTGTATGTCTGTCAGTGAGTGAGTGTGTATGTCTGTCAGTGAGTCTGTGTGTGTCTGTCAGTGATTGAGTGTATGTCTGTCGGTGAGTTTCTGTGTGTGTGTGTCAGTAAGTGAGTGTATGTGTGTCAGCGTGTGTGTGTCTGTCAGTGAGTGACATGATGGGGTGGCAAAATGGATCTTTGCCTAGGACGGCAGAAATCCTTGCAATGGCCCTGCACACAGACAAGCTCACTCACTAGCAGGCATACACACACACACACACACACACAAGCTCATTTACACACACACACACACACACACAAGCAGGCACACACACACACAGAGACAAGCTCACTCACTAGCAGGCACACACACATACGCTCATTTACACCCACACACACTAGCAGGCACACACACACACACAGAGACAAGCTCACTCAGTAGCAGGCATACACAGACATACAAGCTAATTTACACACACACACACACACACACACACAAGCAGGCACACACACACACACACAGACAAGCTGACTCACTAGCAGGCACACACACACACACACACACACAAGCTCATTTACACACACACACACACACACACACTGGCAGGCACAGACACACACACACACACAAGCAGGCACACACACACACAGACAAGCTCACTCACTAGCAGGCACACACACACAGAGGCAAGCTCACTCACTAGCAGACACACACACAATCACTGTCATGGCTGAAGCTTACCTGGTAGGTGAAGTTTCCATTTTGTTGCCTCTTCCTTCCGGCGACACCGTGTGTGGGGGCGGGGCTTATGTGAGGGAGGCGGAACTATGTTCCGGAGGTGTGGCTTGTGTGCGGAGGCAGGGCATGCGACCGAAATTAAGGTAAAGTGTGCTGGGAGACTGACAGGACTGTCAGACCGGCCCTAGGTGCCGCGGCCCACCGGGAATTTTTCCCGGTGGGCCAGTCCGGCCCTGGCTATAGGGTGACATTGGGGCGGAAGTATGAGTAGGTCAGTCCATTGCTGTTGCTGATGAGTAGTCTGGGAAGATACAGCAGAAGGTATTTGGGTAGATTTTTGTTGTATCTCAAGAAGACAGACCTTTGTGTTTTCTGAATGAAGCTGATTGTTCAAAATAAGACTTTAGGATTGGTCTAAGGAACCAGTTTAGAGAGAGATAATAGAAGAGGGCTTTGGGGTATATTTAGTGAAGGAAGAATAGTATGAGACTGAATCACAAAACAAACTAAATGGCTCAATTATTGTTTTTTTGTGATTTGGTCATATGGCGATTCTAAATTATAGAATTTGGATAAGTTGATGATCGCCCAAAATTTGGACAAGCTTAGTACACATGCTGATAATTTAGGGAAACTCGGAAGCAGGTTAAATGCAACGTTAGAATGGGCTCTCCTATCAAGCTTGCATTCTCTGGTTTAACCCCTTAAGGACCAAACTTCTGGAATAAAAGGGAATCACACATGTCATGGGTTAAATAGGTGATTTTTGAGGGACTTTGAGGGAACATCTTTTACCTGACTGAATTATCATTAAAGCAACACATATTTGAAACAGTATATATTTTTTAAAATTTAATATATGAACACAATGCATGTTTAATGCAATGTATATCTTAATTTTAGATAGAGCAATCCAACACTTCATGCCACTATAAATATATAACAGTCATGCCACTATAAATATTTCATAATAATTTTTTTTTAAAAAAAAGTAGCGTGCTAAACGTCCTTCACCATTTACAGCAGTTTAAGATTAAGCAGCTATTCCCTCTCTCTCTGAGTAATATTTTACTAGCCAAATATTCCTTTTCAGATGCCATTAATAATATTTTTAAGGCTTTATCATAATTTTTTTTATACAGCATGAAAACATCGGCAAAACATAAAGGTCATCCACATTTAAGACCCGTCTTTTATAATTTATGGTCAATTTATTATGCAAAGGCGAATATAATTGATGGCACATTTATTATAAGAAGGATGTTCGTTGTCATTGCCTAATGAGATTTATTTAATTTGAAGTTGATGCTTTTTAATGCTCATGGATAATTCTAGTACAAGCTAAAATTTAGCCATTGTGTCATGCACATTTTAAGTTGCCTTATTATATATATGCCAAAACTTGCCAATAATGGGTTCTGGAACCATTAGATCAAAGGTCTCAAGAACCTCAATATACTAGCAATGATGTTTCATCGTTATGTCCATTTTATATTATATTTGTTTATTTAAGTTTTGTTCTATAGCATAAGGAATGTCTGCTTGTTCTCTGGGATTCTGGCTGATGTGGAATGCAACATATACACACAAAAACAAAGAAATATCTATACTTAGTAGGACTTGCATCTTCTTATTGAATTACATTTCCGTGCATGTCCTGGGCTGCCTGAAATGGATGGAAGTCAAACTTTTACTAGACTCTCGACTCACCACAGCTGTGATCTGCTATCAATGAAACTGTAACACAGAGGTATAACTCCCATCAATCTCAGACTGCTAAATTGGTGGCAGAGGATTCACAGTATAGCGTCACAATGTAAATTACTGACTATAAAATGAACTAAAAATCACAATGTATATAAAATACCAAACAGTATTAAGTAACAGCGGGGGAATAATGCCAGGCAGGGTTTCTTGACATGAACCTGAAATCAAAGGTAGAGTGATTTATGGCTGAAACCTGAGATGTTTCTACATTATCCAAAGCATGACTGGTTCTGTTGGAAGTCACTCACATGCTTTTCAGGAGAGAGGCTATTATATGAAGGATAGGAGGGGCAGATTAGGGCATACCTTGTTAAATTGGCATCCTGTGAAGATCTACATCAGTGGACAAGTGGTCGGCCAGTGATGTTATTTGCATTACTGGTCCTGTCTAAGGGAAGTGGGTCTGCTCAAAGAATTGGCAAATCAGCCTGGTGCCAGATTACATGCCAATCAAACAAGCGGGTCATGCAGGGAGTGCTGTTTCAGGACTCTCTGCAGGGTCCAAGTCACCTGAGCGTAGAGCTCAGTGCTATGCTTCATGGGGACAGTTCCCTGGCATGTCCAAAAGCAGGATTGCAGGGAATAAAGCTGGGATATGACACATTAAATTAGGGACTTTTCTGCTTGAATTGGTGACGGATGTGAGGCCTGTTAGTGTGGTTCACATTCACGGGCAGCAGCTCCTATTGGCAGTTACCACTACCACTAATTTGGTAATTTGCTTGCTGCTTATATACCAGGAGCAGGGCCTATCAAGAGAGAAAGACACACTACCACATCTCCACAGCTCCACTCCAGGCATTACCAAAGCATTAAATAAAAGGCAGATGCAACAGATAAGACATCGCTATGCAATATGTTATTTATTACATGGTGTGATGTCACGTACCATGCATCATGGGATTAGAAAGAATGACCTGCCTGTTGCAATAACTGGCAGAAAATGTCTATTTATTTACAAATGTTTTTTTTTTTTTTTTTTATTCAGCAACAACTTACATGTGTATGTAGGACAGGACTTCTCGTAACAGTGAACAATAGGATCAATTTGTATATAATAAATTACATATTGCACATGCACCACAGGCACAGTTCTTATAAATGGAGTAAAATGCAGTGTTTTTTTATTACGATAGCGGTAAAGACTGGAGTATTCCACATGAGCAATGTAAAGGAGACAAAGTGGTTGCGGTGCTGCACTTTTTATTAAGAACTGTGCTATAAATGTATCTCATTTGTAATGCAGTCATCAGTCGGAAAAGATGTATCTGTCAACATAGGGATGAGTTTACTCTAAGGACCAAGAATCAATATGATTTGTAGTAAAGGGCAGTATTTATTACGGCAAAAGTGTAGCATTTTAGGTTTCTACGGATGTTTGTGTTAATAAATAAAAACAGAGAATTGTCAGTAAATTGTAAAACTCTACAAATGTATATGACAAAATAGAAGTATTTTGCAAATTAGTTTATCTCACATAAAATATGCTTATTAATATATTCTGTTAGCATTCTTAAACGCTGCTTTGATTTAGAGCCTTTAACCCCTTAAGGACGCATGACATGTGTGACATGTCATGATTCCCTTTTATTCCAGAAGTTTGGTCCTTAAGGGGTTAAAAAAGCAAATTAAAGAGAATGTACTCTTTTTTTTGTAGTTGACCCTATCAGTGGGATATTGTGTGCCCTTTATTTTTAATAAAAATGTATCTAAAATGTGCAATACCCTATTGAAATATTTAAGATCTACTTTAGTCTGAATTGACCTCCATGTAAAGTTTAAAGCGAATCTATGAATCTGACCAAAAATTGCCTTTTTCTGCACTACTAAATGCAATCTGGGGCCCATTTGAAGATTAGCCCTAAAGTCCTATTTCACTTAGTGTCTATTTAATTACTACTTAAAATAAAATAAACTACTTAAAATATAAATAAATGTCAGAATTATTAATCCCGGCTGGATGGATTCGTTTGTTGTAGATAAAAAGGAATTTGATTTGTCCGTACCCGCTGGGAAGTCTAATTGGCTCCCTATTGGATATCCTTTCTATCTATGCTGATCAGCAACAAAGGGGTTAATAGAGTGAATGCAGGTTTTTTCTTGAGTTCAAACATCATGAGCAGCATGAACTGTCTTTCTTTGGTTCTTCTGTGAGATTACTAAAATATAGTTTGAGTTTGCCTTTTGTTTTGTTTTGTTTTTTTCCGGCAGAACCCTGGAGCTCTGTGCACTCTGTGACTGAGGCTGTCTTTGTAACTACCCACAGCACAGAAAGTTTATAATGTTACTAGAAAATAGCTCTCCCCTGCCCTTTTTTACAGAAGGGTCAGTAGACATTTAGTCATTTCTTTCCGTTTCCATGGCAATCCATCGTACTCAGCCCTCTACAGAGCATTCTAACAAAGATGGACCCGGGTCTTTTTGACATTTTCTGCAGTGATTTTAATGAACTGTTCAGTGGAATCTGAAGTAAGACATCTAACTTATTTCACATGCCAGAGGTCAATTAACATAAAAGAAAGTACAGCAGAGAGGTTACTGGCCTGACGAAAAAAAACACTATTTGACCCTTTAGCGCTCCAGGCCAGTAAGGAGTTACCGCTAAGCAGCGGTATGCCTGCATGATCTTTAGACAGGTCTGTGTTATTTCAGCAGATCTCAGCTGATGCTAAGCTATGTGTGCTTAATTAAAATAGTCAACATGGTTATATCTAGATATTTCCATTTAAATACATATTTGGAAAGCTCTTACAGAGAGCATTTAAAGGAACACTCACATCTCAGTGAATTTGTTACAGTGCCTGTAGGTCCTATAGGGTTACCTTAAGATCTTGAACTGTCTGCAAAGGAACCTAAAGTTATCTAGATGCTGCCTGTCCACTCGACCCTTCTTTGTCCATTTCTGTTCTTTTCTCTACAATTCAGAAGGCTCAGAATGGGCACCGACGACAGGCAGAGAGCGTCATCTGACGCACCTAACCTATCACTATCATCCCATTAATAAAAATGCATGAAGAAGGTAAGTACCTTTATAAAAAAATAGGTTTTATTGGCTCTTTAAGAGTTACTTTAGCTAGCAAAAACTGTAATACAAATTAAAATTCGTTTCAGCTCCAGCAATCAAATTGAAGGGAAATTGATATGATATTTGCTAGTAATATGTGACTTTAATTACCTTCAAACTGTTTTTTA
Organism: Pelobates fuscus; assembly: GCF_036172605.1. NCBI lineage: Eukaryota > Metazoa > Chordata > Amphibia > Anura > Pelobatidae > Pelobates > Pelobates fuscus. The sequence goes on along the minus strand of NC_086321.1, from coordinate 47,637,685 downwards.
TCTGACATTTAAAATTTGTCTCTACCAGCTAGGATGTATATTTCTGTTATCCTTTTAGTAGAGTTGATAAAAGGGTTAATGGAACAAGCCTGCCTGTAGCCCAGGTACTCAAACGTAGATAATTAGTAGAACGGGGCACATTATATAAATTAGGGTATCGTAAATTCTGATCTGCATTTAATCAATCCAATCTGCGTTTCAAAACAAAATAATACATAATTATGCAACAATCAAAATGTGTTCGCTCTCTGTTTATTGTGAATAATTGTTACCCTCCACATGCATCTCTGTTTCAAAATGGTGATGTTTGTGAAGGAATGATAAAATGATTTAAGTTCCTTTTGTGCTACTGACATAGCAATGTGGCCCTTGTAACCTAAATAGACTGTCCCATTTGTACACTAAAAGCATTTCATCATAATTAGGAAACAGCCCAACTGGAAGGTTTGAAAGCCTGTAACAAAAGCCCACGGCATCTCACCCATACGGGGCATTAACTGGCAGAAAAAGCGCCAGCCAGATGGGATCTCTGCTATAATAATGTGATTGATAGGGATAACAATGTTTTATCTAACCCCAGTTCTCAGTTTGTACAAACAGTATGATGTGTTCCCATTTGTGAAACAGAGTAAATTGACATCCAGCATCCGAGCCCAGGATATAACCTGCAATCAAACAATGCTCTGCATATTGCTTTTGTAATGCAAAGTATGCAGATTTAATTAAATCACCCCGCTCTAAACAAATAGATGATAGTTTAGTGGAATTTTCATAAGTCTAACATGTGCACTTGCAGTGAGACCCACAATGGCGATTATGTTTTTAATGGAATATTTCCAGACACTGTTTTAGCATATTATTTTTGTTTTGTTTGTTTTTTTAACATTAAGATTTTTTTATTTTTTTTGTAAGTCTAGTGAATGTACTAACCCTTTATAGCCATAAGGGTGGGTAGTATGATGCAGAGATTAATAGTGAGGCAGAAGATATGCCAACTGTAAAATTCAAGATAACGATGAATGATAGATTATTTGACTTTCATACATACATGTACACAAATATGGCTATACAGTCACACAGGTCTTAAGCTTTCACATTAAAACTGGTACTGGACAAGGGGTTGGTAGTCCTCAAAAACAAAGGCCATGTATGGTACCACACACATGGAATTCTCCCTTCTCTCTAATGAAGAAACTATGAAATACATAAAATTGGTAAAAAAATTACTCTGTATTCTAGCAAATGACTCTGTATTCTGGCAAAAAAAAACAGAATCGCTATACAAATGGCTCGGTTGATAAATGTGCCAATGTTGAAGATATTATTTTTCAAACAGTAACAAGTTAACATATCCTAATGAAGTGGTTTTGGTGTATAGACCGTGTGCATTAAAGAAATGGCAATGTTTACATTTGCCCATAAATACATCTCTACGCACTGTCAGAATGACTCTAGAGGAGCTTCCTCTCTGAAGACCTTTGGTTTTTGAAGGTCTTCACATTCATCATCATCACAACTTGATGGCATCGAGCAATATGTGGTGGAGAGTGGTGATTGCGGGGCATACTCCATCGGTCCCCAATCAAGTACTGGAGTTATGGATTGTGTCCCGATCATCTATCGAGATGATCTCATTAGAGCCAAAGTGGCTGCCATGATTTTAAAGTTTTTTTTTTTTTTACCTTTTTTATTTATTAAACGGGGGTCTCTTAATTTGAACTACCAAAAAAACACACTAGGGTATAAAATAAATATATTAATTCATATCCTTATGGTACTCATTTAGCCTTTTATCCTGCTCAGCGTGATATCTTTGTATTGGGTAATTATAACATTTATTAATTAGTTCTCGAGATCCTTAGGGAAAATAAACGTGCATATTTACACACATTAATATACATCACAAGCTATTGATGCATACTTTATTATTTTTGAGTTACATGAATGCACAAAATAAATCAGAAACAGTTTGAAAAATGCTCGTAATTCCAAATAACTCAATGATCATCGTAAAGATTTTCCTCTGAAGTGTCCAAACACTAATAATTACTAACATGTTGACATGGGGATGGTGTCTCAACTCATTATTCAGAACTCCAAAACTGTTTTCAATTTTTCAAGGCTACTGAAAATCACCTATTTCTGCAAACAAATTGGTGGATTCAGTTTCATCATATGGCCATATTGTGTTAAGCCCACCACTACGCCATAGTACCCCAATATTGGTGGGTCCTACACTAATTCCAAGATGGGAGACCAATTAAATAGTGCTAGTGTCAAATGAACTAAAGTATATTTAAATAATCTGTTGCAAGAGCATTGTGAATATATATAATGCACAGTTAATGTGATAAAAAAACACAATAAAAAATTCAGTGTCAAAACTAAACAATTAAAGTAATAGATGTACATACTCACAATGCATATCATGTATCTGCTGCATACCAAATTAAAATGATCATTACTATATCCAAAATCTCCTCAAATTTATACTTTCCTGTGGTCATCTCCAACAGGGCATCTTAAGCAGTGGGCCATGGCGGGGTGCTCAATTAATTAAAAAATGGACCTAAGTTCCATTACATGCTGGTCCACCACAAGTCCAAAACTATAGAAAACCCACCAGAGCCAACAGAAAATTACAGGAATGTTCTGGGATCAGCATTAAGTTGTGTGTTTCGGAATCTCACCATGCATAAATATTTTCTACGTAATATTGATGATGCATTTAATAGTTCATTGGTATGGCAAAATAAGTATTTCATTTCATTATTAGCTGGAATTAATATTGTGG